>NW_026623416.1:111504-265777 GCF_030028575.1 Malurus melanocephalus | reverse complement strand
AGAGAAGAGAAGAGAAGAGAAGAGAAGAGAAGAGAAGAGAAGAGAAGAGAAGAGAAGAGAAGAGAAGAGAAGAGAAGAGAAGAGAAGAGAAGAGAGAAGAGATCCATAATTAGTATCAACTGCTTGCTGTGTTTCAGGAGGAAGGCCTGTCACCTGATGTGATCTCAGCAGCTTGGAAGAATGACCAGAAGCAAACTCATCAAWTCTGGCACAGAAGTGATTMTTCCTTACCACATAGTGCTACTGAACTCATCTCTCTACTGCATCCTGTAGTTTGGGCCTACCCAGTACAAGGAAAACACTGACAAACTGGAGAGAATCCAGCAGTGACCACCGAASTGGTGATGAGGCTGCAGCACAGGGTATATGAAGAGACATTGAAGAAGCTGGGTGTCTCCAGCCTGGAGAAGAAACAGTTGGGGAGTTGTCTTAGGAGTCATACACTCCCTGAATGGTGATCATGGAAAAAAACAGAGACAGACTCTTCTAGAGGCGTCAAAGACAGGACAGAGGGAAACAGACACATGATGCAGGATGGGACATTCCAACTGGGCATGAAAAAACTCTTCCACTGAGGGTGGTACAACTTGGAAATCAGGTCTCTGTCCTTGGAGATATGCAGAACTCAACATGGCCCAAAACAATCTGATCTAGCTTTGGACTGGGGAGTTGAACTGCAGACCTCCAGAAATGCCTTCCTACCAAGACCTCCTGGAAATTTATTATTACAGGGAATACAGCTGCCTTCCTACACAGCTTTGGGCTTTTCCCTCCTCTGAAACCTCCCTAGCGCCAAGGACAGATCTGAGACACTATGTGCCTCTCACATGCCTGGGCTGCTTTTCTCCTCATGTAATGTTAACGTGGAAGTGAGCATTTTCAGTGTGGTTTCTTCCCAGCCTGGCAAAGGCTAGAAGCTGTGTCCCAGCAAGCTGGCCTGGAAGGTAGGTTTCAAAACCCAGATCTCAGCTGGAGCAGGCACCACAGTAAGTGCTGAGCACTTCCAGCTGACCCAGGAATTAACACAATGCTGCAACCCAGAGCCCTTTAACATGCTTTTGGAGGTCTCTGCTACCTCTCTGGGAAGTATTTGTGTCTGTGCATCTACAGTTTTACTGATGCAGAGCAGTGACGGRGCAGTCAGGAGAACAAGACAAAGGTGGAAAATGACTGCAGGCATGCATTAAAGCATTCAGCTTGTCCAGCTGAAAGAGATTTCTGCCAAACAATTTTATAAGGAATGAGGCATTTTACAGGAAAAGCAGGGCCTCTCCTCTCATTTCCTTTCCCCTCTCCTCTGTGAACTTCAAAGGAAAGAGAGGTCAAGACAGAGGCCAGGCAACTGGAACTGAGTTCCTGAGCCCTAAGGCCTAATTAGTCCAAGATACATTTCATTYGGTATCTTTCAGAGACTGGCCTAAATTACCAATCTTCCCTGCTGTGCTGCTGAGGGTTGGATAAAGCCAGAGTGTGGTCCACAGTTTGCACGGCCTCAGCATCAYCAGAGCTCTTGGGGGGAGGGGTGAATGTCTCAGTCCAAGCCCCACTGAAGACAAGGCATTCCCAACTGCCCCCCTTCCCCCAAGCTTTCTGTGGCCACAACTAAAATCCCCTCTCCAAGACAGGGAATGTCTCCACAACTAAACCCSCCTCTCTCCATTGTCCCTACCTCCCTGGTGCTTTTCCCACAGCTGCTGGTCACTACAGATGGCAAACAGCCCTAGAGYGAGGTGGCTGTTGCCCCTCCTTGGGTCAGCTGAGGCTATCAAAGAGCTTTCAGCCACTTGTARTTACCCTTCCAGAAGTTATAGGCATATTAAACCTCCCTCCTGCCTCACCTCATGCAGGCCTTGTGCAGAGACAAGCCCAGCTCCTGCCAGCAGACCATGTGCTCCACACCCTTTCCTGCCTCGCAGCTGTTTGCTGGYCCCCCTCCAGCTTCTCCACGTCCTTCCCTAGTGGGTAGCCAGAAGAAGGGATAACAATGTCCCTTTATCTGTCTCCTCACATGGCCCAGCATGTGGTCTGCCTCACCAGAAATGATAAACAAAACTTGGTTTCGCACAGGTTTAACAATTCTCTGGAACCACACATCAACCTCAATTCACAGATCTCTCCCTGCGGGACACAATGGCCTGGGTGGGGTTTTTTCTTTAGGGACCCACAAAAAGWATTCTCAAGAACCGAGAAACAGAAATCACACAGGCTGTTTACCCTGCACAGCTTCTCCCAAGAGGCTGGCCTCAGAGGGGTGCATTTTATTTTAAGACTACAGTAAATGCACTTTGATGGAAGGACTAGTTTCTGGCCTTGTGRTCTGAAAGCTGAGAAACACCAAACTTCAATGCAGATCACTAGAATAATTCAGAGAGCAGGGAAAGGACATCATTGTCATTGTAAGCTCATATGGCCCCTGGTGCCATAGAACAGCTTTGGAGCATAGGAAACAAGCCTTGCAGCTTGTGAGGCAGCAGATAGTCACACATGAAGTCAGATATCTGACTGGCAGGGAATGTGATGTCCTCATGGATGTGGGGTGGGCTGTGATTCTGCACCCCATCTACTTCACGAATCCTCCTCCACAGCCACTGCAGACTGGTGACTTGGTCAGCATAAGGCACAGCTCAGTACTCCTGGCTGGCTGCTCAAGCTGCTCTCCCAGAGAAGCAAGAGAGCAGGAYGCAAGCAGGAGGAGAAAGCAGGCGATTGAGTCAGGAGGAATCAAAAAAATGTTTTATTAAATTTTCTGCCAGAAAGATATGTAAACATCTTGCCTTAAAACTTTTGATTCCAAGGTGCTTGCTCAGCTTCCTTTTAAAGAATGGGCCTGGGACTAATRAGAACTGGGTTCAGCTCCATGTACCACAGATATCTGCACTGCCTAACTGCATTAATACTGTTTATTTTCCTTTGCATCCCAAATGGAGCCAAAATATAAAATGRAAACATTTCCTTCCTTTATGTAAYGCTCTGCCAGAGCTGGCATCTTGTGAGTGTTGTTTGGAAGGATCTCTGGAGGTCTTCAGACACTGGACTGCTGCCAGCACCAGATCAGATTGGCTGTAGCTGTGTCTAGCCACAAAGTCTGATTCTTGAGAGCTTGCATAGCACTTGGAGCATGGGGACCCTTTTCTCAGATGGAGTTCATGGAGGGCACAAGAAGGTTTACCTGGGATGTCCACCTCCTGCATCTATCAAGAAAGGACTGTCAGAAGGGGAATGCATCGAGTAAATTAGCACGTTCCTGTGCTGAATTCACTTCTCAGAAAAATGCCTGAGGACTGAGACARTTCAGGACCAGGTAGCCTCCCTGTTTGGTTTTTCCTACTAGAGGCTATTAACACTGAAGGGAGACAGCAAGAGAGCACCAGTTGAATTTACTGAGGAACTGAGCCAGATTCCTATGTGCTGCCAGCACAAAAATAGCTGCCATCTTTAAATTTTATTGCTTTTCTTTGTTACAGTCTGGATCAGACTTGTTTTCAAAACAACCTTCAAACAACATAAATACACCTGTCACTGAAAACAAATATGCTTAGAACAATTGAACAATACTTCCCAGAAATAATCCCTGCACCTGCATAAAATAGGTTAAAAATTAGTTGGGATCACAGAGAGGAAACAACAGAACACAGAATGTTAGCCATGCACTGCGCTCACTGTTTTTTCAACTTCATGCTATTGGATTACTTTCTTAAGTACTCTGGGGACAGAGACAGCAAAGAACAGCTTTCTTTGGCAAGGGGAAGCAGTTTCTCACACACCGCTCTGTTTTCCATGGCTCATCTAGCAAAATGTACACGCCTGAAAAAACAGCAAGAAAAAGTCYATCCAAGAGGGGCCAAGTATCATGRATTCCACAACCACACATACTTGGCAATCGAGCACTGGTATCAGACACTCACTGAATGTAGGTGGGAAGTGCTGCATGCCAGGAAGGCACGAGGACTATGACCTTGGCACTGCCCAGGGAGCAAGGAGCCTCGCTTCCTGACAAGGCCAACTAAGCTTATGTGTAGCCAGGAGGGACGCAGTTTTACTCATCTTGTAGCACTATCTAGGACTACAAGGCTTTTAGCCCCCCAGCCAGAGTCCAAGCAGCATGGATGGACTGCCAGAGCCACCCTTAATGTGTTTAGAGAACAGTTATCTTCTCACGCCCATCCCTGTGTTGGCAAATGTATCAATTTAAAAAGTTTTTATAAAACTTTAGTCAGAGATTTTGTTTGCCTTTGTCCCGGGAACGGGTACTGAAGTTTCTAACCAGGATATCTTTCCACTAGGTGAGGCCTGATGAGCTTCACATCTCAACAGACAGAGTAACACAAAAGATAAGGACCATCAACGGCCATCAGCGGCCATTAACAGAACATCAGCTCCAAACCTCCCCCCTGGAGACACCTGGTCTGGGAAAAGAGATAAGAAGGAAGAGCTAATTAGCACSGGAGGCGAGGAAATTCAGATCCAATAAGGAACCAAATACTGAGAACTGTGCAACGTTGGACCAAAAAACATTAAACCAATATAGTTCTACGGGTTTTAACTGTGTAAAGTTTGGGAAAAATCTTGTAAAATTAATGCATAGTGGAATGATTTTTTTCTTACACACCCGGGCTATGTGTGGATGGAATTATTGCTGTTGCATATCCTGGCAAGAACAACATCCTGGCCAGGAAATAAAGTAACGCCTCGACTCTTTTACATCAAAAATGTTGGAAAGTTTTTGTTTTTCCCTCAGTTTCCCTGACACTGCCATGGTGGGCCACTGGAGGGCTCTGCCCAGTACAGCAGCATTTTTCCAACTCTTGGTCCATAATTAAAACAACCAAGACACACTATTAATTTCCTTAYTAATATTAATTTATGCATTGTCATTCTTTCATACATTACCACACTCCTGAGATGAAGATCTCACAATGGCTTTTTAAGACTTGAAAACTCCAAGTTACACCCTGGATCTGCAAACCTGTGTGTACAAAGAAACAAGAGGCTAAGGAACTGTTGCATGTCCTTTCCAGAATGCCTGGCCTGCAGTCTGACATGTCTGAGAATCTTCTAAAAGAGAGAATCTTCTAAAATCCCTATGAATGTAAAACAGTGGGTGGAATCACAGAATTCACTAGGTTGGAAAAAACCYCCGGGATCATTGAGTTCAACCAATGACCCAAAACCACCTTGTCTACCAGACCACAACACTATGTTCAGTATTTTCTTAATTCAGGGACGGTGACTCCACCATCTCCCTGGGCAGTCCATTCCAATGTCTAATCACCCTTTCTGTAAATAAATTTTTCCCGATGTGTGACCTGAACGTCCCCTGGCGCAGCTTGAGGTGCCATGTCCTCCTGTCAGTAGTTGCCTGGGAGCAGAGGCCAATCCCTACCTTGGCCAATCCCAAATTCCCTTCAGGGAGTTGTAGAGTGATAAGGTCACCCCTGAGCCTTCTTTTCTCCAGGCTGAACAMCCCCAGCTCTTTCAGCCACTCCTCATAGGATTTATGCTCCACACCCCTCACCAGCTCTGTTGGTTCGCATCTCAATGTCTGTCCTGAATCGGGGGACCCATAAATGGACACAGAGCTCGAGATGTGCCCTCACAGTGGCGAGTGAAGGGTGACAATCCCCGCCCTGCTCCCGCCGGCCACACCATTGCTGACACAGGCCGGGGTGCCACTGACTTTCTTGGCCAGCTGGGCACGCACAGGCTCAGGTTCAGCCGGCTGGAGCTGTAGTGCACTGTGYGGGAAGCCATCGGGAATTCCCGCGTTCCGCATTCCCACAGCGGAGCATTCCAGGCCGTCCCTGCGCTGGAGCCGCTGCGCCGCCAGGGGGCGCGCGAGCCCCGCCGCCGCAGCGCGAGGCGGGCCCGCCGAGTGACGTCATCCCGCAGGCTCGAGGGGCGGGGCGGGGCGCGCGCGCGGTACTTATAGTGGGGGGGCGGAACGGGAAGCGGAAACCGCGGGGAGAGGGCTGGCGGAAGGCCTTGGGGAGCACCACCGCCAGCAACACTACTGCTACCACTAGCGGCGGCTGCAGCAGCACCAGCACCAGCACCAGCGGCGGCTCAAGATGTCTATCGAAATCGAGTCCTCCGAGTAAGTGTAGCGGCAGCGCGGGGGCATGGGGTTGGACGGGGAGGGAGCGGTTTGGCGGCCCCGGCTTTGGCCCAGGCGCCAGTGGCGGAGGGGACGGGACGGGAGGCGAAGCAAGGCCCGGGAGGCGAAGCGAGGCCCGGCGGTTTCGGCGCCATAGGGAGCCCAGGGGTGCGGACGGTACCCGCCGCGGCCGGGAAGGCGGCCCGTGTGTCCGGTGCCCCGGCTGACCGTGTTCTATGCCATCCCCCGCAGCGTGATCCGGCTCATCATGCAGTACCTGAAGGAGAACAGCCTCCACCGGGCGCTTGCCACCCTTCAGGAGGAGACCACCGTGTCCCTCAACACCGTGGACAGCATTGAGAGTTTTGTGGCAGACATCAACAGCGGGCACTGGGACACGGTGCTGCAGGCCATWCAGTCTCTGAAGCTGCCCGACAAGACCCTTATTGATCTCTACGAGCAGGTGAGCGAGAGCGGGGTTCCTACGGACTCTTCTGGTCTATGTGGAAGCATCCCTGTGGTATTTTTCGCTAACCCTTTGCTGATGCAGACATTTGTCTCTTGGTGCAGGTTGTGCTGGAGTTGATTGAGCTCCGGGAACTGGGTGCTGCCAGGTCTCTGCTGAGACAAACAGATCCCATGATCATGCTGAAACAAACTCAGCCAGAGCGCTACATTCACCTCGAAAACCTTCTTGCCAGATCTTACTTTGATCCTCGTGAGGTATGTTATGCCCTTCCCTAGAGATCTCTCTTGCATGACCCTCAGCATCATTCCAAGCCACTGATGGCTCTTGGCATTGTTTTTTCTCTTGTCTATCTGTGAATGCCAACATGCAGTTTGCCATTTTGATGCTTTTACCTTTAACTTTTATGGAGAATTTGGGAACTGGTGCATGAGACTTTATAACAAGGCAGCAGAGCAGTGGGTTTGAAGTGCTGCARTTGGGAGTTTGGGGATTTGTACTTGTGTCCTGCCGCAGGATGAYATCTGCGGCTTGCTTTTTTTCTGTTAGGTAGGCAGCAGAAGCAAACAYATGGGTTGTGTGAATAGAAATAGTGCTATGTAATTACAATAATAACAAAGCACTTGTCGTGACCAGTTACATCAGTCTGCCATTTTTGGGGATAGCATGTTAGGTTAATGGCTAATTTAGTTACRGGACCGATCTTTGAGATTTTTTCCGGCTGTGATAAATGTGTGCTTTTAAGGGTTGGTGTTAAAGAGAAGAGCTGTTTGGAGGCCTGATAGAAAATTTATATGGAAAGGGATTCAATTTCAGAGCAACAAAGGTGTTTTTGGGAAAGAAAAATATTTAGAACAGTAAGCTCATAAAAATAACCTTTCTCTAGGCATACCCAGATGGGAGTAGCAAAGAGAAGCGGAGAGCTGCTATTGCACAAGCTTTGGCTGGAGAAGTCAGTGTGGTACCTCCATCTCGTCTTATGGCRTTGTTGGGGCAGGTGAGTCTTGAAAAATATTTTATTAATTATGTCTTTAGAGGTTTGCTGCAGAAAGTTATGATATAGTTGACTCTTYAACTCTATAGATAGTATAAATGTTACACTTTTGCATGAGGTATAGTTAAAAATTATATTTTCCCATGTGGCAAATATTTAGCAGTTTTAGGAAAAGTCATCACTCTAGCAGTAGGTTTCTTCCAATGGAATAAATACACAGCACATGATGTGCACTTAGAGAATAGCTTTCTGTAACACAGAATTTTTGTTGTGCTTTTAACCTTTTCTGATTCTCAGAATGTATTCATTGGTACTCTGTGCAGTATTTCATATGTCATAGATCTGTGTTAACTGGTAACTAATGGTGTGACTTTCATTTCCTGTAAAGGCTCTGAAATGGCAGCAGCACCAGGGCCTGCTTCCTCCTGGTATGACAATTGACTTGTTCAGAGGCAAAGCAGCTGTGAAAGATGTAGAAGAAGAAAAGTTTCCCACACAGCTGAGCAGGCATATTAAGGTAATGTTTGCTTTTGTGTGTTACTGCTGCTTATTCCTTCTCATGGTTTATGTTGGTAGATAAGGGGAAATCTTCTGAACACTTCTGTTCTCTTTGTTGTAAGTCGTTAGTTGTGAGCCTCCTCCCTYGTGCCCCGTGCCCAGTGCCCCACAAACACCTGTGTTTTTGCCTCCCTTTTCCATGCTTTATCTTATCAGAAGACTTTTCTTTGTGGGAGTCTGAAATAAGGCCTTTTAATAAGACTGGATGCTTATGGTATTTGTGATTAAGATAACAATGTAGTTTATTTGATTTCACAGTTCAGAATCACATTACAGGAATATGCATACTCCCCTCCTTTATGTGTGTAGACAAATAAAAGCTGTTTTTCAGAAGTTGTGAATTGGACTTTTTGAAATCAGTTTGTGGTGTTCAGTAAGAACTTGCTAAAAAGCTTTATTAGAATTTATTTTCTTTGTCATTGCTACTCTTGTATTTTTGTTGGGGCTACTGAAAACTTTTTTCTGTACTCAGTTGTCGTGGCCACTTGTATTTAAAAATGTAGAAATTAAAAAAAAATTAAAAAAATACCAGATGTTCTCTGTGCAAATTACGCTAGAGAAACATCACTCCAAATGAAGCAACTTCAGAAATTCAGAAAGTTTTGAAATGTGCTTGAGATATATATTAGGTATCGAAAGGGTGTTTGTTGACACACAATTTGCTGCAAAGACAAAAATACGAAGACAACTGATTCAGCTGCTGCTGTAAGCATGGAGTGTCTGATGTAAATTTCACAGATATCACTAGATCAGAAGTAGGGTTGTTTTTTTTTTTTTTTTTAAATGTTACTCTGTATCTATTGACAGATCCTTTGTTCCTCAACCTTAAATTTGTGAATACAAACCTCTGGCAGATACTTTATTTTTACTATCAGAATGACACTGCAGTTTTGTTTTAATGAGTTTTGTCTTTTGAATAGCTTAATGAACTTTGTTTATGTTTCTGTTTATAACAGTTTGGGCAGAAGTCGCATGTGGAGTGTGCTCGGTTTTCTCCAGATGGACAATATCTGGTTACTGGCTCTGTTGATGGCTTCATTGAAGTATGGAACTTCACTACTGGAAAGATTAGGAAGGTAAGTTACTCCTTATTTCACACAGATAGTATGCTTGCCAAAGCACCTGGATTTATTCTTCAAGATTGTGAGGGACTGTTAGGAACCTGAGAAGGCTGTCTGCTTAGATGGTTCAAATATCGGTCTGCAGTATTGATACGGGTTTAGTAATTTGATTTGTCACAGGTTTTTTTTTATGTGGTAACTGTTCTTACCTTCCTGTATTGTTAYTGTTGTCTTTGTAAAGTATAACTGAAGTTAAAACTGTTATACTTTTGCATATTGCCTTAAAAGTAGATTTAATTTATTTTAGTAATATGACTGATGGATCATCTGCTTTTGTTTAGGATCTGAAGTATCAGGCACAAGATAACTTCATGATGATGGATGATGCAGTGCTGTGCATGTGCTTCAGTAGAGATACAGAAATGCTAGCAACTGGAGCCCAAGATGGGAAAATCAAGGTACAAATCATTTTGTATAGTATGTTGGGAGGGGGTGGTGATAAAAATTATTTGATTGCAATAGCAGTAATGTTCCCATTCAATATAAACCCAAAGGAAATTTAATATGGCTCAAAACCTCTTATTATTGGGTCTGATGTTTAAGCTCATGTGATCTCGTAACAAAATAATCACTTATTTTCTCTTTTCAGGTGTGGAAAATCCAGAGTGGTCAATGTCTCAGAAGATTTGAACGAGCACACAGCAAAGGTGTTACATGCCTCAGTTTCTCTAAAGACAGCAGCCAAATTCTTAGTGCTTCTTTTGATCAGACAATCAGGTAAATAAACTGAGAATGTGTGAGCTGCAGTGTGGGAGAAAAGATAACCGATTTTTCACGTTAAGATGTTTTAACTATAAAATCTTGTAATCTAGAAGATACCTGTAGAGGTCTCTAGTCTGCTATGCTTCTCAAAGCACAGCCAGCCTTTCAGTTAAGACAGCCTGTTCAAGGCGTTGGCCAGCCCAGTTTTGACAATCTCCAGGGTTCAAGACCCAGCTGCTTCTCTTGGGAAAATCCTGTTTGGATATAGGGAAAGATGTTTTGGATTGGTTTGATACTGCTTTCTCTTTAAATAGGGGTGATACTGCTTTCTTTTTAAATAGGGKTGATCCTTTGCTTTTTGTACTTGAGCTGTGCACCTTGTCTATTTATTCCCTAAAAAACATGTTGGGTACTGATGTTAACCCAATAATGACAAGGTTTCAGGTGTTTAGTAAGGACTCGGGTATCCCACTTTCTCTTTCCTTTTTCTCCCTTTTTTCATTTAGGATCATTGCAGGGTAGGTTAGAAGTTAGAATAAATATATTCAGAAAGATACTCAAAACGTTGTTCTAATCCTAAATTAGCAGACAACAGGAACCTCATCAAACCCTTTTTCCTGCTGCTCTTAGCATCAGAAAAGTGTTGATTATTGTTTTGTGTAATGCAGTAATTCTGATCCTGCACCTAGTCGCTGGGTGGAATTTGCTCACTTGCATCTATGTTGTCTGACAGGATTCATGGTTTAAAATCTGGGAAAACCCTGAAGGAATTCCGTGGTCATTCTTCCTTTGTCAATGAAGCTACTTTCACCCAGGATGGCCACTACATTATCAGTGCATCCTCTGATGGCACAGTGAAGGTAAGATGGCGTTTACCCTTTGTAAAGAACACCTTTAGACTCTTGCTATCTAATAGCGGATTTGTTACATAATTGTTGCAGTCATTGGAGAAGGACTTGAAGCTATCTGCAGTAATGAGTCTACTTGTGACCTTTGCTGTAGATTTGTGTGAGAACTGATGAAATTCCTTACTCTGCTTGCAGTCACTTGCAGGGCTTGTCCCTGCTGCATTTATGACCAGGGACATAAGTGCAGTGCTTATTGCCTGTTTTGCCTTATTCTAGACATAGAATTGACTGCTACACCTCTTGTTTTAGGATGTGGGGATTCTGTAGTCTGAAATAATTGCATATCAGGTTGTTCTTAATGATTTTTTAAAAGCTAATTTGTTTCACTTATTTTTCATACTAGGTTTGGAATGTGAAGACAACAGAGTGCTCCAACACCTTCAAGTCCCTTGGTAGCACTGCTGGGACAGACATTACTGTGAACAGTGTCATTCTGCTGCCTAAAAACCCTGAACACTTTGTTGTTTGCAACAGATCGAATACAGTTGTCATCATGAATATGCAAGGACAGGTATGTGATCTTTTTGCTATCATTTCAAGTCTCTGTAATTTCAAGAATGCAGAAAAACCTAGWTAATAACCTAGCCCTGGGTTAAGCCAAATTTCTCTGGTTTGTTTTCATGCAAACGATTCTGTACTTAAGCTCACAGATTTACAGCTATGGAAAGGACTGTGTTCTAAATGGACCTAGTACTCCTTAAATATTTTTGCCCTAAAGACGATAGTGATTGTTGCTGTTTTAATTCTGACAAATGGTTTTGGGTGTGTTTTTACAGATTGTAAGAAGTTTCAGCTCTGGTAAGAGAGAAGGTGGTGACTTTGTCTGCTGTGCACTTTCACCTCGTGGTGAATGGATCTATTGTGTTGGTGAAGATTTTGTGCTGTACTGTTTCAGCACAGTGACCGGCAAGCTGGAGAGAACTCTGACTGTAAGTTTTAGCTCTGAGCTTTTCCAGAGTTTAAACACAATGATGTAAATGTTCATTATGACATCTGTAAGGAGGCATCTCAGACCAAAGAAACTTCATCTCTAGCAGACACAATTGGTAACAAATRTATTTCACAACATTTGGCCATGGAATGTTTGGTTACTTTAAAATGATTTAATTGTAAAAATTAGGAAAATATTTACTCTCCAAGCAAAGAGTGATTTGGTTCAGACTTCCTTGAATGGGAGCATGTCTTGGCCTGGTCTCCAGCTGGTGGGAGAATCTGACCAAGCTGTCAGGTTTAAAGCACTTTGGTTTAAATTTGCTTTAGGTTGAGCCAAAGAGGAATACCAGCTTGAATGTCTAAATTTAATGGGGAACACTTAGACTATGTGGTTTTCAGTGGATGTAAATTTTCACTGAACCTTCCCTTGCCCAACAAAAAGTAACTGCCATGTCACAGAAATTGTTGTGACTGGGATTCAGTGTTGAAGGGTATGTAGTTCTGCTTATGCCCTGTACACAGAGCATGTGAACCCTCAGTCTAGCTTGCCTCCAGTTGTTTTTTAGAGAATATTTGTCTTGAATGTGCTAAAGAATGATTCTCCTAATGCATCTTTCTGCTTACTCYCTAGGTCCATGAAAAAGATGTCATTGGCATTGCTCATCACCCCCACCAGAACCTGATTGCCACTTACAGTGAAGACGGCCTGCTCAAGCTCTGGAAGCCATAGATTTGTTTTGCAGTGAGCTCTGAAGCGTGCCTGTTACTTGCAGGTTACTAGTGTTTGTGCTTTAACAAGGTCTAGATATACTGAGTGTGATACTTGCTCAATTTTCAGTTCAGATTTCCAGAGAATTACATTTTTACTTACCTAAAGTAGATTGATGCATAAATACAGCATCAGTTAATTTCATATACTTTAATTTTTACTAGAGTAGTTGAAGCAACTTCAGTGAGAGTGTTTTCTGTCTTCTGAAGTCTGTACTCTTCCTAAGATGTTTGTAAAAGTTTAATGAGCCAGCAGCTTAAGAGTGGTTGCTGACTTCTTCAAATATTTCCTCAAAAAACATATGTTTTTTTGGTTGTTTTTATTTTTTAAAGTGAAATGTGGAATGGGAAAGCTGTCTCTTCCCCACTGCTGAAACAGCCTTATTTCCCTGGAATGCAGATGAGGATGCTATATCCTCATCTTGAAGATGGGGTAGTTTCTGGGCTATTGGGTTTTGCTGTGTTCAATTTTCACTATCATTTTTTCAATTGTATTGGAAAGTAGTTCACACAGCTGCCTCAGAACGAAACTGTCCTTCCCCATCTGCCAGCACTTCCTGCGATAGACTGTACCCCTGCCTAATGTGGCAGTGAGATACAGTTGCTTTTGTTTGGGGATTTTTTTGGGTTTTTTTTTTTTTTTNTTTTTTTTGCTTTGCTTTCAGACTAAAAGGAGATATTACCGGGGCCCTCTTCTTGTAAGTGCAAAATGTCTTCAGCCCAGCTGTGGCTGAAACAGGCTCCAGGGGATCAATATTTTAAAACATGCGAAAGTTGGTTTACATAGGCTGAGTTCCTAGTGCTGTGATAATGCTTTAAATAATGATTTTTAAGATTTTTTTTTTTAATTTCATATGCCTGTGGACCTAGTTAAAGTTATGCTTAGGTCCCACCAGATGATAAAAAGATACTCTCAGGCTCTTTAGTTTGGAGCGCATTATGATGAAAGATTCTGACTAATGTACACTGTTCTGAATGTACACCAGAATCTTCTAAAGTCTGACCATGTGTTTTCTAGAATGCAGAAAAATGAGACTTTTCCTGTAGTGATGAGTCAAATGCATGTAGATTTGAATCTGCTGCACTGTGTCCTGTCCTCATCTCCTGTAAAATGCTTTCCTACTGCAGTGATCTTTCAAACAGTTATAACTTGTCTTTGACTCAATAAATTAGTTCCACTTTTAATTACGTTGTCTTCTGTCTTTAGTGTTGTGGGGAAATGCAGAAAAAGTTCRTCTGGAATTCTCACACAGCAGCTTTGCTACAAGTGTAATGTTTAGTTCTCTGTTTAGTGATGTCTGAATTCGCAGGTTGTTTCTTACTTTAGATGCATCAACAGCAGGGTTTTTCAGATAGTAAGAAGTGATTTGTTTCCTTCCTGAAAAGATGGAAATATTTGACACTGATACATCTGTCAAATTGTTGTGGTTTGACCCTGGCCAAGCACCCATGGCACCCATGACAGCTGCTCACTCACTGTCTCTTAACAAAGCTGGGCAGAGGAGAAAAAGAAATTTAACAAAGGGTTCATGAGGTGAGATAAGGACTTGAGAAAAGACTCCAAGGGCAAAATAGGTTCAACTTCGCAATAAATTCACTTTGCAACTCTAACAGAGACAGAGGAGAAAGGGAAGTGAGAAGTAAAAACAAGCCCTCCCAGCCTTCTCCCTCCTTTCCACCGACAGCAGAGGGAGCAGGACATGGGGAATTTGGTCAGTTCATCACCAAGATCTGCTGCTCAGGGAGAGGAATCCTTCCCATGTCACCGTGGGGTTCCTCTCACAGGAGGCTGTTCTCTCCTCCAGTATGGGTCCACTCCCACAAGCAGCAGTCATCCCAAAACTGCTGCAGCGTGAGTCCCTCCCACGGGCAGACAGTTATSCCAGAACWGCTGTYGCATGGGTCACTCATCCACGRGGTGCAGTCCCCAAGGACAGGCTGCTCCAGCCTGGAAGCAGGGCCTCTTTCTCAGCAGGATCCCCCACTGGATCACAGCGTCCTCCAGGCATCCCCTCGCTCTGCAGTGCGCAGCTCCTCCAYRGGCTGTGGGTGGATCTCTGCATCCCCCATGGACCCCATGGGCTGCAGGGGCACAGCTGCTCCACCAKGGCTGCAAAGGAATCCCAGCTCCAGTGCCTGGAGCAGCTCCTSCCCCTCCTTCTCCACTGCCCTTGGTGTCTCCATGTTGTTCCCTCACATGTCCTCACCTTCTCTGGCTAGAGAAAACTGTGCTCCTTTTGTTTTGATTTCTTCTTAAATATGTTTTCACAGAGGCGTAACCATCATCTTCAATTGGCCCAGGTTTGGTCAGTGGCATGTTCCATCATCCTCAGAGCCATCAGCAATTGGCTCTGSTGGACACAGTGGAAGCTTCCAGAAGCTTTTCACAGGAGCCATCTTTGTGGGGACCCCCCCTCTACCAAAAACAGGGCCAAGCAAAACCGACACACATGGCTCATGTTAAGCTTTGTGTCCACCAGGACCCCAAGGTTCCTTCTCTGCTGTTTTCCTGCAGAATTGCCCCCATGTGCTACTGCATTGTGTTGTTCCTCCCCAGGCTTAGGACTTTGCACATCCCTTAAATTTCATTAAAGTCCTGTCAGCCCATTTCTCCAGCCTCTCCAGATCCCTCTGGATGGCAGCAAGCCCTCTGTTGTATAAGCTGCTTCTCCCATTCCTGCGGTGCCATCTGCAAGCTTGCTGAGGGCTGCAGGCTGTGCTGACCCTGGGGTACACTGGAAGCACTGTCCTCCAACTGGGCTTTGTTGCACTCATCATGCTCTGGGCCTTGCATTYAGCCAGTTTTCCATCTACTTCACTGTTCATCCACCCCATACCACAACACCTTCCCTGCGTGGATCACAGGACTCAGTGCCACAGGCCTTAGAGAAAACCAGGGACACAATGCCCACTTCTCCTGTCTTGCAGCAGGTCAGTCATTGCATTGTGAAGTTTATCARGCTGGTTAAGCATGGCTCCCCTTTGGTGAAGCCATCCTGACAACATCCAATGGTTTTCTTGTTCTTGATGTGCCCTGGAAATCGTTTCTGTGTCTGGCTGCACCATTACCTTCCATGGGATTGAGGTGAGCTTGACAGACCTTTAGCTCTTTGCATTCCCCTTATCTTGCCCTTCTCAAAGGCCTCCACCCCACCTGCCAAAGCAAGGTCACCTAGAGCAGGTGGGTTTTGAATGTCTCCAGAGAGGGGAAGTCCATTACCAGTACCAGTACTCTGACACCTTCCAAAGTTCTTCCTCWTGTTGGGGCAGCCTCAGCCACTCCTCATACGGCTTCCCTTCAAGGCTCTTCACTTGTCTTTTTTGTCCTCCTTTGGATGCTCTCTAACAGCTCAATGTCTTTTTTACATTGTGTCACCCAGAACTGCCCCCAGCACTGGAGGTGAGGCCRCCCCAGGTCAGAGCAGAGYGGGACAATCCCCTCCYTTGCCCGGCTGTGATGCTGTACCTGATGCCTCCCAGGACACAGGTGGATCTTCTGACTGCCAGGGCACACTGGGCAATTTTCACCCATGAACCCTTGTTCATCTCAGCATGAACACCCATGAGCTTGTTCATTTGTCTCTGCGGTACAACGTCATAAATTCCAGTTGCTCTCTCACATAAACTCCACCACCTYGCTTCTCTGACCTTTCTCTGTCCTTTCTAAAAAGTACATACCCATCTCTGACAATATTCCAGTCATGTGAGATATCCCACCATATCTCAGTGACTGCAGAGAGATCACGGCCCTATGAACACATGTATCTTTCTAGTTCTTGTTTATTCCCCATGCTGCATCTGTTTGTATACAGRCACTTTAGGGATGATCAAAGAATGGGGTTCCCTAGAGAGCATGTGAGAGTATTCACCATAACCCTGATCACCCATCATGTGTTTTGCCCTTTGACCCTCAACTTCAGGGAAGCAAAGGYACATCTGCACTGATCTCTGCACTGGTTGCTGTGACCTGCTTCCCTGGAGGAAGCAATGGCACAAGCACTGCTATTTGGACCCCTCCTCCTGAGTCCTTTATTTTACAATGCATCTCACCAAACCAGCCAGCCTGTTTGCCAAATATTCTCCTGCCTTTTTTTAGCCAGGGTGATCCCATTCCCCCATAACAAGGTATAGTCATGAAAACACAACCCACTGTTATAAAAGCCAAAACGTTCTCCACAGAACCAGCCATGAAGCCAGACACTGATTTTACATGACGTGTCTGCTTCTGGCTAACTGGGTGGACCAATGAGGAGATGATTTGGGCATGGGGATGATTTGGGATGTTTTTCACCTGTCTTGCCAGGGCTTTATWGTCTTCTGTGATCCCACCTATTTTCTGGCTTGTGGCATCATCACCCATATGAAAAAGTGATGGGGGTAGTGGTCTGTGCTTGTGACAAGTTGGGGTACCCTCTCGGCARCACCATGGATCTCAGCTCCTGGAGGGCAGGATACCCCTTGTGACTGTCTATCAGGCTGGCAGATCCATGACTCAATGCCCACTACCCACTACAACCACTTTGCAGTAACCATGTGCTGCTGGTGAGGTTCTTTGTCAGCCTTGCTCATGGACATCTAAAGACTTCAAAGCATCAGATCTGTTTTTAGTCTGGATTTTGGAGGGTGGAGATTGAACTGGAGSCCTGCTTTTGGGGGGCATCAGGGTGCAAGGCACCTCAGGCTCTGCTGTTTCTATCTGAAGCCACTTATCAATCTCTGCTTCAGCCCCTTTAATACTGCTCAGCCAACTCTCTAGTCATTCAGCCACCTGCCAGAGCTGGTCATCCACCTTTTTGTGAGCACCAGCCTTTATGTCAGGAGAACTATCTGGGCATCCATTGAAAGCTACTGCCTGTACTCGCACCTCCTCTCTCASCAGCTGTCTGAGTGGCATCCACATCTGGCTTCTCAGGATGTCTCAACAGATGCACTGGCTTTGGCTCCAGAGTACCCACCAATATGGCAGAGACCTAAAGCACTTAGCATTTCCCTGAGATGTGGATTTACTACTTCTACTTTTTCTTCCTCTACTCCTCCTCCTCCTCCTCCTCCTCGTCCACCTCGTCCACCTCCTCCTTCTCTTCTTCCTTCTTTTCTTCTTCTTCTTTTTTATAGCAGCTTATCTTACCTTCCTCAAAGAAAACAATGAGCCTGGCAATTGTTTATGTAAGGTTTTGAAGAAGAGAAGGTTAAATCAAACCCCACTTCTCTTAGTATGTTTTCCTGATGGTCTGAGCAGAAGCAGTCACAAATACATCTTCCCAGGTGAAATTGCWAATGAAAAATAGGGGAAGTTTGCTTGCTTGACCTCGCATAACACTGCAAATTCAGAGCAGATTTGGGATGATTGAGTTTACACCCCCGGCTGAGCCAACCTCTTTGTCGTGGGTTAAAAGGCTTCTCCTTTTGTTCTTTTTTTTCTYYGGGAATTTTTTCGTCCCATTTGTTGCTGGGATACCTTGATGGCCGAATCATCTGGTTAATGGCCGGGTGATTGAAGGKACAATGACACCTATGGCCACACCCTAAATGGGGAGACAGCTTTTGTGTGGTGGGGTGGGGATTGGGGAGAGGGGTTTTCCTGCTGGCGGCCCCGTGCTTTGCTCTGCGGTGCCTTGCTAGGACTCCAGCTTCAGGAGGKTGAACTCTGCTCCGTCCCATCTCGCGGCCGCGGGATTCCTGCTCGGCTCTGTGCGGTTCTGGGTTTCTTGCTGTCCAGAAGAGCACCGGCGKTTTTTTTTCCCCGCTGTGAGTTTTGCAGAGAAACTTTYCTTCATCCACCTCTGCCATCTTGTATCGATCATCCCAGCCGCGGGAGATCTTGGCTAGCCGGGACCCGCAACACCACGTCCCCTGCAGTCTCTGAGAGGTCGTCGCACCCTCCCTGCTCAGCCGGGGGCCAGCGGCGCTGCTGCCAACCAAACTGTAATCTCGCCAAGAAGGAGACTGTTTCTATAAGGCTGTCACTAGGTTTGGACTGCGCTGTTGTTGCATTGTTATTGCTACTTGTTTCACCTTGTTTTATATATATATATATATATATATTAGTAAAAACTGTTATTCCTATTTACCCATATTCCTGCCTGAAAGCCCGTGATTTTTTTTTTCAAAGCTGTAATAATTCGGAGGGAAGGGGGGTCATAGCCACCACTCCAAGGGGGGTCCCTGCCTTCATTAGCAAAWACCTGTCTTTCAAACGGGGACACTCTTCCACTGCTGCTGGATAGCAGGTACTAAAAACTATGGGGAGRAGAATGCCTGTAGTCTAAGGGCTTTGAAGGCAGAAGCAGAATGTGAGCAGGCTCTTTAACAAATCTGCAGTGAATGTTCTCCATTTCACAGCCAACTTGCGCAATAGTGGAGTTGCTAGTTTTATGCGAAAAAATAAAAGTCCTAAATGCCTGATACAGTGAAAATTGTAATAGATAGACTATAAGCTTGATCATATGAATGAGGTGGTGTTGAAACATTGTATGAAATTGCAAACTCAGTTTGCAGTAGKTCAGATTACTACAGTTGTAGTTACAGAAACAGCTGATTTGTGCTACCATATCCTCAATTTCCACCAGTAGCCATTCTGTTCATTTYCCCAAACTGGAAACTGTATACCATATAAAGAAAAAAAGCCAGAAAAAAGTCTTACTTCATCTTTCAGTGGCACAGAACATATCTAACTGCTTGTTCCAAGTGCATGATACCAGAATATCACGGGAGAACAATGGAACTTGGAAGAGGCTATACCTTGTACTTGAAACTCCAGGGGCTGGGTCCTTCCTGCCAGCTCTTGCCATACAGTGCTTTTTGTCMAAAGCTTACTCTACTGCTGCCAGTATTTCTTTGGGATGCAGATTTTATACCAGTAAGCAGCTCATTTCAAAGCAGAGTACTTAACTGGTGTTTTTTTTTGCTACCGTTAYTGCCCTAGCAGTAGCAGCTTTCCCTGGACTGCTCTGCTAAGGCTTCCAGAGGCAGCTTCTGGTCAGCCACCCTCCCTCCTGGAATCCCCACCCAGCTCATCTTCTGTGGAGTCACAATTATCACTACAAGCGTGTAGTACAATTGTCCATGGCCTCCAGAGTAAGTCAAGAACATTACCTCAGCTACACAGATGCAGTTATGCGTTTGGTGAAAGGAAAACCAGYGTTCCTGAGAAAATAAGTCTGTGGAATGGGGTTTTTAAAATACAATAGTCATCTGAAGCAAAATCATGTCACATCGTCACCGACAAGGCTCTGAATGGAGTGTTATTTGCCCTTGTTGCTTTGCTTTAGTGGTTAAAGATAAGCTAGGATGCCGCTTACTGAGCTGAAAAGAAGCAGTCTATTTTACTGCTGTTTATGTCTGAAGCCAGCTGTGCAGGAGTCAGCCCTAGCCACAGGTAGATCACTTTCTGTTTCTCCCCTTGACTCAGAGAAACCATTCTATTGATAGAGCAGAGGCAGCTGCTGGTTGCATTGTTCAGCTCACTTATGAACTCACTCAAGTAGAACAGGGGAAAACACTTGGCTTACAGAATTTTCTTTCTGCTGTGAAAGAAAACAAGTGAAACATGCAGGTGAAAGATCATAGTTCTGTAGGTACCTGAAAGGGACTGCATTTGAGGTACAAAATCTATGATATACCAGCTGTATTTATAAAATGAAACCTATTGTAAGGCTTAGATGAGCCAGAGACATTTTTTCTAAGTTTCCTGATAWTCAAGTTGCAACACATGTACTGCTATGCAGCAGCCACTCAGACGAGTTATCCTCATGACACTTTTGCTTCAATGCAGTATGAAAAGCGTTAGCTCTATCTCAAGCCAGATGGTTGAGCAAGACTAAACTACCACACTGGAGGTTAAATCTGGACCTGTCTTCTCAGCACATTTTCTGAAAGGTTTTTAAGATTTTTCTGTGAATGGCTGTATAAAATGAAGGGGATGGTGTTTTTAAAATCAACATCTGGTCTAAGAAAAGAGGCAATGAACAATTTTGTAGTTATATCAGAAACGCTTCATCTACAATAATTAGAACATTCATACAGAAATTTCAAGTCAGCTTGAAACAACACACACAATACATTAATTTCAGAGCATCCTAGATGCATTGGTCGGCTGTCTTCACTAAACTTCTCTCCTTGGCAGGATCACACATAGCCACTAAGAGGGCTGGTACTGCTTTCTGTAACACACCACTGAGGAGTATCTGATTTCAGTAATGAAGGTGGAAATCAAACTTCACCTGGCAGCAGTCTGATGTTCCAAGCCACTTGTGTGCTGATAAAGTCTAGAGGTTTTTACTAATGCACAGTAGCAAAGGCAGCTCCAAGCAATCACTGGCTCCATGATTGGAGARCAGTGTGGTGCAGGAGAGCAGCCAAACGGGAGTCACAGATGAAACAAAGCAAGCTCCACAACTAGCTCTGGGGTCAGGACTMGTGCTGGCACAGGAAAGGACTATCTGATGTCATATGAAACAGCATGGAGAGCTTCGGGATTGCATGACTTTAGTGGGCCTGTGAACATTAACTACATCCATGTCAGTCTCATGTACCACATGGTTGTCTTAAAGCCAGTCCCTATTTAACAAACACCAGTACAAGTCYAAACATTGTTGTCCTAATTGGTACAAAACTTAACTACACCTTACCATGGATTTTAAGTACTTGTGCATACTTTATTCACAGAGTATAAGATCTAGAATTCCTAAAACGCACACCACAGAATCTTAGTTTAAGCCTGGGTAATTGCACACATACAGGAATTACAAGGTTTGGAATAAAAGACAAGCAGGTAAGGGAGTTTTCTGGACCAAGAGGCAGSGGTGAAGTGTAGTCACCTTCATTTGAGCTTGCATCCTGGAGCTTTATACAAATTGCAAAGTCAGTTTAATTACTTAGTTTATTTCTTTATGCTTTTAGAAATAACTATGGCTGGATAGAACAACAAATAGCAGGAGGTGAGGGCAAACTGCTTGTAGTCCTTCACTCATCCACTACTGCATACGAAACAAGCATCACAAGTTATTCACTGGCCCACTTATGATGTCTGGCACTGAACACCACCTCTAGGCTGATGCTCATCATCTTCATACACTTCTCCATTATAGTGGTGTTTTCGTTTTTGAGATGGATCAAAGTCCACTAAATCCACCTGTTCCATATCCTCAGTTTCTTCAATCTCCTGCCTTGCAGGTAGCAGTTTTTCGAGTAAAGACAGCTTGTCTGAGGAGAGGAAGCCATTCTCTGGGAAGATGACCTGAAATCAAGAACTGAGGTTACTCAAGGCTATCTGAAATGATCTTCTATCAGGTCAAATAGACCTACAGGTTAAATACCTGCCGAAGTCAGCTGTGTCATCACAGATGACTTAAATTCAGAGCTTAAAAACATTATCAACATCACTAAGTCATTTTTTAATGCCTGCATGAAGTTAGCATCTAACTCTGGCAACTCAATGAACACCTTTCTTCTGCCTCAGGCTGCCCACTGGAATCACCCACAAAACCAAAGTCTATACGTAATATAATGACATATATGCTACGTATTTATATATATATAAAAACATCAGCATTAGAGATACAGTCAAGTATTTTTTAAGCTGTAGCAGACAGGGCCTGCTGCTATAGCTCCCAGCATTAGCTTCTCCCCAGAGAAGAAAATCAGCATTTTACAACCTATTTTCTGCTCCAGCACAGAAGTCGAAGTTACTCATCCATTCTTCCCTATACATGATAATAGATGCTAAAGAATATGCCAAGCAAATGGCAATTCACAAGGTTGCTGAAGAAACTGCTTTGGTACCTAATATACTTTCAGCACACATTGTTCTGGAAGTTTTCTCTTTGTTCTGAACTGTAATTCTGTTTGATGGATTACATTTTCTCACCATAGCAAAGAACAAATACAGAAACAGGATATATGATTATTGGTATCTCTTCTTGATTGAGGCAGTGCTTATTGCCTAAATTTTGGATGGATGTTCAGTCCTGAAATGCCATGGGAGTGAGCTGATTTGCTTACCCTGAATTCTATGATCAGACGTCCTTTTTCATACGGTCTGCGGTAAATTGGCATACCTTCATTCAACACACACTTAATAGCCCCATGCTCAACAACCTGGCCTAAAAAATAAACAAAAAAAATCAGAAAAGGAAGGGATCCATGCAACAGATCCAGGCAACAGAAGCAGCTTTAGTTGTAATTCCCTTCAATATTTATGTAACTTTCTACATTGTGGTTATGCAGCAACACCAACATGTAGTAGTCTAACAGGAGCTTACTGCCTGGTAATATCACAATAGGAAAGCAGATTGATGTCTACATTATATTCCTGTAACCTTGTTATGCTTCCCAAAGGAAGCATACTTACAAATTTATTAAGTGCTCCATCGCTTCCAAGGCTGAAAAAGTGGTTTTCAGAGACCCACGGCCTTCAATTCTCATGAGATATCCTCAGGATGCAAGTATGTCCATGAGGTAAGGTCTGTTACTATGTCACGCAAAGAGAAAATTACTGCTGACTGCTATGCAAAAATCCTTTTTTATTATAAGATTTGTACTGCAAAGACTAGGGCAAAGAACTTTATGCCAGCACACACCCCTTTAACATAAAGATGGAATGTTTCTGTTCCTTTAAATTTTCAGCTTAGGTTCACCATATGCTAGGACTTCCAACAGAAAACAAACCAGGATGTTTTGTTATCATCATCTTACCAGGATGAGAGGTAATAATAATAGTTCTGTTATCCAGTGTTGTGATAGGCTTTTGAAAGCCACAGAGTGCTTCAACCAGTTGAATATCCATAGACAGAAGCAGATCTTCRTCTCGTCTAAGGCAGAACCAATCAACAAAAGACACAGTGAGAGAGAAACAGCAGAAAGATCACACCCAAYCTCAATACATAATTTGGAAATGACTGTAAGCTGTAATTACAACACAAATCATGACAATTAAATAAAGAATACCAAATATTAATATAGCTCTTCAAGCAATTACCAGAATGATACCTACCCTGAGAGCTATTATGACCACATCAAACTATCTAAAGTGTTAGAAATGTTTATTGAAAAGAAATAAAAACAGCAAGGCCTGCTCACATACTGTTTCACTTCATTGCTCCGTCCCCATTAAAAAAAACACAACCCAAAACTCTCAGACTCATAAACACTAAAACTGGGACAATTAATTCCTTTCTTTGTGTAGATAAATACCTTCTTAATTGCACAGTGCATAGCTTGCACTATGGTGATCACTCACACTCTGAAGAWTTATTACCAAGGAAGTTTGAACAGGTGATGGCTACTCTGGTTAATGGTACAAATACCTTTTAGAAAGTACCAAGAAGCATGTGGAATAGATTGAGTTAATCACTTTGTGTTCTAACTTCACTATGGCAATGCTAGTGATTATCTACATGTTCAAAGACTACAAAATCCTCCAGCCTATTCAAAGAACGTAGAGCACTCTTTCTGTTTTCAAAAGCTCCCTGGAAGGAGACTTGAATGAAAAGCTAATTTTAGACTCCGACAGGAGAGGAGGAACATCCCACTTGTGGGAGAGCATGACCTGAGCACAACCCCACAAGACCAGTAATATCAAGGGTTATTGAAGGACACTAGCACTGAAGGCAGTGGGCAGAAGGATAGACAAAAATAATCTAGCAGAATTGCGACTTCATGTCGCAGGAAACCATGAGAACTGTTTGGCRTATCTGATTCAGTGTCTGGTTTCACTGGAAGTTAAGAAAAATCAGCTGAGTAAGCTTATCCAAAGCAAACAGAACTGATTCTTAACCTGTGAGCTCAGTGTTCCTTGGCACAGAATGCTGGCACCAGCTTCAAGAGCTCAGCACCRTACATGATAGTCAGGCAGACCAGCTGCAGGTCTCCCAAGAACCTTTGGCTCACCATCCCTRTTTACAAGCACAAGGTCAGTGGCTGGTGCTAAATAAGTGCTTTCCCTAAACCCCTGATTCCTTCGTAACTGCTCTAAACAGCAGCAGTGAGACACCAAATGTAACACATTCCTGCAAGATCATCAGCGGTGCTTTTAACTGGACCAAAATGTACCAGGCAAACTAATTCCACAAACAGTAACATGAAACAGGGAGGATGCAATACTGAGCAGTACTGCCTGGGAACACGAAATAATTGAGATGTGGTCAGTGCTACTTGAGTCACTTTTGCTTTCACAATAAAAACCAGACAGGACCAATTACCCTTCCCGTTACACTCAGGTAGCAAATAAAGGGTGGGAAACAACATTTGATCAGAAGGGTGCATGCTAACTGCAAACTGTCTAAGTTTGTACYAGGTAAGATCCATGAACACATGTGCACACACATTCCAAGTCTGCCATGCCTTRAGGCCAAGTGGACAACGGCTGCCTACACTAAATGGCAATTTTCTAAGATAAGTAATTGATAGCAAGTGATCAAACACTCAAAACTACTAAACAAAATTTCAGTATTTCAACGAGTACCTGAAATGAAAGATTTGCAAACTCTTAACTGTTAACTGCTTTTGTTAGCCTTCTATCCCCTTCTGCTGCCAAAGCTCACAAGAGATTACCTCATGCYATTAGAACACAAGTGGCCAGACTAATTGCATCAGAATTCTCCCACCACAGTGCTCCTCTGACCACCCAGACAAGCTCATAGCTGAGAGCCAGTSATGTGATCCTATCTCCTGACACTCCAGTGTGTGCTCAAGATGAGTGGTAACTAAAGAAACATGTGGGATACATGTTTCTTTATACACATACATATAGGAAATAACATAAGAGGATTCAAGAGTCTTTACCTTGTAAATACAGAATGGTCTTTTTGATCCAAGACAATAATAATGTCCCCTGGCTCCAGACCTGGTTCTTGATCCCCTTCACCATGGAATGTTATTTTCTGACCATCCTTCATTCCTGTTGCAAAAAACAAATACACRTTTTCCTTATTTTTAAGACAAAAGCACCAACAAGAAATACAAGGCATGAGCTGGTACCAAGATGTCTCTAGATCTTTAAGCAAAAATATCAGTATCTTCCCTGGAAGCATTTGGTTTTATTTTTTTTAATCCACTCACTTGTCCAACAGATCTTAGTGGTGCTAACCTGAATGCAGTGTTATGTCTCAAGACCATCAAGTTTAATTGTATTGCCAAAAGAGCCACCAACATAAAGTCCTGAAGGGAAATACCATGAAAATAGTTTTCATTATACACACAAATACAAAAAAGAAASCAGAAACACTGTGTACAAACTACATTTCGAGAGCAATTGACCAACTAGCTTCTTCAGTTCTATAAATAYGTGGCACATCTCCTTATGAAATATCATCTTAGTGCCTGCCAAGGGCAAGAAGCATTCCCTGTGGACTGTAACCCTCTCACAAGAAACTAATTTCATCCACACAAGAAGTCTATCTACCAAAAATACTARCTTCCTCAGGCATGATCAGTCTCTTTTCTATTCTTTTAGAAAACCATTATTCTCACGAGACTTCCCTGTTCAAATGTCAATAACATACCCCTACTRGTCCTCATATTTACTATTACTGAAGGATTTCCCAAACAAATTCAGGCATTGCATAAGCTGTGCTTACACGTGTAACAGTTGCATGTTATAATCTTGAGCAAGTCTGTAAAAGCCATATACCTGTCAGCTTGCTCTGTCTTACAAGCTGCACTACTCCGGAGGCTTCTCCCACCAGCTTTTGAGCAGCCCCCTCAAAAGAGATGCATCTGTCACTCAATACTGTCACATTCACCCATCACATTTAGGGTTTGTGTATCGAGTTGCATTTTGCCAGGCAAGGAAATAGTGCCTGCACTGAGCAGCACTGTCAGGGTTGTGCAGCCAACAGAGTTCTAAGCATGAGAGGCTTAGCACTGTCTCTGCTCCCTATCATTATAGCAGACCTGGTTCCCCTTCACACTGAAACACAGCAGAAGTGATCGGAGTCTGCAGGGTTTCACTGCAGGCAGTGAAAATTGATTAGACTACCTCATCACGAATAGTGCTTAGAGGGACCTCAGAATTAATTCACTGCTTACGGTAACGCAGGTTTCAGAATTCACTCTTAGTTATGTGCATGAGCTTTAGAAGTGAACATAAGTCTGCTACATTTTAAAAGGTAGTTTTACTGTATATGCATATAAAGGCAGTTTTACTGTATATGCATTCAACAGTGTTACTCACCTAATCAACACCACGTATCTGCTAAAGCTTCTGTTTTAGTGCTGCAAAGTCAGTCAGTACATCCAAGTTCAATACTTCACCTTAGCAAGACACCTCACCTTTGTCAATGTGAACTTCTAGGATCTTCTTCTCTCTAACAATTTTCCTGCCATTGCAGCTCTTACACCGGTCCTTGGGGCTGATACGCTCCCCATGCCCCTGACACTCCATACACACAGACTGGATTTGTTGCACCATTCCTGGCCCGATCTGGTGAATTCTGATCTGCATGCCTGTTCCCCTGCAATTAGGGCAGCATTCTACTGCACCTTTCTTACCACCACGACCTGAGAATGAAAATTGGASATGGGTGGTTATGTGCTGCCAGAAAAAAAAAAAAACAACAAAAACTTCAGAAACATTTTTCTAGTTTCAGTCTCAACATTACCTTCACATTTGTCACAAATGACATTTTTCTGCAGTGCAAGTTTCCTCATTGCACCATTGTACATATCTTCTAAACTTACTGACAACTGGTGGACCACGTTTTTGCCTGTAAAAGAACAGAGATTGACACACCAGACATGAGCAATTAGATTTTTACACTGAGGAACTCCTTAGCACTTTAGCTGCTRYAACCTTAGTTTTGCAAAGGATGCTAAGCTCTGGATTGTTAACAGTACTTTGATGCAACACTCATAACACGGATACAAAACATTTTTCCTTCCCTTTTTCACCATACGTGCACTAAGAGGAAATAGGGTCAGCACTGCTCTTAACAAGTTGAAAGTTTTTCCCAGAGTGATTAATCTGGAGCTTAATTTTTGGGCAACGTTTTACTGCAGCTTCAACTCAATTTCACCGCACAGTGCAGGAACACAAAAACGTTTCATATCATGAACTGGATCTTGATCTCTCGATTAGCTAGTTGCTTTTAGAGCTACACTTATGGTAGCTTAGTTAACGAATCATTTTAAGCTACATTACCCTTCCGTTTCCTATTCTGCCCTCTAGTAGCTGGGTTTACACTCAGCTAAAGACTCTCCAAACACAACACYTGGTTAGTGATTAACAGGGGACAATGCACAGGAGACCAAACTACCACCGTACCAACCCCAAGCGCCCTCCCATGTAGTTTCAGGCGTTAAGGGCCAATAGCTTTCTCCAATTTTGAGATTAAGCATACAACTTCACTTTAGCTCTATTTAAATTCTTACATCTAAGGCATTCTTCTCAGAGAATCTGATCCTGTCTACCCCCACAGACACGTTACCTCGCCTCTCCCGCTGCATCCTCCCTCCGCCGCCGAAGAACATATCGAATATGTCCATGGGTGACCCAAAGCCGCCGCCGGAGCCGCCCTCCTTGATAGCCTGCTCGCCTCCTTTGTCGTACAGCTCCCTCTTCTTCGGATCCGACAGCACTTCGTAAGCTTGGGAGATCTGCTTGAACTGCAGGAGGAACAGACACCGGCACTCAGGCACCAGCAGCAGCACCCCTGGCGGGACTATCGCCCGGCCCTCCTCCCCCGGTCCCCACTGCCCCGTCCCGTCCCGTCCCGTCCGGTCCCGCCGACCTTCTCGCCCTCATTGGGGTTCTTGTCCGGGTGGTACTTGAGCGCGAGCTTGCGGTAGGCCTTCTTCAGCTCCTCGGCGGACGCGTTGGGCTTCACGCCCAGTACATCGTAGTAGGTGGTCTCCTTCACCATGATGATGGAGGCAGCAGGAGGCCCCCGGAGCGGAGAGCGCAGATTACGCTTACCGCGGCTCCGCTCCCGACTCTTCTGGAAAGTTCGGGCCGGTCCCGCAGCYCGCCCGCTTTACAGCCGGCCCCACCCCGGAAGTCCTGCCCCGCMGCGCGCCGGGCCCGGGAGAGCGGCCTGCCAATGGCTGTTCGGGAGGGGAAGGCGCTTGGCCAATCAGCTCCCGCCTCCTCCTCCCACACTTGGCGCGGGCCCCGCCCCGCTCCGCCCCGCTCGGGCGGTGGCTCCCGCTCTGCTCAGCGTGTACCTCGGGAAGCGCCTGCGCGCCGGGCAGGCCCCGCCCCCTGAGGCACGGAGCTACTCCGGGTACGGACCGCTGGCGCGGCCGCCGCCTTTCCGGTGCCGCTCCGCGCCTTTTCCCCCCTCSCCCTGCGCGGACCTGGTCCCGCCACCGCACAGGCCGGCGACCCGGCACGCTCCACTCCACTGCGCCCGTGCCAGGCCACAGCACCCACCCCCCCCTCTGCCCGGGCCTAGTGCGCGTGCGCCCGGTCACGCGCCGCGGCGGGAGCCGCTGCCTTGGTCACGCGGGAGAAGGGCCGAGCAGCTGATTGGCTGCGCCGGCGACGGCGCGAACGTGGTGCGCGCGGTAAGGGGGAGGGGGGGACATCTCGGCGTTGCCATGGGAACGGGGCCCACGGGAATGGATTTGCCACAGGGGTGCGGGGTGTGTGACAGTGCCGGGGGACACTGCGGAAGGTGCCTTGCTTTCCGCCGGCATGAGCTCACCACCTGAGCTCTCACAGAGCTGGGAGGAGCAGCGCCGAGCGCCAGGCACGGTGAGGATGAGGGATCTTTGCTGTCCAGGGTCAAATTAGTGTAAACTTGAGCGTTTCATAGCACCGTTCCGGTGCTTACTGTTGCTGAATGAAACTCCCCCGACTCTGTCGTCCTCTCTGTCTTCGGCTGCTCTGTTGTTTTGGTGGTTAAGTTAATTTTTTAGACGAACTCTGATTCAGTGGGAGACAAATCACACTCTTTTGTGGGTAGGCTTTTCTGTCAATGGAACTACCAATCCAATTGATTTTTCCTATATATGGTCTGTAAATATGAGAACGTATGATAATGCAGGATGGAAAACAGCAGGTTGCCCTTTCAACAGCAACCTGCTCTTAGATTTTTTTRAGTGCTAGTGAATGTGCTTTGCCTTGAATTTCAGAAACATGCACCCAGTTAGTCGAATTGTCTTTGCTAATAGATGGACTGGCAGCAGAGTTCATGGACCCWGTTCCCAGGAAGGTGGCCCATCAGGAAGTGGTGTGTTGGTAACACACTGTTTATTTTGCTCTGTAGTACAGTGATGCGCGTGTGCTGGCTCGTGGGCAAAGAGAAATGCACTCAGCGAGTGAAACTGCCCCACTTGGAAGCCGTGGTAATTGGGCGTGGCCCAGAGACTGGGATAACGGATAAGAAGTGTTCACGGCAGCAAGGTAAGGTGGTTTAGCTCAAATCCTGCTTTCTGTGTGTAGCAGCAGCTGAACTGGCCTCCTTTCTCTGTGTGGTCTGCAGTGTTGCCTGGTTCTTGAAACCATCAAGCTTTTTTTATAAGCACTTAAAGAGATCTCTGGGACTAAAACAATCAGACACTCAATGACAGGATGTCCGCCTCTCTAAACTAAAGCATTGAACCTTAATGTGAATTCCCACGTTCACAGTTGTGTTTCACTGCCTGCACTCTTGCTTGTGAGCAGCACTTCTTCTCCCTAGTACTCCACCAAGTAGTGGTTTTTAGCATAATTTGTTGTTTTATACATAAAATAATGTGATCTTGGACAATATCTGAAAATACCTGTCATCTGTGCAATACTGCACTTTGTCTGTGCCTTATCTTCTGCGCCTCTGGACACAGTCTTGCTCTGTGCTTTATTGTCACAGAGGACTGGTAAGAATATCACGAACATGTAGAAGAATCCCCCTTTATTCTGAAGTAATTCCACCCTTGGCTCAGTGTRTGGGTTAGTTCTGTTTTACCTGTGGTCCCGGAAAGACGAGATGAGGCAGAAGTATTCTTGGCATGCRTTCAAAAAGATTAGCTTCAGAAACAATTGGATCTTCAAAAAGAGGAGTGTTTTCTGCACTGAGTGGTTCAGCAAAGTCGTTTTGTGACACTTTGTTCTTTCTTTTCCAGTTCAGTTAAAAGCAGACTGTAACAAGGGGTATGTCACAGTTAAGCAGGTACGTTTCTATGTATGGAGGTACACACATTTYGGGTGCCTGTTGTACTTAACTCCACAAATGCTCCAACTGATGATTCTGATGACTGGCTCTGAAGGACCTGAAGCTTTCCTAACAGCAAGGGGATTACAGCAAGAGGCTGTCAGAAATTAACTTTTTTCTTTGTGCACCTCAATGAAAGGCTGCACTATTCTTTCCAGATATGATTAGCTCCAGTCTAACACAGCCAGGCTTGCAGCATCAGGGAATGCTGTTTTGAATCCTCATTCAGTTCTTTCAGGTGCTGCATTTAGGAGATTTTGGGCTTGTTCTACTAAACTTGCTTATCTTTCTCCTGAACCTTAAACTTCGTAAGCTGAGACAGCCCTTTGTTTAAGGCTGAAGCTCTTGTGTTATTGGTACCATGCAGTTGTAGAAAGTTTGTTTGGATAGCTGACAGAGCCAAAGATGTGGTTACTTGTGGGAAGGGATGGGATGTGAGACAGCCCTGCAAGCATTYTCATGTTATCAAATGGATGGATGCCCGCCTACTCTCTCATACTTATGAGGCCCAGTGACCCATACTATTCTGTGATAGTATGAAGGGGAAAATTGTRTGTGCTGGTGTCTGTGTGTGTGTGCCCACAGCATCAGCATGTGTGGACAGCACAACACGCTCTGCCTACTGAGGGGTAACATCTTCTCTCAAAATGCCTCCAGAACCCACTAAGCACAGGCAACCCACTGGTATCTGATGAAGCTGGCAGAGATTCCTTGGACAGATTTTTACAGAAGTCAGCCCTAGTCATGATTTGGGCATTGTGTTACTGGGTTCTCAAAACTGGGAATACTTTCTGGTGGGTGGGTGCTAGCATGTTTTYTCTGCCTTATGGAGAGCTCCCAGGTGGGAGGTGTGTGACACAAGGTTCCAGTGAACAGTTGTTTGATACTTCATTCACCCAGGGGATGGGAAGCATCTTTGACCTGTGTGAAACTGCTGAACTGTAGACTAAAGAGGTCCTGGCTGGAATGAGGGGTGTGCTTCATTGCARTGAATACCAAGTGAGAGGTATAGTACCGTCTTGTGAAGCATGCAGCTATCACAGTGACAAAGATAACACTCTGACAGAGTTTATCAGTCACAGGAGAGGGCTGGTCTCCTAAAGCCTATTTCATGCATAAACATTAACAAAAAGCATTTTGCTGAAAACTCGTAATTTTCCTAAGGTCACTCTCTTGATGAAGCAAAATTCATGTATSAAGCAATCATTGTAGGTGGCCTACAACACAGTTGTATTGTGCTGCAATAATTAACTGAAGCAACTATTATGGGCCAGAAACAGTTGCTACTGTTACTAGTTGTTTGACAGGTTGCTAATTTGAGAGGGAGTGCAGCTCGAGTGATGCTGTAACTCTGTAGCTGCTGCAGACCTGGTCTCCCTGTGACACCATGCCCTGAGGTTGTGTGCTGACAGCTGTGACTGCGAGCCTGGGACACAGAGCGGTGTCCACAGTGCTGAACTGCCTGAGCAGGTTGATGTGGGCAGGGTGGGCAGTGAATACAAAATGCATTTGCTTTCCAGGATAGTGGTGTTCCAGGAGAAAGGAGCAGAAGTTGGTGATTCCACTCACAATGTCATTTTCTACTAGTTTTTCCTTTTTCTGTCTACCAAAGATAGGGGTCAACCCAACTAGTGTTGATCTTATGAATATTGGCAAGGATGAAGCAGTGAAAATGAAGCCAGGCCAAGTTCTGCATATTGTGAATAACCTTTACCCCTACACCATTCAATTTACTGAAGAGTCAGGGAAAACTATTCCAAAAGCAGACAAGATGCCATATGAGGACTCCTGTGAGAATGATGATATAGAGCTTGTGCCCAGAAAAACAATGAAGTTGGAGATGATGGATACAGAAGGCAGTTCTACAAATCCCAGGCTAGGCAATACCAGTGTATCTGCACATGAAGAAACTTCGAGCAAAAAGGCAAGTATGTTGATATTAATACTTGTGCTTCTTCTCCTGGGATTGTCTCCTCCATAGGGAGACACAGTCTTTTACTTTTGTGGATTCTGTCAGTGGAGGGCATCTYAGGTGTACACAGATCCTCAAAATACACAGAACATGAGAAGTGTTCTGTGCTCCTGATATCACCCAGACCCTGAGAAATTCAATTGGGACCCTTTCTAACCAGACCTGAAGGTTAGGTGTGTGTGAAAAGGCTTCCTTGTAGCAAACGAGGATTCCTTGTAGCAAAAAGGACAAGTCTACATGAGCTCAGTTTAGCTGGAGTCATCCAGGGATACTGTCCTGGCTCTTGAGTTGTTATCTAAAAGCAAACACAGAGAATGGAACAACTTGAGCCTTTTTTTTTTTTTTCCAGTTTGTTTGTTTGTAACTGCATGGGGCTTATCCTCCTCCTGCTTTGTTCATTCCATATGATAGAACCATGTTTACATTAATGAATGATACCAGCCAAAATCTTTGAAAGGGAGGTTTTAGCTCTGTGACATGAATGAAATAAAAGACTGCCTAATGCATTTAGAACTAGTGCAGTGCTGGAGGAAAAGGCACAGAAATTGAACCACTCAAGACAAAATTTTAGTCTCATGTAGCTGTGAGTTAACCACTTCATTTTTGGACTTGGGCTAGTTATATTAGGGCCAGATTTGTGGTGGAATGAGCAGAGAGATGATGATTCCCACTCTTTCCCTGACAGCACTATAATAATATTTGAACAGCTTCCTCTATGAGAATGCGATAGTGCTTGTGAAGTAACCTGAACAGATAAAACGTCTGTGTTGAAAAAGGTGCACTCTAGGCTTTCTATTAGGTGTTCAGTAACCAAGTTTAGGATTATGGGCTAATATTGGCTTGATTTTCCTGTGCCTTTTTTGCTTCTCTACAAGCCACTGCACAATATAYAAAAACCCAGTTCATCTAAGAAAAAGGCCACACACCGCAACTGCTTTGGTCTGCGGAGCAGTATGGGATAGGAGAGTTTGTGAACATCTTTGTTCTTTCTTTGGCCCTTGTGATCCCTGAAACAGAGGGCCTTCTGTCATGACATGTGCAGGCAAATTACTAAATTTAAACACATTTATAGCTCGCTGTTGTTAAATTTCTAACATTTGGAAGATCAAACTTTTCATCTTCACAGTATCTTGTTACAATTTTTCAAAAGTAAAATTTTGGGGGCAGTTAGAGCAGGTGTGTTGGCGTTTTGTAGAAGGTAAATAATTCAGCTGTCACTCAGCTGTTATTGTACTGTTTTATACTAATGAATATTCTTAACTGAATCCTTTGAAATATGTAATTGGATGCTTAATTGTCTTATAATTTATTGTTCCTGTTCTATACAATAGGAAAGTTTAGGACACTGGAGTCAGGGTCTAAAGAGCTCCATGCAAGATCCAAAAATGCAGGTGAGAGCTGTATACTTGTAATCTACAGTAGATTCTGTCTAGCAAAGCTAAATGAGCTTTCTTTCTTCATTCTACAATATGCTTTAATAATCTGGGTAATCAGTGGAGTCCTGCATTGGGCTGAAATGTACTTGCATTTCTCTCTGTAGTAAGATTAACCTGGCAGTCTCTACTGATTTTGCAGAATGTAATTATCTTAATTATCTTTGAGCCTCTATGCTATGAGATTTGGCCAATGTATTTCAAAAACGTTGATGGGAGAGCAGGCAAGTTGTGCAATTGCCTTGTTTCTCAGGGAAACCAGCTAAAATGGGGTGGTCATTTGAAGCTGGGCAAGTCACAGAGGTTCTCATCTTCCAGTAGTCAGCACTGCCATATTTCTTAGTACAGTTTCCTGTTTTGAGCAGACTTTTGATTGTCACACCTTTGTGCCAGTTGACAGGATCTGACCTCTCACCTCACTGGGCCCCTTCAGGTGATGATCACCATCAGGCTGAAAATAATTTAGAATCATTAAATCATAGAGGATGTTGAGTTGGAAGGGACCCATCAGGATCATTGAAAACAACTCAGCCCTGCACAGGACATCCCCAAGAGTAACTCCATGTGCCTGAGAGTATTGTCCAAACACTCGAACTCTGTCAGGCTTAGTGCTGTGACCACTGCCCTGGGGAGCCTGTTCCAGTGCCCAACCACCCTCTGGGTGAAGAGCCTTTTCCTGATATCCAACCTAAACCTCCTCTGACTCACCTTCAGGCCATTTCCTCAAGTTCTGTCACTGATCACCAGAGTGAAGAGATCAGTGCCTGTCACTGCTCTTCCCCTCATGAGGGACTTTAAACTGCAGTGAGTTCTCCCCTCARTCTCCTCCAGTCTGAAGAGACCAAGTGAGCTCAGCCCCTCCTCACASGGCTTCACCTCAAGGCCCTTCAGCATCTTCATCGCCCTCCTTTGGACACTCTCTAAGAGCTTTTTATCTTCTATTATGGCACCCAAAACTGCCCCCAGCAAAACTGCCCCCAGCACTGGAGCTGAGGCTCTCCCAGGTCAGAACAGAGCGGGACAATCCCTTCCCTTGCCCGGCTGGTGATGCTGTGCCTGATGCCCCCCAGGACACRGGTGGCCCTCCTGGCTGYCAGGGCACTGCTGGCTCATGTTCAACTTGCCACAGACCAGGACCCCCATTTGCCATGGAGCTGCTCTCCAGTCTCTCCCCAGTCTCTGTGTCCAGGGTTGTCCTGCCCCAGGTGCAGAATCCAGCACTTCGCCTTCTTAAACTTCCACCCAGCCCTCTAGCTTGCCCAGGTCTCTCTGYAKGGCCTCCCTGCCTTYAAGGGAGTTGACAGTTCCTCCCAATTTAGTGTCATTAGCRAACTTGTTTTCCATTCCTTCCAGTTCCTGTGTCTGGGTTGTTTATTAAGACATTGAAGAGCACTGGGCCAAGGATGATGTCACGCCATTCACTATAACATTTTGTGCCCAGCCCATAAGACAGTTTTTCAGTTAGCTGATAACAACAGAAGGTTCCTGTTTCTTGATTGATTTTTTTTTTTAAATTCAAGTCTGAAGTGTTTAACTTCATAGATTTATAGGAGAACTGGATGCCCATTKTCCTAGAATTCCAGCACTTTCAAATGAGTAGATCTATAGGGGATGATAAAACTATGGAAATTCTTGCTTACTTTTTTATCATGAAGCTTAATTTTCATTCCTGAAGCAGAATTTCATATAATACTTGCTAAAACAGGGCTTTCTTGACCCAAAATTTAAGCAGGTTTTAAAACTGTTCTTTGAATGTTAGAACAGTTAAAAAAAGTAACTGTGGCTGAAGGTTAGCCTTATTGCAAGTTTGACTGAACACACAAGCACACAAATAGAACGCCTATCTTTTTTTTTTAATAATCAAATAATAAATAAATAAATGTCAGCATTTCTTTCTTCTGAAAAGACTTGAAAATGATCCCATTCCTACTGGTTACTAATGTGGAGCAGACACTAATACATGTATATAAAATTCTTGCTGCTGAAAGAATCAGTCCTGTGTGATTGTGTACAGTTAGAATTTCATTTTCCTTTCTGTAGGGCCGATCAGCTCTATATATAAATGTATGAGAATAGTTAGCAAACGTGACAAAGACATCATCCATCTCACATCAGCAGATGCACTGCTAAGAGACCAGAAACATGCAGTTTCTGCGTCAGAACTTGACAGCTTTTTATTGCTGGGGCAGGTTGTCCCCACTGTTGTCCACAAGCTTCCCAGCCATTTCTCTTCCTCAGCTGCATTGAATTGTTCAGAAGGAAAAAAAAAAACATGAAGGAGGGCATGATAGAAATCTGTTCTCCTTCTTGTGAGTGATCTTACAAAGCAGCACATGGGGATTGGGTGAACTGAAATAGTTCAGACTTGAATTTTTTTGTGTAATGCTGGTGAAGGGGTGCAGCACACTGCTCGGTAGCACGTCTGAGATTTGTGCTTCTCTCCAGAAGTCTGTGACGGATGTGGCAGTGCAGCGTATTCCTACATGCTCTGTATTGAGCACAGTGATTTTGTTTGACTACAAAGCTTGAATGTAGCCTGATGGAAGTAGAGAGTTCCATAGACGTCATTGATATCTCACTCCAGGTGATCTTCAGGAGTTCATATCCACCTGTAGCTTTGGTTACCTTACTGTAATGCAAGAATAGAAAGTTTTTTTCTTTTATAAAGTATGTGAACAAGGACAATCTCTCCATAGTGACCTGGTRTATGTTATGGAAGAGGGGGCTTATCCTGCAGCAACTTAGTTCCAGCAAAAGTTCTCCATGGTTAGCATCTCTCCATTAATTATARTGTTCATAGGAATAATATATTTAACTTTCAATCAGAAAGTAATCTTGTTTGGGGTTTTTTTGCAAGGTTTACAAAGATGAAAAAACTGTTGTCATCAAGGATAAGTATCCTAAAGCACGTTACCACTGGCTTGTCTTACCATGGGACCCAATTTCAAGCCTCAAGTCAGTCACCAGGGACCACCTTGAACTCCTGGAACATATGCATGCAGTTGGGCAAAAAATGATTGAACAGTGCCCTGCCRGAGAGAGCCTGGAGTTCAGACTGGGTTACCATGCTATCCCCAGTATGAGGTAAGACTTAGAGKAGTCATCTAGTGGAGACACTGTTGTTCCAGTTACACAGATTTGGGGCTAAATCTGTGAGGAGATCTGGCATTGCTAAGGAACAGGCAATGCTCCTCAACACTACAGACAGCTTGGTGTGCCATCCTTTGCCCCACATGGCTGCACAGATCTCGGACTGCACAGGCATCCTGGGCCTGGTGGGAAATGCCTGTTGGGCTGCCCTAGCAGAGGTTGGTTTCTGGGGCTGTGGGATGTCTGTGGTCCTGCCCCACTCAGAGGGGCAGTGCTGCCAGTGCCGAGTCCTGGGGCATCTACTCCCAGGGCACCAGTTGAGATTAGAGACTGACTCCTAGACCTGTCAAGGATGTGAGTCTTGTGTGTAAGTCCATCTCTTAGAGTGTCCAAATGCCTGTAGATACTGCAGTCAGTTGCTCTCCAGTTCTCAAGTGCAGCTTTTGGGAACTGATCAAGTCCCATTCAATTACTCTACAAATAATAAAACGTTGGTTTATTATTAAACYGTTAATAAACCTTTGGTTTATTATTAAACTGTTAATAAATCTTTGGTTTGCTAACACTACTGTGTCTGCCCTTTTGGAAGCTAGCAGGAATATAGACTGTAGTGAGGAGCCAATGGCAAAGTAGTGACCTTGACTGTTTAATTGAAATTCTTGGCAAGAGACAATGCTTCCAGAACACACTGTTTTTCYGTCACAGGGTTAAGACTGACCCACAAGGCTTGCATTCTGCTGAATCATGTTTGCAGCTGATACAACTGCAAAACAACTTCAAGCATTAACCTTCTTTCATRTCTACATTGTATTTCTTTTTCAGTCAGCTACATTTGCATGTTATCAGCCAGGATTTTGATTCTCCGGCCCTGAAAACCAAAAAACACTGGAACTCTTTTACTACAGACTACTTCTTAAACTCTCAAGGTAATGATTAGAAARGTGTTTCATAACAAATAATGCTGCTTGCAGGTTCTGGCTTTGGGCTTTTCTTCCAAACAAAGGTGTAAGTCATATATTTTGTTGCAGTAAGTGAAAGGTTTTAATTAATATTAGATATTGGGGAGTAGCACTGAGTAAAAAGTCAACAAATGTTGTCGCTGGTYTAAATTAGAATGCAACAATGACGCACTGTGCATGTGAAGCAGTGCACAGAGATTTGCAATGTCATGTGTTTCTTTATGCTACATTGCCTCACTATGTATTTTTATCTCCAGATGTGATAGAGATGGTAAGAAGCAAAGGAAAGGTGATGGTGAAAGACCATACCKCTGAACTTCTCAAACTTCCCCTCAAATGCCATTGTTGTAAACAACAGCTGTCCACAATCCCACAGTTAAAGGAACATCTCAGGAAACATTGGCCAAAGTGATTTTGCAAAAAAATCATCTTYCAGTCTGTCTTCAGATTTCCAGCCAACACAAAGACTGCAAAATGTTAATGGAAATATATGTTCATTAACTGGAATGACAAATGTAGTGTGGAGAAAAGTAGTCTGAAAACAGCACCATATTGGTTCAGTAAYAGCTCAGACAAAAATCCAAACTCTCCCATCCCTCCTCCCTAAAAATATAAATAAAGTGACTTCTGAAATTTAAGCTTTTTGTTTGCAGCTTTGTTGTGGTACAGCCACACTAGTCTGTAAGTAAACTGAAGTCTGGAAGAAGTGCTTTGTTTGGATGAAAGGATTTATTTTAATTCAGAAACTGAACTGAATCCAGATCTAGGTTGCTACTGAGAAAGGAGAGAAACAATGATTTAGAGGTCTTTCTCTTGACGTTTTCTGCCTGCCACTGAGGTTTCTTGTGTTAATGTTGAGGCACTGGCGTGGCTGATTGTACTGTCAGTGTAGTGGAAGGAGCAGCAGCTGATCATCCCACTTTGCTGGACCACTGAAACACCTGACAGTGAAAGTGCTGCTGAACTTCCCCTCAGCTGTGAAGTGGGATTTGCCCCTTACCAGGGTGCCATTGTGTGGTTTAATCCTGCCCTGTTTCTCCACATCAGGATTTTAGTGAGCCTCTAATCACTTGATTGTTGTCAAGATGTGAACTTGCAGAGGCAGCACAGCAGTAGTAATAAAAATCTCTTTCTGAGTCCAGAACTGGTTTGTATAGTTGAACTTCATCCTGAGCCCAGCTTTGACCTGTTAAGTAAGATGCTCACCGAGTGAAATGGCTTTCAGTAAGAGTTTCACAGAGCTTTTGCTACACAAGCAAAATGYTACTCCTAACTCTTAATAACACATTCTGTGGGGAGAGGGTATCGTCTTGTTCCATTCCCCTATGAAGCAGTGTGTTGCAATACACACACCAGTGGGGCAAAAAACAAGCTGACGTTGTTGGAAAAGAATAAAGATGTTTTGGTAATAAAATTGTCCTCAAAACGTGTTCTTTCCCCTGGTGTACAAGAAGCTGATCCACAAAAAGTGTCATATTTATTTATACTTGTGCAGAGATGGGTGCTGGCTGGTGAATGCATAGAGGCAGTTGTAGCGCAGCGATGTATTTATATTTCAAAATATCTAAGTCTGCACTTATCTAGTATCTAAATACCTGGCTACTCCACAGCTGTTGGACAATCTTTTACCTGCCTCAGTTTAAAGATATAATCCATTTTGAATTTATTGTGCATATTCAGTGGATAGGAGTCTTCATTTGGAAGTGGGTAATCTAAGTTTTAGAYATGTGTTTTTTACATTATAATGAGCTAAGTTCATCTAAAAGATGCATTTTTCTTTAACTAATTTCAATAAAACATGGAATGTTGCCAAATGCAGTTGTGTTCTCTACTTGTTTCAAAACTATTCTGCAAGACCTTGCCATTTCCCACTTTTATGGGTCTTTAAGTATTGTTCTCTTAGGACATTCTGCAAAAATTTTTCTTAAACCATTCATCTTTCACCAGAATGGGATACACTGAGGGTGACGGGTTGACTGTGGTCTCATTTAAAGCATGGTCACACTTAACTGTTGCTGACATTAGTAATAATATGCCCTCAATTRCAAAGCAAAGCTTAGAGAGTAAGGAACAATGGCAAAAGCACAGCCAGTCCGTGGATTAATTCTTGACACAAACTAGGGCTCCAATTGTCTCCAGAGTAAAGCTGTGCTAATGCTTCACAACAGGAACCAATATGGACCAAGCCCAGTTGTGAATGCTGGAGAGCCATGGTCTTCCTCATGGCAGACACAGGGCAGAAAGGAAAGCCATGCTTCTTGACAGTGACGCATGCAAAGCATAAGCACTGCTTATGTCCCATGGCCCATCACATTTAGGTGGAGTCATGGTTTTAGWACCGTTCAAAGCAGGTCAGAGTCAAGCACAAACCTCTGCAATCCATTTATATGGGAAGGTTATGCAGCTGTCCAAGTCTCAGTTGTGGAGCATGATTCTGAGATACAAGCCTCTGCATGATGTTGTACATCAGTGGAATCTTTGGGAGAATCACTTGCCACCAGGGCTGATCCCGGGGAAGGAGATGGSAGCATGTCCAGCATTTGCTGTGTGAGGTCACTGCTGTATGGAAAGATCTGCAGGAGGAGCAGCACTGGGCACAAGCTGTTCGAAGCCAAAAAGGGACAGCTGCCTACAGGTTTATCACTGGCAATCTAACAACCTATAATCTGTTTCTCCAATAAACCACACCATTTGTCAATCTTTTCATGGAAGTTCTTACTGAACTTGACAGGTTTTTTTTTCCTTTTGTCTTTAATGAAGCTGATCAGCAGAGAGGTGAAAAATATCTACACTAGTAAAAGAACCAGGCTTCCATACAGCCACAGTTGCTCAGAAGTTGAGATGTTTCTAAAGTTAACTCCATATTTCTGCATTAATGGCTTACTTCCACTCCTGGTAATACCATATGTTTGTAGGAGCCTTACAGAACTCGTAAGAACAAATTCAAAATGTCTGTAAAGACAGTAACTAAAGCTGAATGTATTTCAAGATTACATGCATTACTAAGAAAGTAAAAGAATATGCCAGGAGAAATCAAGGGAAAGCAGACTTCTACTCCCAGCTGCTGCTGAGAAGAAACTAAGGCTCAGCAACTGCACAAGTAGGAAGTAGGGTATCCCCGCTGGAGGCTCATGGATACTAGGTGCTGCTCCCAGCTCTACTGTTCCTTACTCAAAGTTCACTTGGGCAGGGTTGAGTGATGATTTAGAAGACTGGTCTTTCACTTGGATGTCAGATTTAAAAGGGTTTTGTCTYGGAGAAAAAGCACACATGCCTACGACAAAAGGGTCCTTGGCTTTCACCATCATCATGATGGAAAAACAAAAGAACCCACACACATTCTTACGCACAAGCATGAATCCTCGGTAAGCCAGCAGCAATTTTACCTCTTCTTGTGTTCTCCTTCTAGAAAACAGGTTAGGTTGTACATGACCTCAGCCTTTCCTGGCATCAGATTTTGGAATGTCAGGAATTACTGGTGTCAGTGTCAAATTTCAGTTGYAGGGCCAGAGTGCTGTGTAGAGAAGCACAGTCTCCCTCATCAACCCTTACTCCAGATCTGTTAGATGGCTTCTGTATTTCACCAAGGACTGTGCTCTGCTACCATTTTGAAGACCCAGATCCTGTGCAACACTTACCCTGTAAAGCCTTTCATGTGTTTTGCTGTCTCAAAAGGCTTTATTTACTCTTGGAGAATCCTACTGTGTTGTCACAGTACTTGAAAACAGTCTTAAACCTTCCCCACTCCACCCAGAACAGGCCACCAGAACAGCTGGAAATAGGTAACTCAGAGCAGCTGGAAACGAGATGTACTCCATTGCTTCACACTGGCAAAGGACTGTTGTACCACTCCACTCCAGCAGGCTCAAGCCAGCATGTCATTTATGGTGCAAGACCAAATGGCCACCCTGATCTAATGGAATTCCTGCCACACAAAAATAGTGATTTGCAGCACTGGACATGCTCATGCTGTGCCGTCAGAACACAGCTCACTGCTGTGCCATTACATACCTCCAACAGACAGGAAATGCCTTGTTTATGTGGCATTCTTCTGCAGCTCCAACGGAAATGGTCTGCACTGAACACTGAAGCGGCCGGGCCAAAATTAACTGAGAGGGGATGCTACCACAGAAAGGGTTTCCAGCCTTGTCCCCTTCCTCTACTCCCTGAACTGCTGCTGTTACTTCTTGCATCAGATTGCACAAGTATTCTGGGTTAAAACCCGATTCTCAGTATGAGACACGTTTCCAGATGACAGTCCCGCAATAGTGCACAGCATTATCAGGGTACAGCTGCTGATCTGTCAGTGCCACAGAGCCGCATTAATCCATATTCTCTGAACTTGGATAATTAGGGTAGTATTACGTAGCAGAGCGCAGAGTATGACACCAATGCTTCCGCCCTGTTTTTATTCACGTTTTCCCCTGTCCAAGACCTCCCTGGTGTGCATGTGCCCAGTTTCAGGACAGCAGTGGCTGTTTGCACTGCAGGATTCACTCTGATGTAACAAAGCAATACTGATGATAACCTGGTACTAGCAACATCCAGCTTCAGGAGMGAAAACACAAAATTTGTTTGGCAACTACAGCAATTTGCCATTGGTACAGTCTTACAGCTAAGTTCTCTAAAGCAGGCTGAAGTGCTTAAAACATGGCCTGTCATCGTGGCAAGTATCAGCTCTGGGAAGGAGGAATGGCAGAGAAGATAGCCCATCCAGTACTGGTTGGGATTGCTTCATCCTGAAGGGGGAAAAAGTGGTAGACACTGGATCCATCCAGGAGCTTTCAGAGCTGCATATCGTTTCACTCCCCAGTCACACAAGCCACATCTGCAGTGGGACATGAGTGGCTGTGCCCACAAGTGTGACACCCTATGGGTCGCAGTCACAGCTGCATCAGGCCTGCATCAGGACCCTTCACTTGCACAGGCCTAAGAACAATGTATCAGAAACACCAGAACAACAATAGCTTCTGTAAAGATATAATGAAATTGTATGGAAAGTTATTGGAGTCCACAGGGTTTCCTTGGCTTTGAGTTACTGAAGAAGATGCAGTTTCCACTGTAGATTTTTATTGAATTTTGGTGGAGTAAGTACTTCTGGATCTGAAAGGCAAATGGAACAAGTGTCAGAACAAGATGTAACAGCAGTATAGTTTCTTCAAGGGCTCCCAACTACTTAGTTCACTTTACATCAAAGGATGCTGAGAAACCTCTTGACACCTATAATTTCCCTCTAGTGGCTGATCATCAGTCTCCACAGAAGAGTGTCCTCAGACCTGCTTACAAGAGGAGACCACTGGGTACACCAAGTTCCCTCTCAATCGTTAAGTGTTACTGTTCAGAACAAGGAGGAACACGCACAAAGCCACAGCTATGAGTGGCACAAAGCAGAACTCCATTCATTCACCTGTCACTGGCCCATCATGGACCACAGCTGGCTGTGGTACGAGGTCTTTTTCTGAAGTCAGCCCTGGCAACTGGCAATAGGCAGGTGRCATCTAGAGATTCAACAGAGGACCTCCCCAGGCAATTCAGAACCAGCAGGGAAAGGGAATAGACTAGTGGGAAGAGGAAAGACTAGGGATTTGGGATCACCCTTGCTAGGTCTCTCAGCCCTAAGTTTTTATTCACTACAAGGATTTTGACACACTGTAGCCTGGCCTGGTCAAGAATCTGGCCTGACAGGCAAAGCCAGATAGAAAAATTCAGCAGGTTAGTTAAATGAAAAATTATCTAACATGTTCCTTAAGAAATCAGATTTTCAATTCCCTCACATACACAGGAAGCCAGAAGATCAACTGAGAATTTCAGCACACGAATTCAGAGCAAAATTCAGAGAAAGCTGCTCACTTATCACAAGGCAGGATGGTACGCCACAAAATAAAGCAATGAACCACCACAGCTGAGCAGCTGGTACAAATATTGGCAGGTAGCAGTGCTTGGAGAATGTTGAAGCCCACTAACCCCACTGACATTTCACACACAAACCAAGCCCAGAGCCTCAACTAACCTTGTACAACCGGAGGCATCATCCTCTTCTGCTGATAGGCAGCCATAATGCTGTTTGCAGTTGAATTGGGTCCCAGCACCTGTAAGAAGCAACAACCATGTTCCAACCTGAACAAAGCAGAGCACAAGCAGGGATGCTCTCAAAGGAAACACTGCTGCTATTGTCCAAAAACAGAAGAGTAAACCTCACAGTACAAAATGAACAGGAATGTGGGATAAAAGCCCAGTAATGGCTCAAAAAGTTAACACAGAGGCAGAAACAGAAAACTGCTTTCACACAGCTTCTCGGACACAGAACTCTTATCCCAGCACCTACTTYTTTACAGCACTGTAAATGTCATGATTTGGCAGGACTAATTTATTACAGCACCATCAACATTTAAAGTTCCCTGTCACACAGAACAATTTTAATCTGTCTTTAAGTGTCCKGCTAATCAGCATTTAGGGAGAAGATACTGAGGAACATCTTATGTTCACCATAAATGCTCAGAAACCACTTATTAGAAATAAACTTTTTTTACTCTGGAAGGGAACTAAASTCTTTGTGATTTCCTTGTTCTGCATTAAGTTGAAGCTTAGAAGCCTGCAATAACCCTTCTTTTTGTAATATACTCCTTATGATATATGGTTCAGACCAAATTGACCAGTCTAGTAGGTTTTCACTTCACAAGACCAGGTTGGATAACAACCACTCTAGTACACTTCTGCCATTAATCCGAGAAAAAAAGCRTGTGTTCCCTCCCATATTCTAAAAATTGCTTAAGATGGAGCTTACAGAAAGAAGTCATCACTAGGATAAAGCAACAGAAGCCTCAGGAAACTTCATCACGTCCAATGTGGCATTCAGTATAAGCAACAGAGTAGGCTACACACGTATACATATGGAGTCTACTGACTCAGCTGTTCCTGCATGGAATGTCTACTGAACCTCTAACAGAAAAAAAMCCCAGATTTGAAAGCCAGGGAAGGATTCRGGAATCTCTGCTGGAAAATGCAAAATACTGCTAAACATTTGATACTGTCTCGTGAGTGTGAAAGGTACTGYAGATGAGCACAGACCGGGCTGACAGAGCTCTGCTGCAGGTCTGGAGTCCAGATTTCTGAGACTGATGTCTCCATCAACTGCAAAACCTCTTCCAGGACTTGCTGCAGTGCCCCAGCTTGCTYATCATAACCAAAGAGCACAAGCTGCTTCAGAAGGATGTGTATATCTCCTACAGGACAGAACAGAAACACAAGCAATAAATAGCAATTAACAGATGTATATTAAATAAACAACTGCATTTCTTTGCTATGAGCACATAGGAAGGAGGGCAGCAACTCAGAACTGGTTCTGCTCCTACTGAGCCCATGCAGTGTCCAAGACCAAAAACAAGACAAATCTGTAGTGGCACTGAGAAGGCCTCTTTGCTCCCAAAATTCAAATGCAGAGACCTCACACATTATTTCGAGTAGAGAGGGAGATGAACTAAACCAAGTCCAACACAGATGGCTGTATGGACCAGGCAGCTTTTCTCCCCAGTACACACAGTAAGAACAAGATGAAGCATTAGCTGTCCTCATCCTCATAAGCTGCTGCCTGGATTAAGACCACCAGCTAGGACCACCACTCCTACCTTTCACAGTCTCAACAGCACGAACACWCTCTCCCAGGACCTCCAGAAGGGCAATATCCTCAAAAGGACTCCCTTCCTTCAGGCTGTATTTCTTACGCTCTGCCTTGCGTCGATTCTTTGAGGATCGCCTGAAAAGGACCATATTCAATTACAGCATGCACAAAATGATCAGCTGTTAGTAGAGTAAGTCTGAAGGAACTTCAACAATGTRCATGAAACTTGTCACTCAACTCCTTGCTCCCTCCAGTGACAGAGGTCTGTATATAAACTTAGGCAGTGTGACAATGTTTTCAGCACTCCTTAACCAATATCCTTTGTGGTCTGAAACACAAGACAGGAGTCAGGCTGTTTCTCTACTCCAAAAAACATGGCTGTTTCTCCATTCCATGTTCCAGCAARGTTAAAGCATGTCTACAAGCACAAAGCTGGAGCTTTGTGCAAAAAAGCAACCGCCACTACCAGGCAAAGCTTAGGCCYGCTTAAAACATTGGTGGCCACGGTCTGTGCTTGCCTGTGAAAATTTTAATTTCTGACATCTCCAGAGCCTGCTCAGCTCCTGCCCATGATCACAAARCAACTTCATTCATATACCAGACCTAGCAGCATAACGTTCCCAAATGATCAGCACACTCTGACACTAAAGACCAAGGCTGCATTCTCTTTCTGGTTACATCTGGTCCACCAAAAAAAAAAGTGCCCTAAAAAGTCCACACTTTTCCCACAACTGTATTCTTCCACAGTTCAGCCAGGGAATTCAGAAGTGSTCCCACAGACTACACCACCCTGATACACACCCCACCCTGCAGCTTATATTCTTGAGAGCACTAAAAAACAATGCAGGCAACCATTACTGTGGGAAGACATTGGTATGAGATTCAGTAGCAACCCCCACACACCAAGTGCGAAACCTGGGCCAAAGAACATAAGACATGCGCACAAACTCTTCATGTTTGGGAGGCTCTGCCTGTATCCTATGTCTAGCTTTCTGGCCACATGCCCAAMACCCACAGAGCCAGAACCTGCCCAGAGACTGTGTTCACAGCTCCTGTGCTGGGCACTCAGTTCCTGTTGTACCAGTAGCTTCTGGCATTTTGTGCTCTTTCCCTCCCAAAGAGAGTTAAAATAACCATGAAATGCCTGTAATTAAAGCAGCTTCAAGGCACACAGAGCTGCAAAGAGGAGCATGCCAAACATGAGCAAGCTGACCTCCTGAATGCTGATGCCAGAACAGTCACTACCTGATTTGAAGGCAGATACCTACGCTGATATTCTTGAATTGCTGTGTGAGTATTTGCTGTTCATGTCACTAGCTGTCACAACACTGCTGGTTTCAGACAAAAGCTCCAATTCTGGGCAATGTGGCACTTCATAATCTGCAAAACATGGTAACAATTATCACAGTATGGAAAAGAAGTCTGAGTTATTTCAAGCTTTCTCTCTGGTTGTAGCTTGCTGGGCAGATTAATTTTACCTGCTGGTGTTTATGACTCCCAATCCCATTCAGCCAGCACACAAGAGGAAACAGTAATTGTGAGAACACACTGCTCCTCTGCCCTGGTGGGGACCATGATATTGAACGGCACATYAGAGGGATGACAATCTCAGAGAGCAGATCTGGACTGGGATGCAGCACTCTGCTTTCTGAAAAATTYCCTGAGCCTGTGTGAGCTGGCAGGTGAATATGCCTACAGGTATATGTTCACTTGGCACAAAGCACATGCTGAACACTGTCTCACCCAGCGAAGAAGTACTGTAGAGACAATGCTGAGAAATTTTGAAGAGCTTTCTGGTGCAATTTCATTGCATGAAAGCCGTGACCCAATGTAAAACTGAAAATACAGAATAAGSAGGGTAAAACAATCACACTCCAAGCAGGGAGAGAGGAGGAATTGAGAAGAGTACTATTTTCCTGTTGTAGATCCCATGGAGCTAGAGAAGAGCACAGCTCCATCAGAACAAACAGAAACCACAAACAAAACTACAATTACAGTTACTCAAGCAGAGAAAGTCATATACATTTCAATACCAACTACCAACCCTGCAGGTTCTCACAGGCCTTCTCCTTCAGCTGTCGGACCACTTGCAGGCGACTCTTATGGCGAAGAAATGCTGTTTTCTGGGAATCTAGGAAGATCAGCTGACTTTTCTGAGCTGCTCATTAAGAAAATCAGAASATAAACATTTGTGCAAGAGAAACAGAAAAGCATTTTTTACACAGTCCTTCAACAAGTCAGCTTAGAAGTCAGGTGCAAAGAACACAAAAGGCCTCAAGTGGAAGGAAATTCAAAGCCTCTAATACGGGAGCACACCAAGCAAGATACACCTGGATGTGGAGTGGATTAATTTGCCAGACAAATGTTTTCTAGAACAAGAGCCTTGTTTTTGATAGAGGAAGAACAGAAAGTTCTATGGCTAAATCTCTGTCCATTAATCATATTTAAATTACAGAAAAAAAATATCTCAACTCATAAAGCATGAAAAGAAGAACAAGGAATAGTAACAAGACATCCTTCCTTTGTGGAAGGGAGCCTATAGCTATCAAATATTTTTTATTTCCAAAATCTGCTCATCAAAACTTACAGGACAATTAGCCACTTTCCTCRTCCATAGCTCTGCTGCTACATATGCTCTGGAACAAGGACTGTCCTGCTTGTTTGTGGACATGCAGACACAGATCCCTTTGCAGCTTTTCACTGTCAGGTCTGGAAAAGCTCCAAAAGAGCCTGACTAAGCTAAAAATATCCCATGATCTGCACTGCRGGGCTTCAAAATGCATTGGAGAGAGGCAAATGCTGCTAATTGAGGAGCATCAATCAAATGGAAGCAATATATCCTTCCATACACCTTGCAATGCTGGAATGCTSTGACTTCCCACAGACCCACAAGTAATGATCTTCTTTAGTCTCTACAACACAAAGAACTTTTAGGTTCTTGCCAGATTCACCTTCCAAAATAGCAGGTTTCAAGTTGGTYTCCAAGATATCCAGTCTATCATACTTGTGAATCTGGATCAGGGAAAGAAAAGAAGGTATCATTTAAGGAAGTAACCCACATCACATCCCTTTATTTTTGAACTCTAAAATGTATTTCCACTTCTGTTCTTGTGATTTGGAATGTCTTACCAGTCTTAAAGCCTCTTCCCAAAGAGCCCCTTCTAACAGCAGGAGAACAGCCTCTTCATAGTCCTAGAAGGAAAGMACAACCATGGGCTGTTGCTGCTGCTAGTAATAAAACAGCTGAGGTAGAAGCTATTCARATGGGTGTTTCTATGCAGCAGGTATCACAGCCAAGACAGGAAAACACTACTATGACAGATACTTTGAAGTGTTGTCATAAAAAAAAAACAAACAAGCAAACAAAAACAACAAACCAACYCAGCAAAACTATGTTACTTCTCCCACACTAAAGGGAGATCCCTCTGGAAGTCTGTCTTCCTTATTCCAGCCCTCATGTTTCAGCTCAGACAAAAACTTTTCATACCAAAGGGCATACATACGTGCAGCTTTCATGAGTGGAAAAACTCAGGGACACAGCATTTATCCCCACCCTGCTCACTGCCTTACCTGGACCTGGTCTGCTCTACCCAAGCTGTCAACATGCATAGTGTCACATATGGTGGAGAAGAACAGAGAAAACATGGATGGTGTATCTGTCTGACAGAGGGCWTTACTGGGACACAGGCAGGAGGGTGATTACATTACCTGACTGTACTGCTCCAGGAGAATGGCTGCCTCTGCATGCTTTCTCTGTTCAACTAGCTTTCCTACAAGAAAAGGTGGAGTGTCAGCTTTCCAGAAACAAGCTGGATTTTGTGCCACAAAGTCACAAGAGGAAAATCCCACTCACTGACACACTTTCTATATGCACACACATATACTCAATCGCCGAATTACAGCTGTAATTTAAAAGGGGCATCATAAAAAAATATTAAAGGCAAGATATGAAGGATTTAAATAACATTAAGTGACAGAAAAAGCAAATACTGGAGTATCCAGCTCCAGAAGATGACATTCCCAGAAGCCATACTCGATTTATGTTAATGTGCCCTTTGTAAACTCCAGCTGAGTAAAGTTGAAACAAGGACGATGCTCTGTTTCTCTTGCTGAAATCCGTGAAATTTCCCTTGCTGAAATATACACCAGGKTCACAACACATCTTACGTCTCACATGTGCTAATGAGCACAATTTCTGTGACTRGCTACCTCTTTCTCCTGCATCAAAACAGCACACACCTTTACATATAAAAGCTGGTCTTAGCTGCTAGCTGGCTTCAAGGAGAAAACAAAACGCAGCTCCAAGTCATCCAACAACCTTTAAGGTCAGTGAATAGGCACAGCATTTAGACCAATTAATGTCTAGAGGCCTCAGTAATGTTAGACACTTCAGAGCATGTCCATTCCTTGAAATTAACTAATGAGGCAATTTGGAAGAGCAGTCTGGCAACCAGTCAAGAAAACAATGCAAGGAGTCAGAACTGGGCAGCCAAGGCCACACCTAGCTTGGCAACTCCTGGGCTGTCTACCAGCTCAGCTTCAACATCTTGTGGCTCCTCTGAGAAACAAAGGTCACATGCAAATGCACAAACCGTTGGGGAGACATGGGAGGTTTGTTCTCTTTTTAAGAAAAACTCTGCTGAATACTGAGGTTTTCACTGAATTTTACGAAAAACCAAAGTGAACCATAAGTAACAGCAGCCAATTCTGCTCTGCACACTTCCATCTCTTCAAGGCCTACCTGCCATGCTCCGTGCCAGGTTGGACAGCTTATCCTTTGTGTAACCAAGCCGTGATGCCATGCACAGGGCTTGCTGCCAGCTGCCACTGCTCTGAAAAGCATCAAGTGCTTTTGCAAAGATGCCAGCACGAGCAAATATCAATCCAGCCTGTTCACACAGCTGCTTCTGACTCAAGTACTCCCCATATGCATCACTGATATCCTGGAAGGGGCAAAAAAAAATCAGTAAAGTCAGTAGCAGTTCTCCATTAGTAAAAATTAAGGGCCTATCAACAAAAGCCTATTACTCAGCTTCTCCAAGGAGTTTCTGTGCACAAAGTTTCTACCCCATTTCAATCTACATCAAGCTGAAGGCTGATGATGACCACACRGAGACACTGCAGAGCTACAGCAAATGCCATGGGGAGGTACCTAACTCTCCACATCAAATGCTGGGTAAACTAGATACTGCAGGAAACCAGACCCTTCCTCCCCACCCACATGAGCAGTTTTTGTTATAATGTCTCTCTGAACCAACCTACTTTAGGAAACAAACACTGGCACAAGGGAACAGACAAGCTCTGTACCTCTATAGGCTACTCAAAGCTCATGGAGTGTCTCCATGAAGAAGGGGCAGGCAGATTTGACTGGAAGGATACTGGGGGAATAATAAAACACTCCCAGTGAGTMATTCAGGAACAGACTTCCCTCATGAGTAAGACTCCCTTCTGCTTTTACTGTGTTGCAAATAGACCTGTTTTCTTTGTTTCCCCTCTCACATAACTGCTCCTCGTACAAAGACTTGTTTGTTGTGTATTTACAATATCTACATTAGATTACATTAAATGAATTTACATTTTATCTCAGCTTTGGACAAACCGATGTTCTTCAGTGTTACTGAAACCAGAGAGGGACAGTATGTCCTAGGAAACAGCACATCTAAGTGTCGAAGCTCTCTAACACTTTTCAAAACAGTTCAAGGATAACAAATTGTCCCTACACAATGTGCCAGCCACACAGAGGTCAAGACAGGAAGAAGTCTTTATGAGGTTATGGAGTTCTTCAGCACACTGCAAGTCAGTGCAGCAGAAAGAAAAGAACTTCCAAGTCATAGGATCAAAGGAATAAGAACCATCGATGACAGGCCCTGCAGGGTTAATGCTGAGAGTCATTCCAGCTGTCATCTCAGACACCACTGGAATAGTAATGACCTACAGAACTTGAACACAAACAGCTACAGTTTCATTCYTGTCCGCATGCAAGGCGCTGAGGACATCCAAACACATGCATAAGTGAATAAAAAGCTTTGACACTGCACCATTACACACAGTTACACACCTTGTACTCCTGAGTGTCAGAGAGGTACAGCTTCAAGGCCTCAGAATACAGATTCTGATCCTTCACCAAGTTCAGAAATTCAGAGAAGTGTTCAGGACCTGCAGAAATTATTCACTTTTTGTAAAAAAAGAAGAAAAAGTACATTCTAGACAGTCTGAATTCACAGCATCAAGAACTAGAGGTGTGAACTAGAAGTGCTTGGGTGGAAAAGCACCCATTCTATTACTGCAAAATCAAGGCATTCATTTCCTTGATGTTTGTTCCACTTTTGCMAGAGATATTAACCAGGCACAATTCTCTTAAACAGGAACAATACAAGACTTCATGATTGCAGAGCAATAAACACTTCTTTCTCCCCACACCAACTACAGTACAAAGAACATGTAGCAGAAGTTCACCACTCATTACCAGACRGGAAGATGGTCTTGTGCAATCCTTCTCTTTTTTCAGCTATTTCCCCCCACAGGCTCTCCAAAATGGAAATGTTACCCTGCAGAAATCCTCCCGAGGACACCTACCACATTTGCTGAGGTGGCCAAGAGCTTTTGTGTATCTCTTCAAGTGTCTGTCTATTGTGTATCGCTGATAATTGGTTTCCATTTTCCGAAGTGTATTTAAGAAGGGCAAGTATTCTTTAGGGTCCTGCAAAGAATAATAAAAACTGCAGTTGAGGTAACCTGTTAAAATCCTTATTTGCTCCCCTCTTCATAAACGGACAGTCCCATATTTGAAAATACATGGTAATACACTAAAGAGGTGCTTTTCAACCCTCAAATGTAAGCCATCTGAAAGAACCAATTTGTATCTATACTCTTGCCAGAAATTACTGACTTAAACTGCTAGACTCTCCCACAGAGACTTCAGCACTATCTAAAGGGTGGCAACATTTAAAATTCAAGGCTTTGTCCTGTATCAAGTGTAGTTTTCTGTTATCTATGATCATGTATAAATTTGCAGCCAAAAGGCTGATCAACCTCCCCACACCAAAGGTCATAAACCCTGTTAACATGAATAGGGTGTTCTAACTGACGGGCAGCAGACTTTGCTGTAACATTAGAAAACTCTGAAAATCCTGATGGGCATTTCAGTTCAGAGATTCCACATTAAACCTGCATGAAAACACACACTCTTATCATGGGCACCACTAAAAAAGCAAGAATCGAGAGTACAGAACTGAGAATGGACTGCATGCAGCCATAACACTTCACATAGCAGTTCCTCCCTTCCCCAGAGCTATTTCGCCCTGCTGCTCTACAAGAGCACTGTTTCGTCTTGAACAAAAACAAATTTCCAAAGCTGTGCACAAGAAGTACCAAAGAATGGAGAGACTTGACACCTTCCCAGCACCATCCCAAGCACACACAGGGCTTCTGACCAACTGGAAATACTCCCTGAGTAGAAAGCCATTACTAAGAAAACACACTGATCTGCAGACAGCAAAGAACCTTTAAGAAAGTAAAAAAGTTCCTTAGCTGGAACTGTAAGACAAGACCTTYTGAGACTTTTCTGCCACCATGACGACTAAATCAAAGTCATACGTCCCCAAGGAATAATCATACAATTCATTGACATCCACAAGGAAAAGCAGGTACTTCAGTGCTTCTTCTGCACTCACAGCTTGGACATCTGGCGTAGTACTTTCTGCAACAAGATAAAGCAGCATTTGATCTGTTACACCATCAGCAGTGGAACCCTGTTGTGAGTGAAGAATGCATCATCAAGCACAACCCTGACATCAGAGTGGCATCACCACACTAACAGCTTGTTCTGATTTGCAGAATGGTGATTTTGCCTTTACTGGGCAACTTCAAGGACCATCCCAAGCACAGCACAAATCGTGCACTGTGACGAGCTGGAAGCATCAGTACAGAATAAAGGCAACATTTCCTAGYTTGATATACCAGGATCCAGAATAAAATCTTCCTATTACATGTTGGGAAAACTAGAGCTCCAACTGGAAAACAAAAACAGGTCCAACTCTGGGGTATCTGCCAGTAAATCCAGGTAAAAGCGTGAGCTGAGGGCATGTAAGCAGCATATCTTAGCTGATATGCTGCTATACTTAAACACAYAGCTGGTTTCAAGTACATTTGTGTTTTCTGGCTTGCTCCATAAACAGTCACCTTAAAATAATTTTCTGGGTGAACCTTGCTAACAAAGAAAGTGCTGAGGAATGCATTCAGTGCAAGTAGCTCAGGGTGCAGCAGCAGCTACTGCTCCCACTGCTCCAAGTTGAGCTCTGGGTGGTGAGAGCTCCAGTATGAACTGCCAACCCCCTGCATAACAAAGGGGACAGGGACCTGTGACATACTGAGACACAGCAGGAGCTAAGGACCCTCAGATTTTTGCAGGGATAGACTGTGAAGTACACAAGTTCTCACAGGGCCAGGGGCTCCTTTGTTCAAAGACCCTCCTCAGAGACACTAGCTCAAGCTGCTATTTGGTTATTTAGTTATTGCACCAAGACTAAATTATGTTAAGGACTGGGATGTTTAAGACTCTGGTATGAAAAACCTGGGGTTGAAYTGGTAAGGAATCCTGGTCTGCCYGAGTGTGGGGGTGTAGCTGTGAAGGGGCTTTGGTCACGGCTCAGGTGGTGCCTATGTGACTGCCGAGTGGCTCCTGGGTAGTCAGACAGGGAAGTATCCTTAACAATTCTGGCTGGWCAGCAATGTTTCCTTAACATAAAACTCCTGCCAACCACCCATTTTCAAAACCTTTGAGTTTCTGATACAAAACCTCGAAGATCATGAACCTTCTGGAGAGCAATTTCCAGTTCTGGAGGACTTTTCTTTACATGTGCTGTCAGTATTGATAGGCAGTATCTGAAGAAAAAAGAAGCAGTGAATGAGAAAGTGAGAAGGCAGAAGCACAGCTTATTCTTTTTTTAGCATAGAATGTGCACATTCTAGTTTATATCTTAGTTAAAAAAAAGGAATYGCTAAGGCATCTTGATCCTTCAAAAGGAATGCGGAGAACATGGGACAAGAACAGAATATACCAGAAAGGGTTTTTTACACAGCATGTCTTCCCACACATGTCACAAAACTGAAGTGTTTTGAGCTGAATGAGCTTCCTTACCATGCCAGCCAAGAATGATGAAGAGGACACACCTCTCTCTTAAAGTTCAGATAGCTGGACACAGTTTCCCAAATGAAATTTGGCATAAAAAAAAGCCTTTATAAAAGGAAAGCTTTCTAGAGCATTATTTATACATTCATACAGTTCACGTTTACTGTTTCAAAATAGCTTTTCCAGTCAAGCAGAAGATTTGTTTTCTGAAACACTTTGCTGGAAGGTGTCTAAATTCTCAGGGCTCAGCAGCTCTCCACCATCTGTTGCTCCTCCCTCCACTGCTTAACATTAACATCCAAGTAAATGCTTTAGCACCATTTCACCAGGCACTGTAATTAGTCTGCTTTCCCACCTTTAATCCTTGTCTGGTGTTGATTCATCCAAAGAGGATGGTTACCAAAAAGGTATTTAATCGGGAACATGGAAGTAATTATTTACAAAATAATTCAGTCTTAAATGGAAGAGCTGTGATCTTTCCAAAGGGCCAGCTGCTTCAAAAGTCAACAACTCCCCAACACGAGAATCTTGCTCATGTCTTCATTCCCATACCACACAGACTGACCCTRAATTGAGTGTACGTCCTAAATCTTTATAAGCATCCTGCATCTGTTATTTTAATTCTGGTAGTAAAATGTTATTTTGCTATCTGTGGAATTATTAGATATTTCCAGAACAGCATTCTCAGAACAAGGAAGGCACAGTGTACTTAATTTTGTGGAACACAAGCTCAYCTCAGAGAACCTACAGCAAATAACTTAAGTCAAGGACAGCTTTGCTTGCTGCCAATGACATTCTAGAAGTCTCTAATGGCTCCTTCACCTACAGTAAGAAAATGCTCACTTTTGAGGRTCAATGTGCTCCATGGCAACTCTCATCACATCACATATGAGGTTTACTTTTTTCTGATCAGGATGCTGGCATGGTTGGGTATTACTGCTATCATTCAGAGATGGGTACATAGTCTTCGTGAAATCTTCTTCTCTAGATAAAAACAGGTAATGTGAATTAGAGTACCATCTGTCACATAGCCCAAAACAAAGACAATAAGGTTAAGAAACTCAAATGCATGCAGAAAATAACTATTCAACAACTGCCACACTAACAGAAAGCTCTTCAAAATCTCTAGCAGTCCCAACTGATTGTCAACTAAGAGAGGCATKAAAAAAAACCCCTAGAACTGGTCAAACAACTACTTCACTAGCAAGAAAAATCAGAAGGCAAGATTTACAAGATAGAACTGTCTTCCATTAAATCCACTATGGATTTATCCACTGCACATTTAGAAAAAGAAGTAATTTGCTATTATTTCTGGTCAGGTCCAAACYGGAAATCAAGCTGAACACCTAAGTGATAGCATCAACTCCGACACAACTATTGACTTTAGCATTGCTGTGAAGCCTCATGACTCAGCCTACAAGAAGGAAGTCAGGGGACCTGATTTGAGGATCCAAGGAAGTACCTTGGCCTCAGACTCCAGATAAGCAGTGCTGCCTTGCTCCTTTTTATGAGGGAGCAAAACTTTCTCTATCTGGGTTTACTGCTCTACAGCAAACCAGAAGAGATACCAAAGCAGGCAGATAACGCATCAATTACTTGCTGCAAAAATCTAATGGCTGCCAATAAGCTGGAATTCCCAACAAGACACACTGTCCCTAAAACTATTGAGCTCACTCAAGCCTTTATGACTCAACACGCCAGATTTCAAACTGGTTCCTTGCAYGCACATTGAAGAGTTGCCAGTATTYTGACAAAATAATGTAGCACCACTGATTACACGCATGCTTCCATTTGCAGACTTATACTCACTTCAGTTCTGTGAAAAACAAGTTGATGTAGTTGACAGAATCTATTTGCTTGATAAAGGTTTCTGTGTTTTCCAGAAATACCTGAAATGAACAATAATATTACCACTGTTATTCTGAACACTAAGAACATGTACATCCAGAATAAATTCAGAGACCTTCTCTGAAAGCATGGGGTGAAGGAAATGGTAAATCTGATCTGTCTGCATGATAATACTGCAGTGCAGAACAGCCACCACTGCTGAAAGCRGAAATTACAGCACCACCTACACTTTTGAGCCCACTGTTAAGTGGTGATGGATTCCAGGGTAGATTAGCATGGCAAACGACACAAGAGAACTGGGCAGACTTGCCTTGGGATTGTGGTCATAGAGAAGATTGAGGTTGATTCGCAGCTTCCTCATACACTGAAAAGCTTCCCTAAACATAAGCCTGGGGGAATGAATCAAGTGGAACARTTTACATAGTGGATAAGATGAAACACCCACAAAAAAAGTAAATGACTAGAGATAAGCAAAGAACCAGTAGGATGAGAACAGCCTACACAAAAAGCTGTGTAGATTGCCTTCCAGAAAAATGTGCAAGGTCAATACTGTTCACCCCTGTAGCAGGACACACTAGCATGCAAAGTTGATGAAGCAATACAAAACTTACAATATTTTCATCTCCGTTAAAAGAGAGTGTTACATTTTGGATTAATTTCCCTTTCAGAAAATTTCAATGTAGATTAATTCAGTAACAAATGGGAAACAGCCAGCYTAATCCTGATGTCACTGAGATGTCTGAAGAATGGAGCAGATGAAGATTTCTCCCACACACAATATCAGCACATGCAACAAGCCCTTCAGTGGTGAAATAAGTAGCACCTGGCACTGCTGAAAGCTGGTACCACTTCTAGGTGGTTACCCCAGAAGCAGTTTTGCTCCTTCTAACAGGGTCAATTCCTGAGTTTAGCCTCCCTCTCTTTTCCAGGTCAGTCAGCCTCTAAYAGCTAGGCAGGGGGAGGGAAAACAAGAATACACTAGTGCCTTTTACCTGTCTAGCCACTTCCGAATCTGGGCAAGAACCAGAGCACGGTGGTGAACAGTCTCCAGATTTCCTCTTGGCATCTAAAACACAAGATCCACACAATTACTTACTTGYAATTACTCTGCCTACATTGAAAATGAAGTGAGGACTGGTCAATTTCTTAGGCCTGTCTGCTACTTGCAAGTGCATGGGCCTGTTTGCTCACTTCAGAGGATATGCAATTTCAACACCTGTGGAAAAATACCTGAACATTCTGTCAGTTCAGAAGCATTCCTTCAATGGAATCAACTCAACTAGGCACGACCCAGAGAAATCTGATCAAGTTTTGAGGTTACCCCGGCTCTGAGGAGGATGTTGGGCTTCTTACTTCCACAAGTACCTCTCAAATTACATCCTTCTCCATTCTGTGAATCTCTGCTGGTTCTTAAGAGTGAGCTCAGCAAAGAACTAAGGGCCAAGGCTAATGGAGCACTGCTAGTAAGTACTAGGAAGTGAAWCTTGAGATTCACGGTGCGAAGACACAATGTGTACCACTACACTATCTCAGCCATTAGAAACTTGAATAGTCCTTCCCTGTTCTGCACGTACCTATCTGCCTGTACTGAACCTAACTTCCACAAGCATGCTCCAACTCCCTCTGCCTCCAGCCAGGCAGCTGGAGATTTGTGAAGTGCCGTGCTGCAGCACGATAGGACACCAGTTTTTTAGAGCCCACACACTGTTTGCAGGTTGGTGAGGTGCCCACTGTGATGGGTTCCTGCACGCCCTGATAGCAGATGTCAGCAGACATGGGCAGAGCACTGACCTGCAGCACAACCTTTGTGTCCTGGGGAACAACTGTGACGATACGTGAACCTCGTTCCACCTTGCGAAGGGTCTCACTGTTGGGCGCAGTGGCACCGCTCAGGCCAGCCTGGAGGGCTGAAGACAACATTTATCACCACACACGGCACATGCAACACAGCACCTCAGTAAGGACTTCTYATGCTACAGGAGCCCAGCAAGGCTGTACTGGACCAACCAAGCCACCAACACAGCAGCAATCTTCAATAATTCCTGCCAGGATGAAACTTGCTCAGTGCTAATCCCTAATGTACCTTTACACRAAGCAGGGATGTGTTCTCTGTACAACAGGATAACAAAGCTCAACAGGGCAGGTCAGAGTACCACTGAAAGGTGTAAAGGAACAATAAGCTGTCATTCTGCCTTCACCAAGGTCATCACACTTCTCACAGCCAAACACCAACAGAAACTCTTCCTTCAGTGATCACTTCTCTAMCACACAGATGACTTCTTTTGGACATGGAGGGAAGGGAGAGAATGCAGGGTTAGGCTGTTGAAAACAGTGGAAGAGTCAACTACAGCACAAATTCTCTTCCCTGTGAGAAGTGTGTGACATATAGTCAGTTTCCTGTGCTCCTTGCACTCTGGTAGCAGCTCTCTTACTCTCATGTCTTAAATAGCTCCTTTGAGGAACCGAAATACAGCAAGTTTGGATGTGAAAAACGGGGACATGTTGTGCTTCCAAGACAAATGCTATGAGTTAGCTGCAGCAGGCAGCCAGTGTTGATATTTACCTTTCACTGATAGGTTCTTCAAGCAGAAGCACTGGCAGGTGTGGGAGTTGGTTGTCACCAACAAAAACTCATTGTGTATTGCAAATGATGTGATGTTTGAAGCAACCTGTAGAAAAATGAAGTTTATCACAGGTTAGTGAACAGGAAAGCTGCCTTTGGCAGAGGAAAAGGGAATGGAACAAGAAGCAAAAGCTTTGTACCTCAGTATCATTTACAAAAAGTCGGCATCGATCTGTGAGGCCCAAGATTACTTCCTGTACAAAAAGAAGGACAACTATGAGCTATTAGCATCACAGCCTCCAGTATTTCACAACATTGACAAGCAAGGGATTGAAGTACCTTACAATTAGGTAAAAAGTACCTCACATGAATTACTTAGAGTAGCAGACAGCAAATCATCCAACCCCTCTTCCAGGAGGGCTAAAACTTAAGCATCTTTAAACACTGACGGCTAAAAATCCAGCTTGTCCTACTCTGTAACTGCACAGTCACAAAAYGGAAGCAGAAACCATGCCAGAAATTTAGACTTTTCTATTCAGTAGAATTTGGTCCAGGACACAGAGGAAAAGCTACAATACAGAGCAGAACAAAGCAGCTTCCTACAGCTGGATACAAACTGAAGGAAAGAAACCCCTGAAATACCTGCAAAACACCTAATCATTCTTTAAGCTGTTGTAGAWATTAAGAAACCAACTCTTAAAAGGAAAATACAGGAGTAGGAGATCTGCAGTAACTCAGAGCAGCATWTGTGCTAATAGGTTAAGTTCATAGAAAATAATGCAAAATGGTCCTTTCAAAAAAAGCATGGCAGTTAACTGCTAGAAATTTCCARTCTGAAATTTCTCACTATTTAATGAAATTATGCATTGTATTCACAGAATGGAGTGGTTGAGTGTTAACTGCAATCCACTAGAAATGCTCTAGAAGGAAATGAAAGATTTGCAAGCTCTCAGCTCTGCACAGGGCCTTACAAAGAACACTATGAACAAATATTCTTGGGCCCTGGGTAGAGGACCATGGTGTACTTCTGACACAGAGAACAAACGAGTAGGGAATTTAATCTGCTCACAGTCTCACTTACTTCACCACTGATTGTTGTGATGGAAGTCTGCACACAACGGTAGGGGAACTGAACAGCTGAGCCACTGCTATTCCACCAGGGCTCAAGGACTGGAGTAGCAGCCTCTAAGAGCAAAGAAGGTCCAATTGTTATCCAACCAATCAAAAATTCACACATTAAAACCACATGACACGTATTTGAAGAAAACCAGACCTGGGAATAAACTACACTATCTGACAGAGGGGAGGAACGCTGGCACGTAAGTCCAGGACAAAGCAGACAAGAAGATGGTAACTTCTAGGGGCTCAGTAGTGCCTTTATTCCACCGTGGAATCAGAGAGAATAACTATGGATGTGGCAGTCAGTCAGCACTGAACTTAGTGTGTGTGGGCACATGTATGTAAATATATGTGTATTAGTATAAAATTAACATTTCTCACACAAATCACTAATTTCAGCCCATTTCTGGGACCTCAGAGAACATGAAAGGCAGCACCAACTACTCAGCAAGAGTCACTCAAGTCCCTGAAAGTCAAATAATCTCATTAAATCTTTTAAGGAATCTGTAATAACTACACCTAAGACCAGGTATTAACAGGGCCCAGCTTACCCCACAGGTATTTTAGAATCCGTCTGTCAGCCAGCTGCAAGGCTACAGTTTTGGTCACCGGGCTGCAGTACAGGCTGATCACTTCTCCATCTACAGGCACTGACAACCTGATGCAAAACAGAGAAAACATCAGTCATGGCAGACACACTTAACACCTCGTTCCTGCCTTTCTTTTACCCAGATGAAAAGATGCACATCTCCAGCATGAACACACTTCGTTCATGTAAGGATCTTCTGCAGTCTTCTCACACCTATGTCAGCTGACATTGGSACCACAGAGCACGAGCACCTCCAGCCAATGGGCATTTGCCTAACTGTTGCTGGTCACTGTACTGCAGCACTCTGCAAGCACACACCTCTTTTTCTGTTCTACAGTTCAAATGTAAATCATCCTGTCTCTCCTGTGTGAGCATCCTGTTCTGTGCTGATACCTGACCTCTTTGGGAAGCGTATTTTTTTTTGTGTCTGATTTTAGCTCAACTGGTTTCACAAAAAACAGTGAGAGAGGAGGAGGAGGAGGAGGAGGAGGCGGAGGAGGACAGTTTCAGTGGCTAGTGGTACCCTTCTGGACCTTGATAAAGGTGGGCAAAAGGTAGAGTGGAGGAATTCAGTGTCATGTGCCATCCCCCCCCATTCCCCAAGGGTCTCAGATTCCAAGGAACAGGGCTATCCTGTACTGGTTGACACCAGCATGTTTAGCATACACCCTTGTAGGCATTAGGACTATAGGTGTATTATATCTATTAGGTGTAGGCATTAGGACTATAGGCAAGTACTGACCAGTAGGCAGATTCATGAGCTGTTTGGCTCTCCTGAAGGAAGAGAGCCAAATTCCTTAACCCACAGCCTCCAGGCTGCAAGTCTAATATGAGACTTAATTCCTTCTAGGCACTATCCAGAAGCATCCTCAGACTTGAGSCACAACTGACAGATCTTTAATACCGTAAATTCAGGCACTCTTCTTCAGCTCCAGCCACGTGAGGCACTGCAGTCAGATGRTGAAGGACAGACTGAGCAGCATGCTGACCTTGACCAACAACAAGGAARCTGTCATCTGGCAGCCAGGTGAGAAATCGGAGCCCCAGAGGATTCATCACTTCATTGCTGCCACAGCTCACATCAACTCTGTCACAAGGTAAGAGAGGTTGGGACGCAAATAGAACATGATTTCAACGGGCCACCACACTAGAGAGGCAGAAGRCTTCCTAAGTGCAGCATGGCTGTTCAGATACATAGCATGACTAGGAGGACCCCAGTGCAGAAACAGATACCCAAAGCAKGACTCCTGCCACAGGCTGGGCTGGAAATAAAGGATGAGACCTAGGAAGCTCCATCTGTTTTCTGTAGGTGCTTCCAYGCCCACTATCTCTAGGAACAAACAGAGAGCACAGTGAGATTTTTAACCTTGTCACTTCACTGTCTCTTCCATGCAAGTAGCTCTGTTGCTCTTTGTGCCATGATCATGGGCCTGGGCAGTGCACAGTCACTGCTTTATGCTCTTGCTCCCAGAGCCAAACTGCAGCACCACGCACAGGAATGGATATCTCAATGCTGTCACTGACAGTCACAGCTTCCTCAATGACTCAGTAAAGGGCATTTCTCAGCACTATTTGCAGTGTCAACAAAATGAAACCATGTTATCTGACAGCCTCTTAAAAATCTTGAGAAAAGTGGTCAGAGCTGTGACCTCTAAAACATCCAGCCAGTTACAACCCTCTTCTCCCCTCCACAGCTTTACTAGCTCCATATTACCTGTAGGTTTTATCCAGGCATGGTGTTTCCACAGCTGCTTTAAATCCATTTCCACCCACAGCTCCAATCTTGACAGTAGGGTCATTCACTGTTCCTTGTCCTAGTAAGCACAAAGCAGAACAAAGCRGAGTTTAGGGACCCTCCCAACAGAGTTCCTTCCATCTTCAATCTTATCAAAAACCAGCCTTTTGAATCTATTTAAAAAGTCAGAAAATGCCATCCCTATTTGTACAGCCAACAGGTAGTTCTCATTAACACTCACTCTGAGGAAGACAGTCACCTTGCAACATTACAGTACAAAACAACTGTTTCCTCATAGCACACTGCATACAGAACTGCTTTGGGAAGTGCTGGCTGCCCCAGACAGATTTTCAGACACTTCCCAGTGCCAGTCAGCATCATGCCATCAAGAGCAGCTTATGCAAGATACCATGCGCTGCACTCAGGCTGAAGCTAGGCAGGGGACTATTACCAGCACAAGAACATAGCCAAGAGCCAAACACTGTCTTATCACAAAGTCAATGCACCATCAAAATGCTCCTGTGGCACTCAAACTACTGGAAATGAGAGCAGAGCTTGAACTCACAATTAACCCAAGTATCTTGTTCCTAATTATTAACGGTTTAAGTGACCGCCACCTTAGCAGTTCCGCAAGGTACCACTCTCAGGAACACAGTGTTCTTTTAACAAGGTTACAATGTRCTCTCACCGTATCTGTACAAGGAGATCCTGTTACCAGCATCCAGGATGGCCATGTCCCCACTATGYTTGGGATCTGTATGAAATGCAACCTGATTAACCGCCTGTTGGAGCTGGAGCTCATAGGTGCACATGGGTGGAGGCACTACAGCGTGCTGGAACGCTGTGACAAGMACTTTGTCTGTGGAAGAAAAAAGAATAAAATCCAAGCTGCAGCCAAGTCCAAATGCTAGTGAGACTCTTTCTGGCCTCTTTACTGGAAGTAGAAATAATGTTACAGGAAAATGGTTACTGTGTTCTTAGTGGTTATCTTCACTAAACTATTCGCGAAGTTTCTTCCAATGACATGGACCCTTCCCTAACAGCTTTGGAGAAACAACTGTAAGAACTATCATAATCCCACACAGACTGAATATAAAAGGCTACACCACTTTTTCTGACCCTAGACCCACTGCTTACCCCCATCTATGACAGCCACATTTGCCATATGTTGACTATTCTCTCCCAGCCCATGGTCTGTGGACCAATGCCAGTCGTAGAAGAGGTAATGCCAGCCCTGGCAGAGTATATGTAGTCTGTACACGTTCTCTTGATCCCACAGCAGTGACACCAACCGATTTTCCTCCAAGCTACCAAAGTGTAGACTTTGTTTCAGGTACCAGTGATAGTTTCCTGTGGTCCACAGCTGAACTGTAGAAAAACAAATTGTTACTACAGATTAGTACTTGAGACCCAGCTCAAAACTACCCYCCCAACCATCACTGCTCTTCTGGGGGTGGGTTAAGAGCCATTAAAATAATAGTCCTAGCCTTCAGTCCATGAACCGTGTCATACAATGTCCAGCACAAGAAAACAACATACTCTGTGTGAAGGTCAATCCCAGAATTCATTGAGCTACCCTTGTGTGATGGTACCCTTGCTTTATGAAGGGATCAGATCTTTAGTGCTCCATTTGTACCACTTAGTTACAGCAGCCTGGAAGATGCTTCAAGTTCAGGCTGAACTGCCAGTTCTTCCTCACCAGCTGGTTTTGATTGGGGTAGTTAACTTTCTTCACAGTGTAAGGTATGGGACAGTGTTTTGGCTTGGTACAGAACATAGGGTGGATAATATAGATATGTTTTATTAATTGCTAAGTAGGGCTTACAGAAAGGCGACATATTTTCTGCTTTTTGTACTGCCAACTTGGCAAGAAAGTTGCAGGTGCTTAGGGGGTCAGGAGGGACTCAGCTAGGACAGGCGACTTCAGCTGACTAAAGAGGTATTTCGGACCATAAAACATTTATATATTCATATATAAAGTTGAAGGAAGAAGGAGAAAGAGGGGAATATTTGGAGTGATGGCATCTTTTTGCCAAGTAACTGTTACATATGATGGGGCCCTGCTGTCCTAGACATGACTGAACACCTGCCTGCCCACAGGCAGCACTGGATTAATTCCTTGCTTTGTTTTTTATGTCATATATGGCTTTTGCTTTCTCATATTAAACTGCCATTATCTCAACCCACGAGTTTTCCAGCTTTTACCCTCCTGATTTTCTCCCTGACCTTGCTGATGGGAAAGTTGGCAAGTGACTATGTGGGGCTTGGCTGCTGCCTGGAGTTAAACCATGACACCAGCACAGCAGTCTCAAAGCCATTAGTAAGCTTCCACACTGTCTCCTAACTTGCAGGTAAGTACTCACTGCTAACAACATTTGCAGGCAAGCATTAAGAGCCAGAACCTCACACAGCACTCTCACCGTAAGTATTTGGGTTGGAATTTTCCACCTTCAAGTCTTCCAGCCATATAGCCAGGATTGTGGAATCTGCATTCCAAAGCATTTCATTAACCTGCAGAAACAAACATGGCTCTGATATTGTTGCTCCCAGATAGTTTACAAGACCAGGAGGAGTTCCTTATCTTCACAAGGTAAGGTGCATGGATAAATACACAAAGATAACCCTGGTGTATTGCAAAGCTCCTGACAAGGTGAGAACCCCAAAGATGAAGAGGCCATGAAAATGATAGCAGTGTTCTCTTTGCTTTCTTTGTCACTGAGAAAGCATCTGCCAAAAGACCTCTCAGTACCGAAGCACAGAAGCTGAAGTAATGCCCTCGCATTAGCTTCTCACTTCTTTGGGATAGTGTGAGTATATGACCTCACTTTTGCAAAGGCTGACATACTGAAAAGCACTTTAGAATCATTTGCCTGGTAGAAAGTATACAGAGCCCAGAGGTACCCCAGGGCTACAATCATCCTGTACTATCTGTCTCAGTACTATGGGCTTGCAGAGGGCATTGCATTCTCTCCACAGGCTTCTACATTGTTCCCTTTTTAGGTCACTTCTTCCTTTAGGACAAGCATTAAGTTTTAGGTTAAAAACTTGCCCCTAGTATCTGGAAAAGATCTAGTCCTCTTCTCCATTACACTCTCATCAAAGAAGCCCAGACAAAGAACTTACTTTGACCTGCCCTTTCTGGAATGGGAGGGTGAATTCTCCATGAAGAAGTCCATTCTTTTCCAGAAAAACCACATCATGTCTGTTGGGTTTTTCTTGTGTAGATGCTATCAGGTTTCCGGAGGGTCTTAAAAAAGAGCCAAACGAAAAGTCATTGCTYACACAATTACTAGCTGTCATTTTGAACACCAATAATCTCACWTTTCTCCAGTGACATGAAGAAAAAGGCAGCAGAGGATGTGTTTCTTCAGCACTGATCAGATAAAGTCATAGGACAGACCAGAGCTGATGATATTTACAGGTGAGCAAATAAATGTCAGCACTGGGAAAGGAATCTTTTATACAGCTAAAGGAATCTTTTATACAGGTATCCTTTTTACACAGCTAAACCCAAATCTACCTGACACTGATTCTATGCAGAGAATCTAACCCTTTTTCCCATTTGCAACACAAATATGTGGCTTTTCAGCGCTTAAAGGGCTACTCTTCCTCATGCTGAATCAGAAGGCAGCTTTTTTCAAGTTATGGGAAAAATCAACAAAATGCTGAAGAAATGAAATTGATGMTGATCAAAGACTGTGACCAGAGAATGGAAAGCAACATTGCTGTCAGCATGCAGACTGATTTACTACTCACTTCCATGACAGTGCTTGTTCCAATCCTGAGATAGGTTCACTTGTTGACTGCAGCACAAGCTCTCTGCTCCATACCCGGACCTTCCGAGCACCTACAGGTTGAGAGAGGCAGTGAGACAAAGGTCTAAGGAAACACTGGGAAGAGACTTCCCTAATTTTATGAGGGTGGAAGAGCAAATTTTGGTGCACATGAATGAAAAGAAGATTTCTCTTGTACACCTTAAAGGCTAAGAACTTATTCTGCCTCAGCCAGTTTTCCCATAGTAATCAAGTGACCAAAGGAACTGTGTTAGGAATTTCAGTCTGATGCAGTTCAGTCATAGTCATTTCCCTCTCAGCTTTCACTATGGAAATGTCAAAATCTTCCTATAAATTTACGATCCTCTCTTAACTGAAAGTACTGAAGATAAAACCACAAATTCGTGGAAGAGCAGTGCAGTTTGGGGCAGTTCAATAAGCTGATCATTTGAACTGTTCGAAAAGTATTATTTATCATGGAATGTATCAGTTACTGTCTCAGAAGAAATGCATATGCTCATCACCTCTCTGACTTCGGGGCCAAGGGAAACCAAGGAAAATGTARTACCAGTACTTTACAAAAACTGCCAGTATGAGAGACAGTGGGTATACAAACCCAAACAGATTAATCTATTTGGCTTTAGGAGGCTATCAGATACTACTTAAAGCTTGATCAGGTGAAAGAAGCAGTTCAGACAGTATCTACAAAGTAGTATAACCCCCCTGGCATGTCACTGAGCTGAAAACCAAAGAAAATACGTGAAGTATCATGTCTGTAAAATGCCTCTGAGAACATCAKTACAGAGAAAAGGACAATTAAATAGCTCAACTCACCCGTTTTAAGTGGCCAAAAGACCAYAAACACCATCCAGTTCTTGACTTACCTAGATTTTGCTTTAAAAGCCCCTTACACACATTGCTATTTCAAAGAAGTCTGGTGCCATACCTGTCTCTGGACAGACTGCACTCACTGCAACAAACTGCCCATCTCCTCTCCATGTCACCCGAGGCCTGCCGTCATCCCAGGCTGATGCTGGTAACACTTCCTGAAGCCACACAAAAGAAAGTTGCATCAAAGCTTGGGAAGGCATCAGCTGTCTTTGTCTAAACAGCTGTTTCAAGAGCCTTAGCATGAAATTCATCCATTAGTGTCAAGGCTACAAAGTTAAAAACKCGTTATTCAAAATGTATTCAAAATTCTCATGTTTTAGGAAATACTAGAATTAAAACTGTCTAATTCAATCTGCTCCAACTCCAAGTGCGTACGACTGTCTCTTCACATGATCACACACTATCCTTCCGATTCACCAGGGTCTCTGCTTATAGACCAGCGGTGGATAAGATGGACACATGGTGAATCAAAATTGTTCAGGACTGATGCTGGAATGCTTGCAAATCTTACATTGAGCTCTGTATGAAAAGCAGTAAGTAGTCCCTGCTGCTTTCTTGAATTAGAAGGATGACAAAAATGCATGATTTCAGACAACCCAGAAACAGACAAAAGACAGCTACCAGAAAGGTGATGGCAAATTGGCATTACAGGAAAAACAGAAACTTTCTTTATACATGTTTTCCCAGAGAGAGCATCAATTTGACACAAAAAACCAGTATAATACCGTCTGTTTGCGTTGTGCTGCCTGTTTCCCTTCTGATCCGTGGAACTGTGTCTCCTTTTTACCCCAGCCAAGAGTGACAAACTTTCCTGAAGAAGAAATAATCATTGTAGTGGAAGATTTATAGATCATACCCTAACAACTGTGCAGTATGCACACAACCATAGCTTCAAGGAACCCTCACCTTCTTGCCAAATTTTATTCTAAAAACCCGCAGGGAAGTTACATAGTCCAGAAAGTACTCTGGTACATGGAACTTACTTGAATTTATCCTGACAAGTAAAAATATTGACTTTCCCCTTGAGCTGTCCAGCAGCATTACAGTCTAAATAAAATGTCTCCTAGGGCCTCAAAGTGCTCCGCTCCATTTCCTTACTCTCCACATACTTCCAACATATCAATCACATCAGTTAGGGCAACTTCATTTCAGTGCACCTCTCACCTTCTCCAAACTCATCTTGGTGGATTTGCTTCTCAGTAATTGGTTCAAAATCCCTTGTCATCATGATGAGTGTCTGCTGACCTGTAAGGCAAGTATTAAATACAGTAATGGTATCTGCAGCAAATAAAAACTTAGTGTTCTTCTGTGTTGTCCTACTGTTCTGTCATGGACCCAAATATAGAAAACACGGTACTACAGAGAACACATCCTTCRAAGCATGAAATCTCAAACTGAAACAGTACACTTCCAAGTTTTTCCCCTCAAAAATATGCTTCCTGKCCTAACCTTAGCTTTTCTCACATTCCAAACTAGTACCAGGTACCTTTTCTCTTGAGATATCATGAACAAGATGGCAACTGGGAACAGTCACCAYGGATTTATGAAAAGGAAATCATACCATCCTGAGAACTACCTACAATCAAATGACCAGCTTGTGGATATGGGGCGAACATTGGTTTTCACTAATCTTGAATAAGGCTTTTGATGCTGTGTGCCACAGACACAGACAAACCTATGAAATATGGGACAGATAAAAGGACGTGGCAAACCAGAGGAACTACTAAGYTCAAAAGACTGCCAGCACTGTCAGAAGTGCAGCTTGAGGTAAGTCCCTGGCATGCCCCTGGACAGTAGGGGCAATGATTAACATCCTCCTTAATGATGTGGYGCATGGGACTCTCAGCAAGTTTGTAGATGACACAGAACTAGGAAAAGCAGCAGATRCAGCAGAAGGTTGTGCTGCTGTCCACAGGGACCTTGTCATCTAGGCAAGTTGAGCTGTCCAGAAGTTCATAAAGCTCAACAAGAAAGAAAGTAATGTCCTGCATAGGGAAAATAATATACTCARGCACTAAGACAGACTGAACTAAGTGGCTGGAGAGCAGCTTGGTAAAAAAATAAACTACATCATTCACATGGTCACACACTACCCTTCCAATTCACCAAGATCTCTGGGGCACTAAGCTGAACCAGCTAGCAGTATGCCCTGATGCAYAGGTGGGCAACAGCATCCTGGCAGCATTTGGAATGCGGCCAGCAGTCTGAGGGAGGTGATCCTGCTCATCCACTCTGCTGGTGAGACATGCATGAAATGCTGACTGCATTTCTGGGCATCTCAGTACAAGACAGACAAGGATATACTGGAATGAGTCTTGCAAAGGGTCACATGACGATTAAGGGCTTGAAAAATCTGTCACAGAAGTAAAGACTGAGACAAGCCAGACTGCTCTAGAAACAAGGCTTCAGGGGAATCTCATCAGTGTGTGTAACCATATTTATTTTGGAGGTGAGGTAAAGAAGACACAGCCATGACGTTGATAATGCTAAGAGACACACAACAATGGGCATGAGCTAAAACACAGAAAATTCCCCTAAAACCTAAGAAAACTGTTTTGTACTCTGAGGCTGATTACAGATAGGAACAGGATGCCCACAGGGGTTTATGGGGGTCTCAAACCTAACCAGGCACAATCTCCCACAATTTGCTCTAGGTAACATGCTTTGAGCAAGGTAGTTGGAATAGGTGACCTCCAGATCTTCCTTTCAGCCTCAAGCACTCTATGTCTATTTTGTCTGAGGCTAATTTCAAGTTCTAGGTGAGTTACACCTGTGGCTAATTTGGGCCTGTGACACATATATTTCCTACCAAAGGCCAAGAAACAGCTTTTGTTACTAAGTCAAATGGGGATATAAAGAAGTCTATGTTTTTGAGGCAACATCAAATATACTTCTTGGGAAGGTTTTAAGGACTAATAATTCTTCCACAAAACAGCTTTTTAGGCCTAAACAGTTTCTGCTTGGATCTTTGAAGCACCTCCTGGATGAGGAGGAATGAACTCTAATGTATAGGATCTAGTAGAGTTTTTTCCACTTTGAGTCCTAGTYCCAGTTTAATAACTTTTTCTTCTTCTCTCTGTATCTGAGTTGTGTTTTGTGCTTTGGTCATAGTGAGTTTTACTTCGAAAGGCAGAAAGCTTACAGGCTGCTRTTGGTACCTGTTGCAAGCAAAACAAGCTCTTGGTCAGGACTCCAGCTCATGACACTCAGACCGCTGTCCACACTTCCAACACATTCCACCTGCAAGATCAAAACAAGATCACACAACTGCAAGAACATGAATGCAGCACTATTCCAGCACAAAAGCAAATTTACGAAGGCAAAAGAAAATTGCCTTCTACTTAAAAAAGGCACAAATCTAACTTTACACTTTGTGTTGAACAAAACAAAAGAAACTTTTCTGACTGTTTCAGTCAAATAGTCCCAGAAAGTTTATGAATGAGAGCCCAGGTAATGTACAGACTAGCACTTTCTACCATATATYGTTTCAGTAAGAACTTTATTCTGCAACTCTCAGTCTTGTCAGCATGTATACTATCAATACTATTATTGCCTGATAGGGTGTGTKAATACATTGGTAAATACTCTTTAGTAACAAAACACAGACATAATSGTTCTCACCAAGACAATTCCAGTATACAGTTAAACTCTGATCAGCCTGTGTATGTTGAACATGACAACTGTATACACCTACGTTTATGGAAAACTGGGCTAGTTTTATATGAGAACATAACAGCGGGCAGAGAAGTTCTGTAATGCAGTGCTATGCTGATTTGCAAAAAGGCATGGAACAGAACAATACACCACTTGTCATAAACAACAAGATGATGCTATTCAAGGTATTAGGCTTGGGTGTCACAATCTTTTCAGATAAGAAAGGGGGACTGAGCGCTCCTTGGAAGACTAAGTATTACCCACATACACAGGGTTTCAGAACAAGCAGAGGAATATTCTAGACCTCTTTCTTGGTGCCCAGGCTGCACCAAAAGATGACAACCTTAAAATTTGAAAGTAATCCAAAACCCCTCAAATAAAGAATCTGAAGTTAAACCTGGTCTCTGACACATCTATTGCTGAAAAAAAAGTTTCCTGTATCACATGCTTTTGTTAATTTCTATTCCCTTATGACATACTGTAAGCTGCAATACAGGACATGTTTTCCACATACAGTTGACCTCATATTTTATGTACTTATTTAAGTATCTGCAAAACAAATGCAAACATGAACCAAAGCAGGCAAGCTGCAAATAACCACAACCTTACAGCTAACCCAGATAGACCACTGTCACCTCATGCCTACCTAAACCTGCACTGTTGGACTGGTATTGTGGGACTTGACTCAGATTTCAGAGGGTGCTACTGTGGTGTTTAAGTATCTTACTGAAGACCATACAAATCTGACACTGAGGAAGGAAGAGAAAGCACATATTTCAATTTCTGACATATCTGAGGTCATGTCAATATGTATCAACTGTTAATAAAAAGGTGGCTACATTGTGAATTATGARTGGATTGCTTTATTTTTGACGTAAGTCTCAGCAATATCCTGTTTTCTGTAAGACTCTTCAGGAGATCCTCTGCTGCTGGAAGCCCACTGGGGAGGACCCAGGCTCTGGATCTGGAAGTGAACATTTCAATTCCAGTTCTTTTACAAAGCATATACTCTGTCTTTAGTAATTTTCAAGGTTCCCACAAAAATCATCTTGTCTGCCCAGAGAACAGAGACTAGCCACAGCTCAGTATGCAATAATCATACAACAGGCTGCTAAAGAAATTGTGTTATTCTTTACTCTGAATTCCCACAGTACTGTTATGTCTGTCCCACCACGTTACCTGCTTTGTGTTCAGAYTGCACAGTAGGATGTCTCCAGCTGCTGTAGCAACACACACACTCTCCTGCTCTGGAAGATCTTCCACACCCACAATGCAGCCACTTCCATCCTCAGGCAGGAAACCATCCGCAGTCAAGGAAACTTCTCTTGACACCTTGATACAGAAAGGCTAACGGTTTAGTAATTACACATCATCTCACTGGAGTTTTTGCAGAAATGACAGAGTAATATCTATAAGTACATTTCATCCTAGTGCAGTTACACAAAGCATTACACAGCAGAAGAGAGTGTGTGAATGGCACCAGAAGAATACCAACTTGCAAGTACTTATCTTTACTTTTTCATAGGAAACTAYGAAGATCCTCTCTTGGTAAAAGTGATAGAAGACAATAGGAAAACCCACATATGGAAACAAACAACACACAACTTCCAATTTGCCTTATTAATTATCTTTCAACACCCTTTTCATACTTCACCATAGTGTCAACATTAAGAGTTGCATGGGYGGCTGCTTAAAGTGCTCCACTATTTTTAAGTGGGCATGCAGACCTCTAGACACTGCTTAAAAATATCTAAGGAGAATCATTTGGATTGTTACAGTACAGCAATTTTGGAAAATTAAATCCMTGGCAAACCCCAAAGATCTTTTGTCAGTTAACTTCAGAACTGAATGTACTGAAAGAATTAGATGTCTCTCAGTGAGCAGAAAGCAACCCACCTCTAACAGGAATTCATGACTCAATAGCATTTTATTACTTTAGCAGCATGTTGGGGATTTTTTCTTTCTAGGGCAAAGTTTTAGAAGCTTCTTCCTGTACTCTTCACTATCTCTTTGCCTGCTTGGCTGTTTTGTGAACCTGATGCAACCACTCGTCAGGTTGTGCCTTAAGACTAAACCACGCACGAGTGACACGCATCAAACACAGCCACGCTCTTAAAGAGGCAGACTTGGTATTTTAAAAGCACACAWGCCTCTTCAGCCACCAAGATTCCAAGGCATCGGCTTCCACGTTAAAGTGAGACAGCAGCAAGCTGCTGGAAGGGGAGCCGCGGGAAGGGTGCAAGAGCCCGCTGACACCGTGGTGAAGGGGGAGCCCTATAAAGAAACAGGAGAATTCCCTGCGAACACCGGAGTGCTCCCGCGGGCAGAAGCGCAAACACTTCGTTCCAGCTCTGCACCAAAGCTGACCCCAACACACCGGCAAGCACCAGCAACCTGCCCCGCAGCCGCAGCCCCGGCTCTCACCGAGTCCCCTGCGGGGCGCAGCTCCACAAGCCCGTACTGGGAGCCCACAAGAACCGTGCCGGGCTCTGCGCCGAGGCAGAAGCACTGCGGGGTGCCCGTGGCGGCGGCGGAGCGGTGCACACCGGCTCGCAGCAGCCGCAGGTTCCTCATGGCGAAGGGAGGGAGTGACGGAGGCCCAGCACCGATAGAAGCCGCGCGGTTCCAGGGCCTCACAGCGCCGCCATGTCGAGCAGCGCGGGCGGGCGGGCGCAGGCGCCGTGCGCGGGTGGCGCTCTCAGGGCGGAGCGCGGCTCCTCCTTCCCCTCACGGGCCCTGCGGGGRGCGCCGGGCCTGGAGCCGCCGCTCCGGTAAAAGCAGCGCCGCGACTCCTCAGCAGCTCAGCTCCCTGTGAGGCTGCACAAAGAATAACAGAATCACCGAGATTGCAGGAGCGCTTTACGGTCACCCAGTCCAACTACCCACATAGCAGTGTAACCACATCACTAGCTCCATTTCCAAATGCTTTTTAAGCACCTCCAGGGATGGGGACCCYATCACCGCCCGGGGCAACCTATTCCAATGCCTGGCTAACCTGACGGTRAAAAGCTTATTATCGAACAACTAATCTGAATCTCCTCTGCCTCAGATWTAAGGGCATTTCCTCTCACTGCAGGTACAGCAGGAAAGACTGATCCCCACCTCACTTCACCCTCCTTTCAGGAGTTGTAGAGAACGATGGGATCACCCCTGAGTCTCCTGTGCTGGAGACTAAACAAGCCCAGCTCCCTCAGCCATTTCTCATAAGGTGTATTTTCCAGCCCTTTCATGAGCCTTGTTCCCTTCTCTGGACGCACTCCAGCACATATCCTTTTTAAAGTGAGGGGCCCAGAACAGGACACAACACAGCCTTGCCAGTGCCAGAGTGTAAGRTGACAGTGGGAGCAGGATGATTCTTTCAGAGTCATGCTGGCACTAACTGTGGAACGCCAGGTCTTTTAAGAGGCTTCTAAAGCGTTTACAGGCCAACCTTCACACAGACTAGTGCTGTTCACTGATGCCACTGCTGCTGTCACACTCTGCCACTTCCCTCTAGGTATGGCTGAGGGGGAGAAGGCAGCCTTCACGGGGAAGAAGGAATCCAATCTGAGTTATAGCCTTCACACTTCCCCCTTTTCCTACTGATCTCCATCAGTCAGTAATGATAATCAGTTGAAGAAAGACAAGGAGCTACTGGAGAAAGTCCAGCAGAGGTGACAAAGATGATTTGGGGTCTGGAGCTTGTGGGACCTGGGCCTATTTAGTCCAGAGTACACAATACTGAAAGGGAATCTCATCAATAGACATAAATGTCTCAAAAGCAGGTGGCAAGAAAGATGGTGCCAGACWCTTCAGTGGTGCCCAGTGACAGGATAAGGAGCAATGGCCATAAACTAAAACAGAAGAAATTTCACCTCAACATGAGGCAGAACTCCTTTATGTTGAAGGTGGCAGAGTACTGGAAAAGGCTGCCAAGRGAGGCYGTGGAGTCTCCCTTTCTGGAGACATCAAAATCCTACTTCAACACATTCTGCTCAAGGTGATCCTGCCTTGGCAGGAAAAGTTAGACTAGATGGTTTTCAGAGATCCCTTCCAACCCTAACAATTCTGTGATTCTGTGCAACTCTATGATCCAGTCAAATGGCCAAATGCCAAAACAAGAAAAATTTGAGACAAATATATCTTTTTTTTTGCTACAGCAATATGTAAATTTTGCATGTTGTAATCAGATTAACRTACTCTACATTTTGGCAATTTAGGCCAATCTGACAGGTTTGTATTTTGCTGTTCTGGTACTAAATTTGGCTAAAGTCAGTGATGAAACTCAGTAAAATTGACTAAACTCAGGCAGGGCTTTTTTGAGACCACTGGTAAAGGCTCAGCACACCAGAAAAATAGGAGCCATCCAGACTCTTATTCTTGAGATAAAGGCATAAGAAGTGCCTTCCCAGGCCCGTACAACACCTGCCAAGGCTAGCAGGGCCTGGAAGAAAGACAGCTGTCAGAGAGCAACATGAACCAGGCTGTGCTGTGTGCCCTGTGCCCCCAGAACCTGTACTGCTTCATTAAGGTGGTCTGACATCCCTATTCTTTGCAGTATCTTTTCTAGAGGCTTTTCCCTTTGGCCCTGTCAACCTCCAGTGTCCCGTGTCACCAAGTTACCACTGTTCTTATCCTGTGAAATGTGCTTGACTGAGCTGAGCTGCCCCAGGTGACTGCACAGCCGTGACTCTCTCAGGACATCTGAATTCGCCACCAGGACATCTGCATTCGCCACCCGGTGATTTTGCAGCTCTGGAGAAAAGTCCCCTCCTAACAGATGGAACTTGCTGGTCCACTCTAGCCCACAAGCTCTCCCACTCCGCTTGCTTGCTGTCCATGGGTCGCATCACCCTGATGAATCGCTTTCTTCCCGACCCTCGTCTGAAATGCCCTTTATCATTATTATTATTATTGTTATTTTTCCCGCGGCTGCAGCTGGCATCCCCCACGCCGCTTCCTCTCGCTCGGCCACCCCGTCCCGTCCCCGCCGCTGTCCCAGGGCTGCCCGGGCTCCGCCCCGCCGGCATCGCCGCACACTGGCCTGGCAGGAAGCGCGGGGCGGCGGCCACGGCAGGTATTCCCGGCGGGAACTGCGGCTTCCCGCACCTCCACTCGCCCTCCCCACCCCAAATCCCTGACGGGCCAGCGGTTCGGATGCCCCCCCCGCCCCAGCCGGGCGCTGCTACAGGCGGTGCCAGGCTCAGGCCAGCCCCGTGCCAGGCTCCGGCCGCCGTCGCTGGTGCCGGGCGCGGTGCAGCTGGGCTGGGAGGCGCTTCCGCGGCGCTGTGGGAGGCACGGGGTGGGGCGGTGGGGGCTGCCTTGTGCTGCTGGCCCCATAGCTCCGGAAAAGTTTATGAAGGGTCCACCCTGATCTGTTTTCATTGGTGAGTCAGTGTCAGGGTAGCTTGCGGCTAAATCTGTCTTTCAGACAGCTTCCCGGCAGCGACTGGACGGAAGAAAACCTGAGGCAGACGCTGGTTATGTGTTGCTGTTGGATTTGTTAGAGGCTGTCGTTACCTGCTCGGTGGTGCTTGCAGCAGTGGCTCTGTGCCAGGAGACGGTGACTTCCAGGAGCTTCTCTCTACTCCCCTTAAGGAGGTGAGGTCTTACTAGAGGTCTTTGCAATGCAGACCTGACATGATTCCTTATAACTTAGTTCTTGAACCTAATGCTTACTAAATAACCTAAATTAAATTTCCTGCAATACTTACTTGRTCGTGTTCATGGTATGAACCAATRAACCATCATGGTGGCAAGAGGTAGAAGTAGGATGGAGTCTTCAGACTGTGCAAAAGATACTTACAGTAGTACTGACATAAAAGCCCCAGTGTATGTTTGGGAAAGTTGAGAATGTTTCTTCCTCCTGACGGTATTTCCTTTGTGCGAGGGAAAATTAGCTTGGCAATGAAGTTTTTTGGGTGTTTCAGAAGTTTAGTTGAGGCAACACCTGCTCAAAGGGATGCTTGTCGTTGACATTTRTGAATGTATTCAGCACCTGGATCCACAGTGTCGTGGGGGTGAACGAGAAGAATTTAAGCGGCTTTGCATAAAGTGAACATTATCGATAGTTGTCTGTAAAGCTAATGTGGAAACAGGAGAGGGCAGCAATGTACACGATAGAGCTTAKCCAGCGCTAGGGTAGATAAACATTCTTTCTGTCATAAGGATAAGTTGTTCCTGAGAGCAGAGGAACAAGATGAGCTTGGGCAACATCTCGTTATGTTCCATTGTGTTGTTTCCACTGACATGTTATCATACAGCTGGAAATTGTGTTCAATAGTTTTGTATTTGCAGTTGGATTCCCGCTAACTTAACAGTGCAGTGATTTATTTGCTTACATAGTTTCTTCAGCTATGTTAGTGTCTGAAACTGAAGTTTCAAAAATGCGAGAAGTTGTTTATGGATACTTTCTGGAGTGTTGTTAGCTTTCTTTATAYAGGAGCTGTGGTATCTGCAACTTTGAGCAAAAAATCACACCTGTCATATGGTTAAGCACTTGAAAAAGCGTTCAGAAACATACCAAAATTGCCATCCTTGTGCATGATAAAATTTTATCTGAATGTGGACCTGTGTAGCTGGCTACAACTTTTAAATCTCTGAGAGAAGTTGAACTCAAGATTTACACTGATCTCTTTCAGCCTGATTTTTATTTTTTTCCTTTTGGGAGCCTTTCCTTTGGGAGCCAGGTGTTTAGTTTGGTCCCTGAAGAAATCAAATCTCTTTTGCAAGGACCACAGAATTTCTCTGGTGCATAATCCATCATATGAATCCACCCTACTGGATAAAAGACTAACACATAGCATGCAGGCATTTTAACAGCAATAGTCAGCTGACACAAGTTATTCACAAGGGTGCTGCATAAGGCTGGATTTTTCTCCAGATGCTGTGGTTTAAAGTATTAATTGAACATTCAGTGCAAATGCCAGGACACATTTGCAATCCCTCGACTTGACTATGTGCCTACCCGCAGAGCTTGTTATCTTGCCATGTTTTCTGCACCTTTTCCTTAATATTATGTACAGAATGCTTGGTTATTGCTATAGATTTAGTATGCCAACAGGCTGTACTTATTTTTCACACAAGAGATCATGGTACTGTTTCTTGGCTGCTAGTCYAGGCTAATTTAGGAATGAAAAAGGGAGAAAACAGGTATATAGAGGTCATCTGAGCAGAGGAGGGCAGGGAGCAATGACCAAAAGTRGAGTTGGAGACCTTGGTTGGCTAGTTTGAAGGCTAGGTAGTGTTTTTTGTTATATGCCAGACCTGATCTTGTTCCTTTCTTTTTCATTGGCTGCAGGTTCTGTAACAGCRATGATATAATTGGGATCGGCTTATTTACCTAGAGAGTTTCCTGTTTCAATCCATTTCCTTAAAGAGATGAAGAAAGGACCAGAAAGTGAATCATGTACCCTTGCTGCTTCAGGCAATTTAGTGGAGTCAAATCCAGACACTAACAGTAGCAATGGAGCCTCAGCAACAGAGAAAGACATGCTTCCCTCTCCTGGGGAACTGGAAAATGTACCACCAAAACCCAGCACAGAAATATCCAGAAAAAAACTCTGTGGCTATTTAAATAAGCTGGGCATCAAAGGGCCAATCAAGACCTGGAAGTCTCGCTGGTTCTTTTATGATGAAAACAAATGTCGYTTATTATACTACAGAACTGCCCAAGACATTAATCCTTTGGGGTCTATTGATCTCTCCAGTGCCAGCTTTGACTGCAAAATGGAAAATGGGGAAGGAGTTTTTGAGATCAGAACACCAAGCCGGGCTTTTATTTTGAAGGTAATGAAAACATGTCCAATCAGAGCAGACACATCTCTACTAAGGTATCTCTTAGCTTGAGTTTCACTTAAGTCTTCCCAGCTTGGATTGCTACCACTTAGACCTAAATTACTTGCATTGTTTTGGCAAGCATGGGACKCCTTTCCTGTGAGATGGCTGTTGTGTAACAGAGTAGGATTAAAAGCTGAACTGTGTGCCAAATTAAAGTAGAGTCYACATGTAATTTACTGAACAGAAATGAAATTCCTTTGTCTAAAATGGTTRCTCCAGGAGCATTCTTTTTTAGACTTCTATTTCTGTGTAAGTCATTGTTAAAAAGCTCTGGGCATAATTCCTGTCTCAAATAATTGTGACATTTCTGTTTAGTCTTGAACCAAAATAAACCAAAACACATTTAAAATGAGGTCACTTGTCCACTGAGATTCTGCCACTTAAGGCCATACTAAATATTTACTCTGTCCTCCCAAATCAGTGTTAGGAGCAGAGGATACAGATACAGCATAGTCTTGATACAGCTGACTTTTTTCTGCTCACTTGTGCAGCTGAGTGGTGGTCATCTCCTCAGGATATGTCTTGATGAGATTTTCCCCTTCCCTTTCCTGTTTTGTGTTATGTTAGGCAATCAGCAAACAGGCAATGATGTACTGGCTGCAGCAACTGCAAATGAGACGTTGGGAATTTTGCAACACCCAGAGCAGATTTCCTGTGGGCAGCTCCCAGCTTGTGAATGAACCTCTGGCTGGAAGAACAAGTAGGTGTTGTATATGTCAGCCTTTCTTTTGCYTTCAGCCCCCTGGTAATGAATGGTGTCCCTCATCTGGAAGTGGGTAGAAGTTTTGGCCAGGTTTTTAAATGCAGGTGCCAACTATTAGTGCTTGGCCAGTGTTTGAAACTTCTGCCCTATGTATGAAAGTGAATAAGCTGCCTCCTAATCTACAGCATATGTTTGGAGATGTTCAGGTATCTTTTGATCATGAATTTCATCTTGATTTTCCTCACACATGTCAAGAGTGCATATTTGATACATCCCTTACCTCTTGCAAGGCCTATGAAATTTAGAGCAAGCAAGGTTTTTTTTTCCAGCAGTGGGATGATTGATGTCCATTTCTGAATGTGGTAGTAGACAGGTCAGTGGATCAGGGAAGGATACAACCAGGATATCCACCTGTTTAGTTATGACTAGATCGACATTTTTTTGAAACAAATAATATCCTCCCTAGTAAGTGTCTGCTCTAAAATCTTCTGGGTGGCATCTTGCTACAGGAGGAAAAATTCAGTGACAAGCTGTGCTTGTGGAGTGTTTTCAACACATTAAAACTATCATATGTGGTTTGGGATGTGAGAAGAGAACAGGAGAATTTTTCTCCTTAGTATCTATAGGCACTTAAAGTTTGATTATTTGAGGTTAGTCATTCTCATATATATTGTTGAAATCACTTGATTGTGCTTGAATAGATAATTATGTTTGTGCATGGAAACTTCTGTAATTTGACCTAWAACTAAGGAGGCCTGCTCTGCTGTCCTTTTTCCACCTGACCACTTGAACACTGAATGTATACCTGTAGTAAACTTGTGGCTGTCAGGTTACATGAAGGACCMGAAATCCAACGGAATTCTGTTTTGCTCATTTGCTTTTGTTTCGTGTTTTGTTTTTACATAGATGTAGTTGACAATGAAGACTTTCTACCTTTGGTGAAAACACCAACAGAAGCAGTGGGTTTAAAAGCAGCATCTTTGCCTGCACCCCAGACATCTACTGCTTTGCAGAACATCTCCCTTAAGCACCCTTGGACAGAGATACAGTAAGTGCATGAAGAGAACTGCAGTGTAACTGTCGTGCTGGCCTGCCACTGTTTGCCTTCCTTGCCTGACATGTATTACGTGAAATGGGACTCTTGCCTGGGTGGAAGAACTGCGAAGCACCTTTTYGGAGGCTAGTCCAGGCCAAAGTAAACTTCCTGCCAGTGGGTCTTTCRCATCCCCCTTTTCTGATGCATTTCACATCATCTGTCTCTCTTACCAAAGATCCTGGTAGCAGACCTAGGACTTGGTTAAACTCTGTCCAGTGTAGGCAATGCTTTGTAGGACTAGTGTGATGCATCTGCACAGCAGTCTTGGAAGGGCACCTGGTCAGGTTCAGCCATACTCAGTAGGTAGTGATAGAATCCCATTAGCACTTTCCAGTGGTTTCAGAGTACCTTGAGCATAGTGCATTCTCTACAGCAGGAACTCCAAGGAAAGGGCTSTTGAGCCTGTAATGTGGCCTGACTGCACAGCTTGCTACTGCTTGCTGAGTTTCAAGGCTGTTAAAATTCCCACTGCTGCCTCCTTCTATCTGCTGTTGCAATAGGTAGCCCCATCAGTCAAAAGTTACAAGCCTTGATGCGCCATCAATATCTCAGGTGTTTCCTATTTATTTATAACCAAAAATATGTAAGTGGCTATAGGTGTGGTAGGTCGCCAGACACCTGTTAGTGTGGAAATTGCCTATGGTTTTTTACCACCACTGCTGCAGCTACAATCTGATCCTTATAAGAAGAAAGATTCCCCATGAGACCAGAGAGTATCAAAATCATCTGTACTATTTTGCAGACTATGCATTCTGTCCTACTCACTTTAATTAAAAWTAACACAAACATATCTTTGGCCCCTCCTCCCATGCCTTGCTTTTGTGARCTCGAGTAACAATTGTCTCTTTTCAGCTTCAAGCTCTATTGCTCCCCTTGTTCAGTAAACATTTCTCGAGACTCTGTCACTGTCAGGCTGGGTCTTGAGTGTAGCACATCTGGATCCCTGAGCTGCAGCAGTCTCAGGGAAAAACAGTGCAGCATGAGGTAGAGAAGAGTAGGAAAATTATATAGGATGAGTKCTAACTGCAAACTACTGGGATTGAAGATCTGATTTTACACACTGGTGTGTTCTCCAAGGTCAGCAATGTCTACTCCTCTGCCCTGGAGCCTTACAGTGGCAAGACAGAAGGAGATTACTACCTAAATGGCAGCTTCATTTACAGTTGGGAAAGCAGCAGACACTGAATCTTTTATAYACCTCAAAACAAGGGGCTTTTTTTGTTTTAGGTGATGGACACCACAGCAGGAGAAGGGAAAAAGATCTGTATGCATGCTTTCTGGTATAGGTTTTACAGAAAATACTTGTACATTTGTAGTTCCTTGTGATTCTGTAAAGTCATCTCTTAGTGCTTCTGGTAATTTCTGATAGCAACAGCTGTAACAAACTCTGGTCTGACTGCAGTTTTTTTTCTGAATSTCTTTACTACATTTTAATTTATTGACTGTAGTGGAAAGGTTGTTTATTAAATGTTTCAGAGCACAGGACATGTGGCTGCTTCAAATGTGAATATTGTCCAAGTTTTGGCTGTGTTGTAGGTAACAGCTTCTCTTGGCAGCTTTTCTTGGCACCTGGGGATTTCTGCAGTGAGCTAAGGATAGGGTTGGAAGGGAGGAAGGGAAAGAGGGAGAGAGGGAAGGAGGAGGAGAGGGAAGGTGAGAAAGGGGGGAGGGATGTGGCTAGTCTGCTGTTACCTTTGATCCCCCTGTTTGGTCTGATGTGTTTATGTGTAGGACTCAAGCACATGGGGAAAGATCGTCTGATTTTACATTGCTGCACTGGTATTGATTTCCAATACAAACAACCTTGTTTTCTTCAAATCCACCAATGCTATGAAGAGTTCATTTTCTCAGCACATGAAGGAAATAGGTTCTGAGAGGAGGGGTGGGAAGTAAGGGGAGGTAAGGCAGTGAGTAGTTTGGATGTGCACTGGCTGGCTGCAGTGATCRTGACTTCTGTTCACTAGGCTGTCTTGATCTCTTGTTCCAGAAACACTGTCTACAAGCAGCTCTGGAGGAACAGTGGGAATGTTTTTAGCTTCAATGAATTCCACGATCATCCTGAGAACCTGAATGAGGAGCAAGAGGCACAGGTTGAGACAGGGTGTGCAGGTGATTGTTACTGAGCTGTATGTACCTCTGGAACCTTGTGCAGAGGCAAAGAAATGCCAAATCATGGTGCCAGACATACTTCTTTGAGGTAAAATTGTAATTGCTGCAGTGACAGGCTAAGTGTATCAGYGCCACTCCATGCATACCTTTCCACGGTGGTAACTTACATTTGCTGTGAGCAGGATAGATGTGYGGGGTGCAAGCTGGTAAAGAGATACCATGAAACATCATAATTTTGGCTATTCTGGGCATATCGCGTCTGATCCCTACTGTTTTGATTTAATGCTGTGGGCCCCAGCAGGTCAACTTTCCTTGTCCTGTATGCATTTCAGCTTTCTCTGCGGAACTGTTGTGAGCCCCCCTTAGAAAGACTTGGGAGTCTGCAGTAGCAAAGCAATTCTGTGCTAATTAAATCTATCTCCCCTTAGTTAAGGAGGGGACCCTGGATGATGGGAGGACGGAGCCCAGGCTGAATTGGATTAGGAAAGCCAGGTGGATGAACAGTGGCTTACCAGGCTCACCTGAAGAATTGTGCAGGGAGAAGAACTCAGTGGATAAAGTGAGYGTCCTACAGCAACAGATTCTGACTCTCACAGAGGAAGTCAAGTCACAGAAGGTGAGTGTGGTGAAGAGACGGCATTTTCTGAGGCTCATAATAGGGACTCCCTTACACATTGGTGTGTAGAAGCACTGACAGGTGSTCAGCAGGCACTAACTGGAGACTCCTTGAAGTTCCTAATGGTACCACCTTGAATGTGCCTGAGTATGCCCAGCAAAAAGGAAGACCTTCAGCCRTTGGTAGGAAGTGCAGCTAGCTGTAAGAAGGAAATAAAACAAATCCAAGTGTGTGTGCTGTTGTCTTGCTTGTGCATCTCTATTGCACACAAAATAAAGTCCTGAACAGGTGCCATGACACTGGCAAGACTGCAARGTGGAGTCATGCTGTTAACAGCAGGTCATTCTTTTTGAACACCATTAAAGTGTGATTTGACTGTAGAAGTYAGGGCATCGGTCACTGCAAGGACAGTCTCTCATGAATGATACTGTTCTTCAAAGCATGGAGCAATGCCAGGTTCTCTGCTAATGATGCTGGTAACTCYTCCAGCAGCAGAGGCAGGAGAGCCAGGTCCCATGTTGGCCAGTCGGTTGCATCCTTGATTTGCTTTCTTAGTGTCTGAGATGGCAAAGCCTGAATCAGCAATGTGTTGCTGGAGCAGGATTCCAYGCCTTCATGCAGGATAGAGTGAGTAAGGACTCTAGCAGAGGGAAGRTTAAAATGGATATCACAGTTTTCTTCTGGTAGCACAGGTAGTTGCAGGCTGAATTATTTCTCTCCCTCCCATTTTACCACACTGCTGATCAGATCTCCAGGTTCTCTGCTGGGCCTCCCAGGAATGATTGTGGGAAAGCCAGAATTCAGATAGCGTGGGCAGCTGTTTTTCTGCTAGTAATCCACATCAAGTCATCTGCCACCTGCTGCAGATAGCTTTCAGGCCCAGCTCTGAGAGCAGAATGTGTCAGTGTGATGTCACTATGGTTTCAAGATTTCTGCATTGTTTTCTTTCCAAAAAGAGTCAACTTCAATATGTTTCACTGTTGGGTCTGTTGCTGTCCCTACTGTCATTGCCCTGGACAGCACAGTTATGTGATGGCTTTGCATCCTCTTTCCAGGAGCTGGTTAAACTTCTCCACAAAGCTCTGGAGGCAGCCCAGCAGGAGAAGCGAGTATCTAGCAAGTATCTCACTGCAGCAGAAGATAAAGACAGGCTGGAGCTGGTGCGCCACAAAGTGAGACAAATTGCAGATCTGACAAGTCGGCTGGAAGCTCTTGAACAAGAAAAGAAGGAACTGGAGCAGATACTGACTTTAAGAGACAGCCACATCCAGGAGCTCAAGGAACATGTGCAGCTTCTGATGGAGAAGAATCATGCCAAACAGGAAGTCATCATGGCCTTGRCAGAGCAGATGGCTCGAGAGCTCTCTGACCCCCTGCAAGAAGCCAACACTATCACTGTAGAGACATTGTATAAGCAGCAGGAGGAGATTGAGCATCTGAAGGTGTGTAAGATGGCACAGGTTTTATGGGGGTTTCCATTTTTATGCCTTCAGGTTCAGTGGGAAGGTGTTTTTTGCGTTAAGCACAGAATATACTTTGCTGTTTGCTCCATCTGTCTCAAACGAGAGGCAGGCTGAAAGGGGCTCACCTGATGCTGAAAAGCATCTGGGTCAGTTTCATCTTCAGCTCAGAGCCTGTTTTGTTTGACTTCCCATCATCATTAAGTGCCTGCCACTTTCTTTTCTTTTGTTTTACAGCTGCAGCCTGACTTGCTCCCTTCCCTAATTTCCTTGCTCTATGTTTCTGTCTTGCAGTTTCCCAATACATCCTGGTTCTTTCTGATGAAACCTGTTTTTTGTCTCTATATGCCCAACTGTTATGATGGGTTAGTGTGAGGTGGGAAATTGCTGAAAGAGCCACTTGTTGTAGAGAGTTTTTGCTGCCAGCCGTGGAGCTGAGATTTGTTTAATTAAAATAAAAACGAAACCAAACAACCAAAATTAAACCAATCAAGAAACAAAATCCAAACAAATCACATATGTTCTAAATCTTATTTGAGTGCTTCTCTGGCTTTATATGGCCTGGATTCCTCTGTGTTTTTTAAGTATATATATACATTTAGCATTTTCAAGTGTCTTGTTGATGCATGACAATATTGTGGCTTGATTTTATTCACAGACGATATTTGTACTGGGGAATCCTATCTCCTCCCCAGAACCCAGAACTTTGGAGATATTTTATTGTCCTTAACATAATCTGATGTCCCTGAAATGGAAGGGATTTCAAGACCGTCAAGAACTCTCGTTGTCTGACTGTTTTGCTTTATCACAGGATGATATTGATGCATATAAAACCCAGAACCAGTTTCTTAATTCAGAGATCCATCAGGTGACTCGACTTTGGACAAGGGTTGCTGAGAATGAAAAAGCCCTTTTGATGAAGGTAAGACCAAATGACGTTTTTTCCTTGGTGTGATCTGTGGCTTATTTTCAAAGCTAGCACTGGAATAGGTTTTGATCTACATCGAGTAAGCTTTCTTTTTTTTTTTTTTAGTGTGACCTCTTTACTGGTTTGTGTTGTTCCCAACATTTCAATTCTTCAACAGAAGTAAAAAATCAGTCATGAAGGTGCTGAAGCTTAACCCAGATTTCTGCATTTCAGCTATGCAAATAGAAAAGCAATATTGTGTAGGCAATCAGAAAAGTTTCCTGGGAGCTGATAGAGTCCTGACTCCATCCTAGTCGTGGTTTCTCTGCTYGACATGGCACTGCCAGGTGGCAGCACACTTCAGGTCCTGCAGTTAGATCAGAGTTCTTATGTCTTCTTAGTTTTGCTTTTATTTCTAGCTGTGTCAGTATGCATAACCTGGTTACTCTCAGACTTGTCTGATCCTTATTTCTGCTTCTGAACCCTTTCCAAGGCTGGTGGTGTGTGCTGGCATTTGTTCTGTGAGTTTTGCCTAGGTTTTACTTCCCCGGGTTTTAGGGTATTGTTGTGAATGAGTGTCTTAAGCTGCTTAAAGAATCACTGRTAAAGGTTACCTGAAGCAGGTTTAATATTGAAGTGAAAGCATGGCRAAGTTCATTGGCAAGATTCACTCTGCTACTTACTAGATGGTTAAAGCATATAGAGGTAAAATAGTACTAAAACCTATAATTAATCAATCAATTTAAAGGTAAGATCGATCAAACATTGACATGGAAGCTGGGGATGGAAAATGGTAAGGATGGGAATGTTTTAGCATAAAGGGAGTAAGGGACACCCTCCCTGTGAGCCACAAGGTCTCGCGTACTCCTGTGCAAAACTTAGCTCTGGACTTGAACAACAGTTTGGGCCTAAAGATTTTAAAAGCACTTAAACTTAGCAGCACTTAAACAATTGGCTGAATTGAACCAATTTACAAAAGATTCTAAATAATTTACTGCAAGCACAACAGTAATTCACTTATAGGCCTAACTTACTTACTAACCTAAATTATTTAAGCATCTAAGATTCCAGGTATGCATTTTCTGTAGCATATTCACACAGACCTAGGGTGTGTGCAAGGCACCTGCGAAAATTCTCCCTYGAGCTCAGTGAAGTGCTCATGTTGGATATCTTTGCATCTTCTCAAAGGGCAGGCAAAGGGTTGAGCTCACAGGAGTGRGGCATCAGCCCCGCCTTTGTCTTCATTGTTCAGCAGTGGTCCTTCAARTACAGCAAATCTGAGAGTTYTCTGCCTCTGACAGGCCCCACTCAGAGGGAGGTTGCTGGTCACAGCCCACTGTGGTCCAGGAGAGCTCAAAGTGTCTTACTTAGGACCACTGTTTGTAGGTGCACAAGAGAATTGCCTTTAGTCATAATAATTTTCCATCCTGACTGCAATTGGTAACTTTCTTAAAAATTTGATAACAAAAGTGTTGTTCCATTTGGGWTGCTCCACTTGGGTTTGCAAGAAAAGTAAGTTTCCAGTGTTYGTTAAAACCAGGAGCTTGTTAGCACCAGTTCCTGGGAGCACACTGTTTCTGACAAGTGTAAGAGGAACTTAGCCCAGATGCTATTCAACAAGACTGAGGCTAATGAGCATTTCTGAGGTCATAGTATGGGGGAATTCTGCACCACAGGTATGGATTTACRGTCATGGATTCTGAGCAAATCGCTGCTTCTGGAATGTTATTGCCATTCTTACATCTGTTAGCTTTCTAGATCTTTGAAACCCTGCTTTCCTTGTAACTTACTGCCCTCTCATCCTGAAACTGCTATAACCTCCAAAAAAAAAGAGTAATAAGATGAGCCCAGCATGCTCAATGTCAGGCAAAGTGCTGATTAAAGTGGTAGATGAGAGGAACAATGCTCCTTTCTGTCCCCTTTATATGCAACCTAAATCTCTCTGTGGTTTCTGTTTTGTTCTTGTTTTCAACTGCTGCTTTCCACTGAACAGGAGTCTTCATTGAGCTTGCTGTGAAACACTGGGTGAGTCTTGTCACCTGTGTGGCCCCAGTTCCCACTTTTGGAGTGGGCTAATAATCCTCATTTCTTCTAATAATCCTCGTTTCTTCTGCTTTGCGTGCCCGGGACTGGTGGTGGCAGGTACTGTCCTGCTGTTTGATCTCAGTTGGGCTTCCTGTGCATGGGAAATGATGCATATCAGTGTCATGGGACTGAGGATGCTGAAGGGCATGTRATTGCTCCACTCCGTGGTACTACCCATGTATCCTGAAAATGGTATGCTTATAGCTCGGTCCCAGGAGTGGTTTGTTTTATCAGGATATAGCTCAATGTGGTGTAGAGAACTTGTCTGAGGATCAGGGAAAAAGACTGCAGAGAACTCAGATGCAGTGCTACCTCTTTGACTCTTTAGTTCAGCTGTAGTGGGATGTGGCCATCCACTGATGCAATGCAGTCATTAAAGTAGGTGATGATGTAGTAGGTCTCCCACTCAATAAGAAACGTTCGTTGCATGCTAGCTACTGCAGCTTGTGTTTGTTCATAGACCATGGTGATTCATTCATGGTTGCAATTCTACTGACTGCAGAAAACTACTAAATGTGTTTYCTGGGGCTTTGTTGTTCAGAAGTCTCTGCTTTATGTTCAGACCAGGCCAGCAGAGAGTAGTGGCAATGCAAGAAGAACTGGCACTGAGTGAGCTCTTTCCTTCTTATTTCCCCATCAGTGTGCCTGCCTGCAAGCAAGAAACTGTCAGATGGAGAGCAAATACCTGACAGTCTTGAGGAAGCTGCAGGAGGCTGTGCCTGGCCTGCCCAATTCTCAMGCTGAATTAGTGAAGAACCTCATCCAGGAAGCTCTCCAGTGGGATGTAAAGGAAGAAGCAGAAGAAGGTTTTAACTTGAACCCCGTAAGGTAACAGTTGAGAGCGTGGGGATTTTCACAGCTTTGTAGAAGCCTGTTTGCAAAGGGAAGTGTGCAGGATAGAGACATCTGAGGACATTGCATAGCAGGAGCCTACATTTGTCTTTATAACTTCCTGCCCAATCAGTGGTCCTGTTCTGTAGCAGTTCCCATTTTATCCGTTTGGCCAATCCTGCAGGTTCTTCAGGTAGCTTTGGAGATGCCTCTAGGCCAGGCTTGATGTCTTTGTCAAGAATATGATGAAATATTCAAAGTATCCCACCCTGTGGACAGGTGGTACACAAAGCTGTACTATCAATACTCCTGGTTTGTTCTGATCAATAAGAGATTCACACTGCTTGCAGGGAGACATCTGAAAGGACTATGGATCTCTGTTCTTTGATCTGATGCCCTAAAGCYTTTCCAGTCCCCTCTTACAGAACTGTCTCTGCACTAGGACATAGCAGAGAGAGCAAGGGTGAGCTTGATCCCTTAGGGGCTGCTGAGATYGGGGTCTGATGAGATTGGTCTGCARCTCAGTGCAAAGATACAGTTGAGTCTGTGTGTGCATGTAAGTGCTGCAGGCTCTCATTTGTCTTCAAGGCTCTGAGGCAGGGTGTCACATGCAGCTGCCAGAGAAGTSACGGAGGAGTACTGCTACAAACAAGTGTTTGAGATCACTTTAAAAAAATCACCAGCAAGGGTGTCAGCAAAAMCCARATTTAATATTAAGTGACAGCATGACAAAGTTAAGTTGAGGCCTAACAAGAATTAGTTAGGCTCTTCACCACAGCCACAAGTGCAGCCTGCAAAAGGCAGGGGGATGCATTCCCACTAGTACCTGTGCTCTGGCATGGGTGGCGGGGACCTCGGAGAAGGCTGTAGTTGGCGTGACCCCAAGCAGTAAGTGTCTTTGACACAGGTACCAGCACTGTCATTTGAACTTAACACTGCCTTGTGTTCCTCCAGCGAGTATGATGAGTATGGGTTTATGACGGTACCTGACTACGAAATTGAGGACTGGAAACTCCTGGCCAAAATCCAAGCCCTTGAGATAAAGTCCAACAAGCTGCGGAGTCAGGAAATAGTGGAGAAGCCCCTCCGTGACAGATGGAACAGCATTGGAGAGCTGAACCCCTCTGCCGAGCTGAAGAGTCTGATCCGGAGTGGCATTCCAGTGGAGCATCGGCAGCGGGTGTGGAGGTGGATGGTCAGCCGGCACTGCAGCCTCATTCCTGGCCACTACCAGCGGCTGTTGGAGCAGAGCAGGAGCACTGAGCACCCTGCCTGCCGGCAGATCGAGCTTGACCTGCCCCGCACACTGACCAACAACAAGCATTTTTCCTCTCCCACCTCCCAGCTCATCCCCAAGCTCCGGAGGGTGTTATTGGCATTCTCGTGGCACAATCCTGCCATTGGATACTGCCAGGGATTGAACAGGTAAGGAGCCAGGTATGCTGTCTCTTCATGGGAAAAAGTGTAGACACATATTTTAGGCTATGATTCCAGCAGCCCCAGACCTGCCTCTACAATTCTGTCCTAACTCTAGCTATTTACTTGCAGAATTCTGCATTTGATGCCTTTTTTTTTCCAGTGTTGTTGCTGGGATCCAGCAAGCAGCAGGATGAACTTCTTTGGCATCTCTGTAGTTACAGAATAGGAAGGAACAGCTATAGAATGTAGAGTGAAGCTRTCCCAGAATAACGGCACAAGGCTGGGGCTGAGTTTTTTGAGAAGTAATGTGCTCAGCACAACACGCTGGTGATTCCSTTTTTTGCTGAGAACAGTTGGAGGAAATGTTGGAAAGTGTTAACATATGAGGGAGTTGCAGCAAGTGACACCAAGAGAGACTTGAGGAAACTAGGGTTGTTCTGTATGGAAAACAGAAGATTCAGAGAATGTAAAAGCATCTTTCATTTTCCAAAGAAGGCTATAGGAAAGATGAACCTAAGTTTCTTAGAACTGTGCTGCCAAGTAGAAAAGGCACTAGGCATTAGCTGTAAGAAGGGAATTTCTTGTTCGATCTTTTCACATGAGGAAGGCCTGTGTAAGCTATTTATTCCTAGTGACCTTTGGGTAGTCTTCAGAAAAATGATAGAAACGCTCCTTCAAAGAGCCCTTAATCTTTCTAGTCTGTCTAAAAGGGGGTAAGTCAGAGTTAAAGGATGTTGTGGCTGTAATAGAGAGTACGGGGTGGTGAACTGTATCACAAAACATTCCATTAGGCTTTTGTCACATCAGTTCCGTGGTGTGGAATACGGAAACTGGGAATATGGGAAACTGACATATGGGAAAGAAAATCACAGCCCTATGGTTCCTTCAGAAGTAGAACAGATCGCTTCCCTCTGACAGCTGGCTGTTCTGCTACATTTGATATTTTGGATGCCAGTGGAGCTGGAGACATGCAAAATGAAGTCTTTTATTCTTCAGTTCCTGTGCTGATGACTCCCTCTGCAGTATTGAATTCCCTCACCATGTCTTGTCCATCACAGATTGGCAGCTGTTGCTCTCCTGGTCCTGGAAGATGAGGAAAGTGCTTTCTGGTGTCTAGTCCATATTGTGGAGAATCTAATGCCAGAAGACTACTACAGTGACACACTGATAACATCACAGGTGAGCTGGGCACCTTCATATCTGCGTGGATTCTCATACAGTGGTTTACAGTAAAGATTTAAAAGCGAGTAGTCAACCTGCTGTATGTTTGATTTCTCACAGGATAGTGATAGCACCTTACAATCCTTTCCATTGCAGAGGTGTTGGAGACTTGGAGTACAAAGTTGTTACACATCCAGGAGCAGCACACACAGAGCAGCAAAGTTAGTCACCAGGTCTAAGAAACGGGATACCACTCSTGAGTAATAACTTGAAGGTCAGGCTAGCCAAAAGGAAGGTGCCCATTAATTGCACTCTTACTTATTTTAAAGAGGGCTTAGTAGAGGTGAAGCAGCAAACTGATATGTGTTGACTGCTGCACTCTATCTTTGGAGTGCCATGTGCATGTGGATGAAAATACTGAGATTTTTGTATTCACTCTATTTCCCTCAGTTTGTGATCAAATGCAGTGTTAGTTCTTACTGTGGGACTCTCTGCAGATCAGAAAACCTGGCCTTTTGATATCAAATGTTGTACTGTGAGTAACTTACCACATAATTCAAAATCATTGGATATCAAGGTTTTCAGCATGTCTTGTGTGAGATATACTATGTCCTCCCAGGCAGACTCRCATATAGTTCAATGGAATTGTAATTGTTTGCCTGTGTCACCCAYACCTATCAGTGCCCAGTCTGGTGAGCCTGGCTGTGACCTTATCTATTGTGTATGGTCCTTTCAGAGAACCCTTTCAGAATTTTATCTATGGGCTGACAATAGCTGAAGCTTCAAGGATCAGGAGCTGAGAGTAATTGATTGTGCCAATGAATTTGGTGACTGATGTCTACTGACACAGTGGTGTGCTGGTGGAGAGGCCAACCCACAGACTGGGGAAACAGTCAAATCACTGTGAAGACACCAAAATGTCAATCCAGAGCACGTTGTATTAGCTGTGGGATTTAATACTCAACATTCAACAAGTAGAGATTGACGGGGAAAATACGGCAGACTGAATGGGCTCCCCTGCATTTGATGAAAAAACACTGTCAGCTGAGAGACTTTTTTAGAAAGATTTTCTGACCTCATGGTTAGTCTCTGAAAGTCTAGCCAAGATCTGTGTAAAGAGGAACATCTAAGGCAATGCTTTGTGTGTTGGCTTGATAAATCGAGTTTGCTGGAAAACTTTAAGTTGCAARTTGTAAAGACAAAGCATATCACCTGTCTGGTTTGTATCACAGCTAAGTGRGCGGACACAGCTGGGGCATTAATATGATACAGCATAGGGAAGACCTAAAGATTATCCTGCTCTTTAGGATTTATCCTCCAGAAACCATGGCTCTGCTGAGTTGAAGCCTTTGTAAACCTGGATCAAGGATCTCACTGACAGCTTTTCTGTGTTTTGCCTCATGCAACCAGAAGCAAAGACAGTACTCAGACCACAAAGAGATGCTAAGTGAGAAAATCAGGTCCTGCCTGCAAAGTCAGAAGTATTCTAGGTGTTCAGTCTGTTGGGCCATGTACAATCATTCACATGTGGGCATATTTTAATGCCTGTCATTCACCTGGATGCTCATGGTATCACAGAAAATCCCAGTAAGACCAATRCAGGAAGATTTTCCCTCTTGATTTTGATATTGGGAAGAAATATAATCCTTTGAGAGAGAAGAATGTATGTATCTGTGTTTGTATCTTGGCCGTGTTTCAGCTCCATGCCTTGCACTGGATGCAGCATACAGGTACACTGCACAGTGAGTTTGAAAGGAGACAAAGGATGCTCTGCTCTTCCAAGGGTGTGGTTCACTAGAAAGCAGCATCAGTGATGACCCTGACATGCAAGGGCCTTTGTCTTGTTGCACTGCTCCTCTCCTCCAACACTAGGACTGCTCTTGACTAAGACTGCATTGTTTTTCTTTTTTGTCAATTTTAGGTAGATCAGAGAGTCTTCAAAGACTTCCTGTCTGAGAAGCTGCCTCGTCTCACGGCTCATTTTGAGCAGTATCGGATTGATGTCTCACTCATCACTTTCAACTGGTTTCTGGTGGCCTTTGTGGACAGCCTGATCAGTGACATCCTCCTGCGAGTGTGGGATGCCTTCTTGTATGAGGGAACAAAGGTACAACTCTTGATCTAGGCCTTCTTCCCATCTGCCCTCCCTCCTGTCACCTCTGTGACATGGTGACAGGGTGATGGACATACACATCTATCAAAGAGATGTAAGGTTGAACCGTTGTCCTATCCTGCCTTGACATCTCCCAGTTTCTGTTTCCTTTGTACTTCCTGCAAGTAGGCAGACCTARTCCCTATACTGTGCACTTCGTACTTTTTAGCAGGTGGTTGTCTACTGAGCAGCTGTCTGAYAGGCTATGGTGTGTGCAGAGCTATGGCTCTGTGACACAGCTGAGAGTATTACAGATAAAGTGAGCATAAAATAAGCAGTATCTGAAAATGTGAGTCCTGCTTTGTCCCTGTGGATAGGGAGAACTGGAGAATCCTTATGAAATCCCTGCAGGGTCCTTCTGTAGAGCCTGATCTTCTCTGGGATTGCATATTAGCTAATGGATGGTCATTCTCTTGCGATTAGCTCTGTAGTCCTTTAGGCCTGCTCTAGTACAGGCTATTGAGAGCAGGAGTAACCCTAGGTCTAGCCTGTACTGCAGTGCTGTGTGCTTGACAACATCTTTTCTGCCAGGATGGCCTGATCCTTCAGCTGCTTAAAACTTTACCTGCTCAAATACCCTTCAACCCTACAGGTCATTTTCCGCTATGCTCTTGCAATTTTTAAATACAACGAGGAGGAAATCCTAAGAATTCATGACAGTGTGGAGATCTACCAGTACCTACGTTTTTTCACAAGAATGATCATGGATGGCAGGTAGGACTTTGAGTTATAGGCAAGCTTCCATCATGTATTTGTAGTTGCTTGCTTGTTAGATCAACTTAACAAGAGTTATGACTCATTTATTAAGAGTAATACACTTGAAGAGTAAAAGATGGTGTATGCAYTGACAGGTCCATGGGACATGGATCCGTTTGTCTCTTTTTGACTTCCCTTCATGGTGTTACACGAAATGTTTTTGACTGCAGCAGAGACATACTACAGCAGAGCAATCCACAAAGTCTGGGCCAGCCTCCTTGTAAGCTGTGCTGTTGGTTGCTGGGTTTCTCTCAGCTGTAGCTGGGGTGTTTGGGAACACAGCACAGCCCATGACCTTTAATGGCAACAGGTGTGTAAGATGATTTCTGTTACCAGAAGAGCTTAATATCAGGAGTATTCTTCCCTGAGAGGCCATCAGAATCTGATCCACTGTCTCTTAAATGATGGCTGCACACTGATGCCTGAAAGGGTTGGATGGTATGTGAAGTACTGCTTGGGTTGGTGTTTGTGTGGGAAGCAATTCCTTTAAGACCCTGCTGCTTGCTGACTTCTGAGCTCAGAGAGCTGAAGTCTGATGTCCTGCTCTTTAATACCCCAGGATGGTCTTGGTGTATCTGTTACCATGTGTTATCAGCCAGTAAATAAGTTGACTAGACCTGTRCTTTCTGTTGCAGGAAGCTGATGAACATTGCGTTCAATGATTTAAACCCCTTTCCCATGAAACTGCTGAGGAACCGTCGGTCAGCGCACAGGGAAGAGCTGGAGGCAGAGCTGTGTGAACTCGAACAGATCAAGGCAGCCTACGTAAAAGAGAGGGCAGAGCAGGGACCTCAGGACCCGAAGGAGGTTGCTAGTGAAGAGGAAGAAGAGATCTGACAAAAAGAGTGTTCATCATCACTTCCCTCCCATCTTGCAGAAGGTCATCAGTAGCAGCTGTCAATAAGAAATGGACCAGAATGTGAAGTGGGGTCACAGGAGTTTATCTGCTCCAGAAAGCAAGGCTGTAGTTATGGAACCATTTGGAGATCAAGTCACACTTTATAATGAATTGGAAGGAGTCAGAGGAATTCTATCCCCTTCTGCACTTCTCCCCATTCAGCCCATCCTGCCCTTTGCAGTTCAGGATTACAGCTGAGGGTGCAGAGGAAATTCACTTGTGGTACCATGACACGAATTGAAGCAGTACTTTTATACATTTTCTGATGGAGGTTTGAATGAGATCTTTATGTACAAGTAAAATCTCCAGAAATAATGAGCATTCCCTCATAGGTACCTAGAGCTTCTGAATGGGTCAGGAAAAAAACTTGCTCTTTGAGAGTGTGGTGCCTTCAGAGTTTAGCTTGCCAGAAAAGTGTGTGTTTAATGTTGTTATTGAGTCAAGACACTGTCTCCAGATGAGTGTTAGGTTTGGGGAGGTCCTGAAAGCTGGAGGACATTGTCCCATGGGTCTCAGGTTGAGAAAAGGAAACAGGCTGTGGGACAGTAGAGTTGCTTCTCCAGTTTAGTTCCTGTGGAAGTTCATGGGAGCACAAGATGTGTCGCCTCCTTGACTGGAAATTTTGGGAGCTCTCTCCCCTCTTTGTTTAGCTTTGAGGCCCTGCAGCATTCTGTGCTGGTGAGTTTGCTCAACCGAGGAACTCTCATCTCTGTGTGAAACCAATCACAGCCTGGCAGCGTGCAGGGCCTAGTGTTATATGAATTTTATTGGGGATAACTGGGTCTTGTGATAGCCTCACTCCTGGCCATCTTTGCTCCACAAATATGCTCCTTCTATGCTGGACTTTTATGTTGATATCCCTGTCTCTAATTCCCATTTATTATGGGAGGAACAAGGTCTTTTCTGTAGGAGTTTACAATATTGAAGGTGTTTTACCCATGGCATATGGCTGTTGGTGAACCTGCAAACCCTGGGAACAAGGTCACAAAAGATGACTTGATATTCTTTGGTAAAAACCATTAATGTCCCATGAAACAAGGGAGACATTACTACTTGGTTGAGCACACAGAGATGCCCTACCTGTCTCTGGGAATGGGGTCTGATAACCTTTTCCCCTGCCTCCTAGACTTGCCCACCTCCTGCCCTAGATACCCTGCTTGTGCAGCTCAGGTCTCCACAGACCCAGGATGAGTCAAGTACTTAGAAATACAACTTATTTTCCTTAACACGATGACAGATCCTGTTGCTCCTCTTTCCTGCTGAGTGGTGCATTATTCCAGGTATGCCTGCAGTGCTGACAYTGACAGCATGAAGCAGACCCTGCTATAATGGGAGCTCTGCTCTACGTTTTTTGACTGACCTTGAACACAAGTGGATTGTGCCTCCTTGTGGTTGATAACCCAGACCTTCAAGTTATCAGTACTTGCCGAGGAAGGGAAAGGACACATTCATAGCCCACAGTGTTCTCATCCTGGTGGGCTGTAGTCAAGATGACAGACTCTAGTGGAAACAGTGTCTATTCGCCTGAGACACATGGTCTGCCTCACTGTCAGTCAGTTTCAATGAATTACGGAAGACTAAGATGGGAGAGACTTGTGGAGGCAACCACACAGTAATCGAAGTGGAAATGAAATTTTGGGAAGAGTGAATAGATCCCCTGAATATCAGTGAGAGCTGCACACATTGAAAGTGTGGAATGAGAAGAAAATGTTGCTGGAAGCTTACCACTATATCTGAAAAAAATGAACTAATTTTAAAACTATGCCATCTAGTTAGGGAASCCTAAAAAGCAGAAGGTTTTGCTTCACAGATGATATTGCTAATCTAATTTATTTATACTCTTATGTTCATGGGTGTACATAGATTTTTGCTATTGTTACAGACATCATCTTTTAAATCAAGGCCATGAAAACCAGTTTTCTTACAATTTTATTTTGTAGAGCTTGCTGTAACAGCTTAAAAATTTTTCCTCCGACTTTTCCTTATGTTTATTTAAAAGGCATTTGAAACATGTATTATTAGACTAAATCATAGCCTGATGTATGTCTACAGTATATAATAAACACTACAATATGTGTTATGTGGTACATAAAGTACCCGAAGCAGAGATAAGGACCAAGTTATTAACCCTGGTAGAGAATTCTGAAAGTAATTTTTGATTGAAATCAGAAGGGAAGGGCATCTCAGGGTTGTTACAAATTTTATTTTGTGTCTTAATCAGCTCTTGGTTTTGGTCTGCATGTGTTTGCTGAGGGCTATTTCCTTAGTCATATTTATAACCAGGCACTTGTGGTTATTTGKTATTAAAATGTGATGGATGCAGGAATATATGAGAGACCTGTGCAGACCTGCACCTTGGAGCCAAGCTAGCATGTCCTCATGGGCACTCATTTACTTTCCTTCTGCTTCACAAACTTCAGTAGTACTGAAAAGAACTGAACTCAGGTCACAAGATTCTCGTTGGGCCCAGAGGTTAACTTTGCCCAAATCCCTCAGGCTCTGTAAAACCTATAGTGACTATCAGTTGGTGTCAGGGGTGTTTTGAGCAGAGGTTACCTCTGTATGAAGAATGATTTGTGCTGCCACTCTAAACTGTTGTGGCTGGGAAACAGTTTGACCTGGTTATGCAGCTCAGCAGCTCCTTCTGCCTGTGCTGGTGCCTGTGGATAAAACAGGTGTTTTTCTACCCAGAGACAGTCTTTGCTGAGCTTTCCTGTATGCATAATGTTACTTGTGAGATTAGCTTTATGTCTCTGGGTAGAGACATAAACCTTGGGATGGCAGTTCCAACCCTAAAAAGGATGTTTTTGATTTTCACACCCACCCTCCTCCCTATGATGTGCCATTAATTTGTAGTTCACCTTGTTGCAGGATCTTGGGGCCACCAAAAGTTTATGGCGTTTGAGAGGATAAAGTGATGGAGGGGTGCCAAACACACATAAAGCCACTTTTGGCTCAGTAAGTCCCTGAGCTGCCAACAAGAAGAGGCTGTGAAGCTTTCCTTCTTCATCCCTTTTTGGTCTGGGTGGTGTTGGGCTGACAGGATGTATACCTTTATACGCTGTGGCTAAGCCCTGTATCCTGGCATGCTGCCCTGGTAAGAGGCACTACTGGGGAGATTGTTTCTGGGTTAATGTTTAGTCTAAGTTTGAGCTTCTCATCCAGGGTGAAGGTGAGAGCTGAGGGGCGAGGCATTTTCCATGGGTGGGATGCAACAACACCTGTAGCAGGAGCTATACCACTGAGCTGAGCTTCTCTTCCAGTTTGCAGACAGGGCAACCTCCTGCCACTGTCACAGACACAAGGCCTGGGGCTTGCTCTGTTCCCATTTAAAGCTCACTTGTGGCCTGAGACAATGCTGAGACTCCTCCAGCCGTCTCCCAGTGCTAAGAGCTCCTTTACAAAACATTAGCTTTGTCTGGTCTACAGACATGCCAAGTGCAAGAAGACAAACCACTTTCTCGTGACAGAGCCACAGTGCTGGAGCTGATATAATATGCCATCCGAGTAATTTAACCCTGTTCCTGGAGATCAGTGAGAGGCTGTGGCCTGCACTGAGATGCTAAATCATGAAATTATTTCTGTGCTTTTTACTCAACCTCAGGAACTCTCCAGGGGGGAAAACAGTGCACCAGGTTAGTCAGTTGCAGAGAACGTATCCTTAACCATGACACATTTGGGATGAGCAGTGTCTTGTTTTGCTGCAGCCAGATGTTTGCTTTGGGTACATGGTCCACTACCATTGAGACAAAGTCCTTATTTTTCCTTGTTATTAAATGACAGCTTCCTGCCAAGGGCAAAGTCTGCCTTAGAGACTCTAGCTATTGGATCTATATCTGCTCTGGTTTTGAACTTAATTTTAATGATACAAAACCTCTGGCACATTCTGGTGTCAAGCTCTTGGAAGCTTAGAGCCTTGGAGCAGTATCCAGGGTAAGTAGAATTAAATTTCAAGCCCTCTCGTGATACCAAAATTTGCCATATAAAAACTGTCTAACACAGTTTTGAGCATTAAAAAGCAGCATTCTTTATTGCAGTGCACTGACCACTGAGAGCTTCCTTCCCCTCATAGAGTGCCCCAAACATTGGGTAAATGTTTAAAACTGTGAGTTTTTATTATACATGCTGCTGACACATTCATTGGCTATACCTGTTCACTTGATGTATGTGTATTACTTTATTTAACATAGTTTCACCCTTTATTTGAAGTCTTTATATGGTTCATTGGGGTTTGTCTTCAATTCTGGTGTCTTTTTCAGGTGGCTGTACCTCGACCCCCATTTTGAGTAAGAGCAATATTGTTGCTTTGCATAACTTCTGTTTTGTCACCCTTGCAAAGCTGAGCTGGCATCCTGCTTGCGTTTTGCATGACTTGTTTTGTCTTCTTCTCCGAGGCTACATTGTTCCCTTTATTTGGTAAGAGTAAAGTGTTGTACTGTTCTACTGTCCTTATAATTTGAGAAAAAAAATAGTACTCAGTCCAATATCATAATTCCCTGCTGAAAAAATGCCTATATTTTTTATTTTATAAAGTGATTTTATTAGGAGACAAGTAATTGTTTATTGGTAGCATTTTGCAGGGAGGAAAAGTCCAAAACAAAACTGAAACCAATTGATACTTTTTGCTGCATCTTCCAAAAACTGGCTTCCTTCTGTCTCTTCTCATCCACTTCTGCAAATTCTCCATGCCAGTCAGGATCCTGCTCCCAGGGAGCAGTGCCAGCTAGTTGAGGTGCTTCATCCATTGCTGTACAGACACTATGAATGTGGCCATGCTGATGTAGCTCCTGCAATGCAAACCAGCAGCAACAGGTGCTGGCTCTGCTTTTGTAGCGGCTTGCCACAGGTTGAGATGGTGCACATGGTTTCTGGCTAATAATGGTTGTGTTCTGCACTGCTGTCAGGCTCTCTTTCATATGGTAGAGGTAGCATTCCACTTTTCATTATTTTGCAGGGGCCAGGAAGAAACRTTCAGGTGGGACACCAGCCTGCCTCTGGCACAATTTTGGCACGTAATGGTGTAGGATGATAGAGTTACACAGCATGCTGCTCCAACTTCTGCTGCTGGATCTCAACAGAAAGCACTAACGTTGCTGCTGGAGGCCCCTTACACAGCAGGAGCAGTGTTGTGTGGCCATGCTCTTTGCCACAAGCCACTTCTGTGGACAGAGGCTGTCAGCAGCACAGTTGCTCAACAGGCTCTTACTGCTGGATGACCAGTTGAGAAGTCCCAGGGAAGAAGACAGAGAGTAGCATTCACACTAATCACCATGGATACCCCAGTCCCAGTTCTAGACTGCAAAGGGGACTGGGGAGGAAAACCATTCACTTTGTCAGCACCTAAACCAGCTCAGGAATGGCACTTGCACATGACTAGCACAGCCAGATGCCTACAGGGGACAGGACTGTAGGCAAAAGAAACCTTTCCCCCCAATAATCCTAAACAAAAACATCTTTGTCACTCTGTCAGTCCTGCATGCAATCTCCTACAGCTTAATCAGGCCTGGAGCACGCATGGTGAAAGGAAGCACTGGAGATCATCTGTGCATCAATATCTGACCTGTCTTGTACTGCTCCATGGTTAATATGGGAGCACACACTGCAAGGGTCCACAGGGGTACCAGAAGCCATCTCAATTCCTGTAGGCAGGGCAGGCCCAGGATACCTGCTGCATTAATGTTCACAATTCATGTCCACAGGAATTTCTTCCTGTGCTCCATACTGGACATTGCTCCTCAACAGCTGTGTGGTGGTGTATATGCTCAAGTGTGCCAGTCCCTTGGGATGTGCCAGGCTGGCACCTGCTAGTGAAGGATAAAGAATTAGGGGCTGCTGTTTGATTCTGAAATTCTGCTCAACACTGTTGAAGAATTCAGTGTATCTGCYCTTTTCAAGGGTGTAATATTCCTTCTCCAAAAGGACTTAGGTATCCTGACAGGCATGCTAATGACTTCACATGCAGTGTCCTCTTTTACTAGAGTTAAGGTTTGTAGTGAGGAAGTGGTCACTGGGTTGGTGATCTCCTCTTGATAGAATTACCTTTCAGGGAAGGACACACACACAGTTCCTGCCTCACTGTCTTAGCACTGTCMGCTGTTCTTACTGCTCTACTGATTTCAGTCTTTGCTATCTTGCCTGTTGTTTCCTCAGTTGCTTCAGTTGAGAGTGTTTGAGGTATTTTTTGGAACGGTTCCTGTGGCCTCCATCCCCTCTGCCTATACCTAAGTCTGCTGAGGTTGATATACAGTTTCTTGATAAATAGTACAATTGGTAACAGCATCCAGCCTATCGTTTGGACACATTTGCTTTTCTGTTTGGTCCCTTACACTGATCTGCAGCATCTTACTTGAGTAGGACACTGAGTCTCACAGTCTTGTCACAGCTGCTGGCTCAGCCCAGGGCTGCCTCTGCTACCCACAGTGTGCTGGGGCTAAAGCATGTAGATGAGCTATCTGTCTCAGATTCTGATTAATCAGACAGGACCAGAGCAGTTTTAGTTGAGGGTCTCACCTGGCCAGAGAAACCTCCTCTGCCGTTTATCTTGGGCATCACTGCCTACTTATCAAGTTCCTCATTCAGGGCACCAGGGAGGTTTGTAGTTGTAGTTGTAGCTGCCAAGGTACCAGCTGACCCCAAAGTCAGAGTATGAAGTCTGTGAGAAGCTTTCTAAAGCCACTTGCCATCAGAAAGGGCCCTACAGCTTTAAGCTAGTGTCTCTCCATTTGCCAGGGACTGCTGAGACAGCCAGAGGCTGCCAGCTAAGGCTGGCACATTCATACGTGTTGCAGGGATGTGTGCAGTGCTCATGATGAGCGGTACCTGGTGGTCGCGCTGAGGATACGGCACAGCGCTCCATCTCCTCAGAAGCTGAGCCAATGCAAGGCCCGTGGTACCCTCTCTGCAAGTGATGGCAAAGTCCCGATGCCGTCAGGTCCATCTCGTAGGAGGATGGCGCACCCACCCTTCACCATGTGCCTCCGGGTACAGACTCGGGGACCCACCAGAGGGGATGGTGACGGTGAATGGCGCACGTCGGCCGGGGTGGGCTGGCTCCCAAGCTCAGGGTAGCGGAGAGGCGCTTGAACACCTTGCCATGGTTGCGGAGGGGCTCTCCCCGCCACAGCGCTGGGGCACACCCTCGCCGGCCACGGCAGGTTGCGCCCAGGGGCCGGGCACCGCCCCGAGAAGGCCCCGCGGAGCTCTGCGGGGCCAGCGGCAGCCCCGGTGCCCGGCGGCACCTCCCGGCTGCGGGGCGCGGCGCTGGGGGCGGGCCGGGGCGGGGACCGCGGGCGGGCTGGTCGGGCTGGCGCGGCGCGGCTCCCGTGCGCACGTCCAGACCCCCGCCGCCAGCGGCAAGGTACGAGAGCGCGGGCGGTGATGCGGGAATGGGGCCGGGACACCCGGGAGTGGGGTCGGGACATCATGGGAATGGGGCCGGGACACCCGGGAGTGGGGTCGGGACATCATGGGAATGGGGCCGGGACACCCGCGGGCGCGGCCGGCACAGGCACCTGCCGCAGCTCGGGGCCTGCGGAGCGCCGCGGTGCCGGGGAGCGGGGAGCAGCGCCCGCTCTGCCCGCTTCGCGCCGGGGGTGCCGCAGCTCCTGCCGGCCCCACCCCGCTTTGTGCGGAGCTGGGGCCGCCGCCCGCAGCCGCGGGGGCACCGACGGCCGGGGGATGCTTTGGCCGCCCGGTGCCGCGGCTCTTGGGCATCCCCCGGTGCGTGCGGCGGGAGCGGGGCGTTCCCGCTGGCCGCGGCCGGGGCAGCCGGTGCTGGTCGCGCACTCGGCAGGCAGAGTTCTCGCTCCCCGGTAGCGCCGGGTTGTTACTGCAGCGAGCTGCCGGCAGGATTTTCTGCGGGGTGTGGCGGACCGGCGGCCGGCCCGCGGCCGGAGGCCTCCGACCCGGGGTCTGCGGGCGGCGGTGCGCGGAGCAACAGGGCTCCTTGCCGACCCGAGCCATCCTGCTGCCAGGCCGGGAAGGGTGCGCCTCCTGCCAGCCCTTCTGGCCGGTGCCGCTGCTGGCACGGTTTGGCATCTGTATAACTTTGCTTATTATTTATAGAGAAGCCTCATCTGTAGCTGTGTGTGTGAGRGGTTGAATTTGGCCTTTTTTTTTGCTGGAGTCCTAGGAAATTTGGGAGCTTGATGTCCGGGCCGGTCTCATCTTGCACAGAGCATGATGACAGGCACGTAAATGACTTTCTGGCGGCGTAGTATCCTGGTGTGAGTTCCCACTTCAGGACAAGTCCTTGAAGGGGTCTTATTTTCAGCTTTGGAGGATTGCTTCTTCTGCGAGTCTGGCTTTGATGCTGTAGCTCTGTCAGGGGCCAAGACAGGGTGTTGCAAAGGGATGTGTGACAAAGAGCACTTTGGAGACCGATGGCCTGGAGAGGCTAGCTATGTGCAGTGTCTGAGCACATTGTTCGCTTTGCAGGGAGTAGTGCCCTCCTTGTCTTGCTCTGGAGCATCCCGTCTGCTCCTGATTCCCACCCCACCCTGCCCCAGCTCCGTTCACTTATACTTTCTAAGAAGACACTGTGCTGCAGTCCTTGTAAAGGGAATTTACCTGGACAGGCTTAGCCTCTTTTGGCCCCTTGGGTGCTCAAGGGAAGTGATTTCCGAGGAGGATTCAGTGAACATTTAGGAGAAGGTTGGCTGATGATTGCCTTTAAGCTTCCCAGTGCAGTCTCCCCAGTGGGTTAACAAAGGAGCAGCTTGTGTAGCCCTGCTGTTCCCTTTGTTCTTCCTCTGGCTGTGCCCTCTTTGGAGAGCTCTGATCTCTCCTGGTTTGATCAGATATAGGGAGTGACTGATGGAGACACCAGGGAGTTCATGTTTTGGTTGTAAGCAGGAAACTCTTGAGCTTTAGGAGGCAGGATAGAGTTGCTTCTTAGAGACAAGGGAAGAAGGAGGTGTTTGCATCTGTGCTGATGCTGTTTGGTGAATTATCATTATGACATTTAGTAATATAGCTTCAACGAGAAGTATTTCCAATTCATTCAATCTCTTTGTAGCAGCACATCAAAGTCCACTATTTCTGTAGTCATAGACCTAGGAAACGTGAGACCCACGTACTGGTGATGTTTGGACATAGAGCCAGACAATTCTGCTGCCTGCACCCCACTTCTGCTTTAAGACATCCTGACCCCTCTTCCTCTGAGGCAAAGCACCTGAGTGTGCCTGTTTTGCAAGTCTGGGGGTGAGACAGAGACCCCTGGCCTCAGTGTGGCAGCTGCACCTGCCTGGCCAGCAGCACGGATCGTCTCCATCCCGTTGATCTGGCTGTGTCTGTGCAGCAGGTGGATTTCCCGGTAGCAGGTCAGGGTATCTCCGGATGTGATATRTTTCTCATTCTCTTTTTCTGCCTGGGCAATTTCTGCCTGTCTTTCAAGTATGCTGGTTTGTCCCCTCTGAGCAAATTTCTCACTSTGCAAATGTCAGTAATGGGCAATATTTTTCCGTTCCTGTGTCTGCTGCATTTGTTAGTAGCTGGATAATGAGTGGATTTTCTGTTKCCTGAGTCTGTGGCAGCTTTCTGTGAGTCTCTTTCTAGGCGGATTGGCATCGGGCAGGCTGCTGTCTCTGAAGCAGGTTTGTAGTGCTTCTGCAAAGGCAGTTCTCTCTTGCCTGTGGGCTGTCTGGACTGCCAGATGCCTAAATGTTGTGTGTGCTGTGTTTTGAGGATGGATGGCTGGGTACAGAGCAAGTCACTGTGCTGTAAGCCTCAGGTGCCCAGGCACTAACTGTTACAGAGGCTTAGGGAGAGAACTGAAGGCTTTGGCATATCCCAGAAAAAAAGGGTGATGCTTTCAGTGAGAGACAGTTGCTTTGGGGGCAAACTAAAGTATATTTTATGTGTGACCTTGCAGGCTCCTCATAAATTGTGGTCAGTTTSCTGCTTCTGACATTTTCATTTTCCTTGACCCACACTGCATAGTATGAAGTCTTTATCTCACCTTGTTTGTCATGATTTCCCTGGCAGGGATTTTGAAGGGAAAACTCTTGAGAAGTGGGTCGTGACAGGGTATGRCAGAGACTCTGTGAAGAAACAGGGTGGAGGGAGACTGTCCCACATCACTTCCCCACCATCCACTCTTGGCTGATTCAAGGGGACTCAGCAGGTCCATAATGGCCACACCCTGTTCTCCACTCTCATAGGAAAGTTTGCTTGAAGTGTTTGCTTGAAGAAAAAAAACAAACCACAAAACCCCAGCACCTTATCTGAATATTCCCATATTCCAGTTATAAACACCAGCTTACAGCTGACCAGTGGGCTGATTGGGTGGCTACTCCGGACGGTACGACTAAACAGCTGCTCAGAGCCAAAGGCGTCCCTGGTGAGGCTGGGCAGCAGCTGTGCTTTGAAACAGATGTGTCTGGGCACCTCGTGATGCACAACCGGAGCACAGACAGTCTGGACTCTTGCCCCCGTGGCAGGAAGACACCGGAGTGACGGTGTGGTGAGGTGTTCGACATGCAGTCATTATGTGGCTTCCCGTAAGTGCACGTCGAGCTGCTCTGGCTGCGGAGCTGACTGAGGCGAGCAGCCTGCAGCACACTGCAATTACGCTGACGCGCCTCCTGCCTCTCCTCGGGAGAAACAGGAAAGACCTTTACATCATCCAGGAGGCTGCATTGGCTGAGGGATTTTTTGATACTCACAGGGTTATACTGGCTTGTAAGTAGAAGCCAGACTGGCCTAGAATTTATAGGGATTTCCCCTCTGTGGTATTACAGGCTTGCCAGCAATTGCCCATTTTGAAAATACACCCTGCAGGGCTCTGTTAGTGTAATGCTGTTGCTTACTATTTCTACAGCAATTTGAAATTTACAAATAGGACATTCTGACCCTCAGCCAAGTAAAACCCTTTCTAAAACTTGGAGACATGCCGCTGCCAAGGGTAGGACCAATAATAGTGTGCAGCTCCAAGCCCTGTTCTCTCTTCCCTTGTTGACCTGTTCCCTGYTCTGCTTCACAGAGTTTCAGATTTTCCAGAGCAGTGCCCAAAGTTTGGCCTCTCTCTCCCTCTTTCTTCCRAGTATCCTTAAGGGCTCTGGTTTGTTGAAGGGTTTCATTCCAGTCTGGTGAATCTCCTGCTCTTTTTCTCTGTGCCAAGAAACATGGATGTACCTGCAGAGAAGAACTTGCAACCGATGACTCTGCACTACCTCTCGCCCTGTGCGGGACAAAGTCACCTAGGAAAATGATAAGGAAGACAAAGCAGTAGAAAATCCCAGCAATTGTGGTATTTTTATCACTGAGATTAAGACAAAGTTCATGAGAGCTGATAARATATCTTCCAGGAAAGCAGGAGAGGCCAAACTCCATCTTATTCTTCCTCCTGCAGTTCTGGGAGCTGTGCTTAAACAGGAGAGGAGGCAATGCTGGGGGAGAGTTCCTCCCAGAAAGAGGTGACTGWGCAAGGCTGTCCATGTCAGGCTTGCATTAATAAAGGAAATATGAGCCTCGTGGCTTGAGCTTGTACATAGAGTAGAGCAGGGACAGTCAGAAATAAAGGTGCAGGGAGGAGCCAAGGCAAATACTGGGCTTACTCCCAAGAGCAGAAATTAATCAGTCCTTGCTCCACAAATAACATGATTGAAACTCGCCTTGCAGAGCACCTGTGAAAAGGRCTGAAATCCTCCTTGGGAGAGTTTGAAATCTCTGGATGCCATCCCAGGTTTTCTGGGAACCAACGACAGGGTGCATGAGAAGTGCTTGTGGACAAGTGCTTTTCCTCAGACATGGCTCTCTCTCTGGGCTGGGATGTGGACTGATGCAGCAGGCGAGCGAGGGCATGTGCAGGTCTGGGAGCAGCGGATCTTTCCCGATACTGTCTGTCCTACCCCAGCCTCACCTGTGTCTTGTTTAGCCAGCGAGTGTTAGTGCACAGGACGTTTGCCAGTGTGCCAAAAGGATCCCTGAAGGGCTGCCCTTGAATGCCACCCRGTGTAATTGTCACACCGTTGATATGTGCTGAATCCTGGTAGCGCCACAGCTCTTCTCCTGTCTGTGGAGTTTTTCTTTCTGGGCTGCAGCAAGTTTGACTCTGCCAGTGGTGTTCAGCTATCAGCCACCTTTCACATGGATACACTGAGGTTATTTCAAACCAGTTATTTAAACCAATATTTCATAGTGTTTTCCCTAAGCAAGAACACACAAATATTGAAAAATGTAAACCATATTGCCTTAGAAAAGCATAGCTACCGTTTTGCCTGAATTGCTGGCAGAGTTGCAGTGCTCGTTTCTAGGAAGCCTCACACTGATGTTTTTAGGAACACTGCCTTAACATGAATGATGCCAGGAAGGACCAATCTTCCATGTCATCCTCTGGTTTCTTCCGTTCTATCCACCCCTTAAAAGGAGCCTGTGCTGGCAACAAAATTGCAGGGTAATAGGCACRGAGAATCCAGGCAGCTCTTTAATTGCAAGAGACAATTAGAAGAAGTCAAAGATTGTCTTGCTAACATCTACTTAAATGTAATTAACTCACATTATTTTTCTCTGCCATTTTCTCTAATTTAATTTGAATACCAAAACGCACACGTAGAGGAACAAAAACAAAATCAGAATAGCATAACTCCAAGTTYCTGCTCTTGTAATGTTCAGCTTCTACACACAGAGGCTCTTTTCCTTACAGCCAGGGAGGATCAGAGTCTGTCTTCTGACCCCTCCTGCCTGTGGTTGTGGCTGTGGTTGATGTTTCTTTTTGAATTTGCAAAAGGTCTTTATGTCAGTAACTGATGCCCAAGTCTTAATTGAAAAGATTGATTTTGCTAATGAYAGCCTGGTATTCGACATCGTCCATAGAAATCAATTGGAATTCAGTGTCTCACAGTTTTAAAAATAATGGCATTTATTTAAAGGCTCAATAGGGATTGAAGGGTTTGACTTTGCAGCTCCTTGCATCTATTTTGAGGCTCATGCCCTTGCCATACATTAATGTATTGAGCAGTAGTTCTGGGTGTGAGTCATCTCTCTATGAGATTTTACAGGTAAAAGCTCAAGTGGAAAGTTGACCCTTTTATCTTTCTTGGTGTCCAGGTTGTATTTTGGTGAACTCTCAGTTTCTGTGGAATTGAAAATATCACAGTCTTTATAGGTAATGCATTCTTCAGGCTGATAAACCACAATGAGAGCCAGTAGCTGGAAGCAGAAATTATTATTTGGCAAAATAATAAGGCAGTTGTGTTTTTAGCTGCAAAGAGGAGGAATCATGGGAAGAGCTTCCCAGGGTGATGCATTGATAGAAACTTGAGCAGGATGATCTGAATAATGTCACTCTGTGCAGACAGCAGTGYTCTCTGGAAGTAGGTGACATCTCTCAGTCTGCCATTAGCCAAACAGCAGCTGGCCTCCTRCAGAAATTTCTTTCCCCAGCTTGTCACCCCTAGAGCATCCCTTCTCACAGAGAGCATACATTTCTCTCTTCAAGCTCTCAACATGTTCTGCTGGACTTTGCCTTTAGGGTCCCGCAGTGGTATCCTTGTTCCCTAACACCACAGCTAACTTTCTCTCCTGAGTTTTGTTTCGTGGTTGCCGGAGGGATGACAGTTTGAAGACTGTTTGAAGACAGCTGGTTTCCTTGCCTGTAGTACCTCCACCTCTGGAGATTTTCAGAATTCATGTGAATGATGCCATGAAAAACCTGGCCTGATTCAAAGGCTGACTCTGTTTTGACTGGAAATTTGWGCTGTGAACCATCAGAGGTCTCTTGTGCCTGTGATTCTGTCATGATATTAGGAGCAAAAGCCTGGTAATGATATTAGGAGTTAAAGCAARGAGACCCACAGCTAAAGTCCACCTAGAAAATCTGCATTGGTCCCTGTACCCCATGTCTCTTTCCCAATGTTCATGATGCATTATTGAACTTGGATGAATGGTAAGAATTCCTAACTTCCTAACTTTCTGCTGCAGTACACGTATCTGCTTTGTGAGTTGATCCACTGAATTAAGACAAAATATCAAAGGATATCCTTGAGTTTATTTTAGACATCCTTGAGGTTTCAAAGAAAAACCATTTCAGTAAATCCTATCTTGCTCTTAGCTTGGGGAATTTCTTTGTGTTGAGAGTTTTGATTTGCTGTCCAACTCCCTGGGCTTTTAGTAGACCAGGAATTCTTAAGCCTGATTGAGAAAACGCTTTTAATGTGTAAAGCGGGAATTGAAGTGGCAATTTCTCTACCTTCTCTTTCTTTCAATTTTGAGAAACCAGTAATTATTTTATGTATAGCTTTGTGTGTTTCAGAAGAGTTTAACAATGTCTTACCTTTCTTCTTGGAAGGAACCAATACTTCCTTCCCTGACGTGATTTGCAGCATGAATTTCTCCGTGGCATCATGACAGCTTGTCTTACATATAATAAAGAGCCAGCAGCATTTGTACTCTAATTTTTGCCTGTCTTGCAGTCAATCTCAGTTGTTTGCRTTTGGAAGATTAAAGACACAGACACCATACATGTGTGCAGAAAAGCAAAGCTTCCCCAGGAATTTCAGATTTTTATTTTGAGCTGTTTCTAAGCTAACTTTTCCATTACTTCTATATCCACCTGTGTCATTACCTGCTGTCCTTCCTGTGCCTGAGTTCCCTGGCATGATGGTGTCATGCAGGGTAGTGGCAGCACTCACCTGCAGTCCTTTAGCCTGCTCAGGAAGTCCTCTGTGGGACTCTTCCCACTTGCTGTCCTCTCTGGCTGAGCACGGCACTGACTCTTTTCTGGCTCTGAGAAGTTTTCAGAASTTTCCTTGATCCTGAAGACTTCCTGATACTGGAAAGCCCTAGAGGCAAATGTAATTTCATGAGCTCATATAAGATACCCACAGAAAACGGCATATTCTGATAGCTGCAGTGAGGCCYAATGTGTCCTACCCAGGGCTTTATTTCTCACTCTTCTTCACWCAGTCTTTGTTTTTGCTGCCGAAGGCATGGAAATAACATCCCAAGCTGCCTGGCCTGCRTTATGTCAGGAGTTCAAAAATTCTGCTTTAATTCACAGCCAGACTTCAAGGGCTGTTCTACCTTTATTTTTTTTTTTTCCCCTCCTCCTTTCTACTGCACTGTGAACAAGAAATTCTGTCTGGATATGTCTATAGTGCAACTATGTCTTGAACACCTCAAGCAAAGCTTTGTGCAGCTCATTGCAGACTTACCTGGTAGTGCAGAGGGGAAGGCAGAGAAGGACAACTATTTGGCTTGGAAAAGGTATGTCTGGAAAGGGATATGACTTACGGCTTTTGACATATGGCAGTATGATGGGATGGAGCGTTCAGATAGGGAGTGATTGTTCCTCTGTTTATCATTGCCCAGGACCTACAGGATACAGATAAACAGTGGAACGCATTGACACAGGATGTCGAGGATGTGGTTCAAGAAAAGCCATTAGATGAATCTGCAGGCGGAAAATCCATTAGGGTTGGCTAAACAGACAGATAAGCCTTTGGCTCAAAGAATTGGTGAGGCACAGATGCCCAGAGCTGACTCAAAGGCACAGAAAAGGCACAGTTTGTCAGTRTGGATATCAGCTATGCTGGAGAAAYRGACTGGCATGGAAAGTAGCAGCGGCAGAAGGAGAGTGAGCCTGTAGCACGGAGCTCTGCTGGGGTGTGGAGGAGCTGCCAGGGGTGCTCCCTGGCTGGAAGAGTTGAAGCTTCCTGGCTGGTGCAGTGTCACAAAGCTGGAAGATGATCAAAACTCATACTAGAGGAGATMCGTGAAGAGGCTGGCAGGAATGAATTACATAGTAATTAAATTACTACAGTATGGGAGGGGAGGCTGGTGCTCGTTGCTGGGAGGTGTGAAGAGTGAGTGGTCATGGTGGAGAGCAGTGGTGCTGAATCAAATGATCAGAGAGTGAGGCATACCTACAAGCAGTGTAAGAATGAAATACTTGGAGGAGAGGAGGTAAAGGAAATTGTGAAGACAGGTAAGGCTGAAGGTCAGAGAGGTTTCTTTGTGTGCAGCGACTGACCTCACCACTCTGCTGACTACAACTACATCTATAGTGCAAGGAAAGTACAGCTGTAGAGTGAAAGAGGTGGTACAGCACTTTTTATATCCACCTACATTTTGGATGCTTTAATTTGACTTGGCTGATTCCAGGAGCAGACAGCACACTGGGTCCTGATCCYGGAATGATTTTAATTTCATCTGGAGGGAATCCTGTCTGCATGCTCCAAGATGGCTTTGCAATTCAAACTGAAGTGCAGTAAATGGCAGCAATAAGGAAATTTGCTCCAAACCCATGCTCGCTGTCTGAATCAAACAATACTTATGTACTTGCACTGATGGATTCGTTTCAGAGTGATGGCAGTGGTTTCCCAGAAAYTGTACATTTGCCAAGCCCAGCAGGTGAATGAATGGCCACAGAATCTCATTTYCCTGGCAGGGAAAGCATGGGTAGTCTTCCCACTTAGTCAGCATCAATCAAAGCCAGACTAAAAACCAAAAAGAGCAAAACTCAACCTGCTACTGCTGCTCTAAATGATGAATTTTAAAATTTGTGATTTATAGGGTCCCRCACTCACAATGGGGTGACATCARACTGGAGACCTGTCACYAGTGGGYTTCCACAGGGCTCCGTCCTTGATCCTGTGCTCTTCAAAGKCTTCATTAACAACTTGGCTGCAGGACTGAAAGGGATACTAAGCTCTTTGCCAATGACACTAAATTGGGAGGAACTGTTGAATCCCTGGAGGCCCAGTGGAGAGAGTTTGATAAATCAGAGGGTTGGACGATCACCAACAGATGTTTAACAAGGGGAAGTGCTGGATTCTACACCTGCAATGGGGCAGCTCTGGGTGTGTGAACAGACCAGGGAAGGAGAGACTGGAGAGCAGCTCCATGGAAAGGGACCTGGGGGTCCTGCTCTGTGGCAAGCTGGACATGGGCCAGCAGTGCCCTGGCAGCCAGGAGGGCCATCTGTGTCCTGGGGTGCATCAGGTACAGCATCACAGCCGGGCAAGGGAGGGGATTGTCCCGCTCTGCTCTGACCTGGGGCGGCCTCAGCTCCAGTGCTGGGGGCAGTTTTGGGTGACACAGCACAGAACAGACATTGAGCTGTTGGAGAGTGGCCAAAGGGGGGAAATGAAGATGGTGAAGGGCATTGAGGTGAAGCCCTGTGAGGAGTGGCTGAGGGCACTCAGTCTGTTCAGCCTGGAGGAGACTGAGCAGAGACTTCATTGCAGTTACAACTTCCTGGTGAGGGGAAGAGCAGTGGCAGGAACTGATCTCTTCACTTTTGTGACCACTGACAGTACCTGAGGGAGTGGTCTGAAACTTAGTCAGAGGAGGTTTTGGCTTGATATCAGGAAAAGGTTCTTCACCCAGAGGGTGGTTGGGCACAGGAACAGGCTCCCCAGGGCAGTGGTCACAGTGCTAAGCTGGACAGCTCCAAGTGTTTGGACAATGCTCCTTCAACATAGAGTTACTCTTGGGGTGTCCTGTGCATGGACAGGAGTTGTATTTCAATGTTCTGGATGGGTCCCTTCCAACTCAGGACATTCTATGGTTCTGTGTCTGAAGAAAGCATTGGCTGTTGTGTCTATGACACCTGCCTTTGCCACACTTTCTTGCTGGCTTGTCATGCTTCAGCTAAGTGGCACCTGCTGTTACCSAGCTCAAAAGTGTGTTAGGAGTTTTGTGGAGAACAGAGAGATATCAGTTCTGATTTAATCAGCCACTCAAAGAGAAAAGCCTCAGCTGGAATCGTAACTCCACAGGCACTGCACAGTGTGGGGGAGTTTCCCACACTTCTCTTTTGTGTGGGCCCCTCATTGTTTTTCATATGCAGATAATTCTGCAAGGGAGGTGGAAGAACTCTGCAGGTTTCAGAGAATACCTCCGATGCTGCCTGCTGCCTTACAAGGGACAATGCCCTGCTGTCATTGTCCTGAGATGGACAGGGACCATTTCCCTCTAATTCTGGCTCATGACTGGGAAACTCTCAGCTGGTTCTTCTCTGGTCTAGGGTAGTAGGTACCTGTATCCTTTGCTGCCAAACCCATTTGCTGACAGAAGGATACAGCTTCTGGAAGGGCAGTTAGAGAGCCAGACTCTCCCTGGCGCTGACAACGTAATAAGGAGACAAGAATGGAAGCTGCAGCTGGAAGGAAGTAGGTCAGACCTTAAAGAAAACTGCAACCCCAGGAGGGCTGTAGGACCAGGCAGGTGGAGGCCGTCATCCTTAGGGATTTTGAAGGCTCCACATCTGTCCTGATTAGAACTCTGGGCAGGTTGACTGTGAGACTTAACTGGAGACCACAGAGGCAGGGTGTCCTACACTGTTTCTTTGCCTCTGTGGTTGTGTTTTCCTTCCTGGAAAGGACAAATCTGGGCCTGGTTAGTGCCCGCCAGCTCTTTAGCAGTTTTTATTTCCCCAGGCACTTCAGRGATGAGATCTAGACTTGGTGGCCAGGGTTTCATCTCATCCTGCCATCATTCAAGACTGTGTACAGAGCTTCAGCCATGGGGGAATGCAGTGACTTCACATTCTGTTAGATGTAAGAGCTGTATGAGATACTCAAGTGTAACCTCCAAACCCTGACACAACTCAGGAGAAACATTTGCACTTGATCTGTTTCCATTGCCTCACCATCCTGCTGGCCTCTTCAAGTTTTCTCAAGGATCTGTGTTCTGGTGGTGGCCACAACTCCTCCAGTAGGCAGAGGAGGTTTGGGAAGAAATCTGGCTAGAATCCCTTTAAGGTGGACAATCGTGACCCCCTGAACCARTGATGCTCAAGGAAAGCCTTTGCTGCAAGGAAGGCCTTGTGTACAGTAGCCTTTAGAAGAGATACCCACTGTGTCAAAGGTCCTCAGGCTTGTGTGGACCTCACAGTAAGGACCCATGGCACCAAGTGTCCCTGTCTTCTAAAGAACGTGGCAGGTTACTGAGACCCTGCTGCATCTTTTCCATGGAAAGCTGAATTTGGTTTCTGAAACTCAGAAACCACCTTGGCCTTGAGTAGCAGGAAACTTCTTTCGGTGAAACAGGAGAATGAAAGCATGGTGTTCTAGTTTCAGGAGAAATTGCTCAGCTTGCAGATTGTCTGATGATGAGTTTTTCAAGGCTGCCTTTCTAATGAGAAATTGGGAATGTCTCTGGAAGTTCATCACTTTGTTTTCAAACTGAGTTTTTGCAGGTGTGGGAGGGCAGAAGAGGCTTCTAGTTTTTACGGTTCTTTGAACCAGGATTGTTTTATTTGCTTTTCTTTTGAAATGAAGCAGGATCTTGCCAGCATGTAAAAGGTCTGTAAAATGGAATTTGCCCTCTTGWTGAATTCAGAAGTACATTAGTACTCACAAGGAAGTTGATAAGCAATAATATTTTCTTTGCTGCCCAGGTAACCAGCAGAATGAAAGGGGGTATTGTCTCTGGAGAATGCAGGCAAGACAGCTTTATCTTTCTGTACACAGACTATCTTGGAGAGCTGGAGGTGAATCAGAGGAAGGAGGAGCTTACTCTCCAAAGAGGCTGCATTGCCCCATCYTCTGCTTCAGTAATACTGCCTCCTGCCCTGCCTCAGAGCTCTGACAAGCCTAATGAAGCTGGGCAGTTTTGGGATTATTTTGGATTTTGCTAGTCTTCACACTCCCCTAACCCACTGTGGTGTCTTGTAAAGGCCATGTTGACTGAAGCCATTTGTGTCCTCAACTCACCATGTTTCTTCCTGTCAAAACTTGCCAGAACAAGGTGTTACCACTGAGTGTGAGATCATCCCTGGAGTATTCCCCTGTTCCTCCTGGGATGCTCAAATTGACCTGGCATGGCTGAGCATGAGTGTCTTCACATGCACTGAAGGATGGTCCACATGCTTCAGCTTGATTTCTAGCTGATGTTGGCTTAAAAATACGAATGGAGAAACTTCTCCTGTGACTGGGGGCAATTTGTAATGTTTCACTCCTGGTGCTTGAGTGAGAGGTGTGAACCTTCAGGAAGTGGCACTCCAGGTGCTGTTGGCAGCAGAGTGATAGTGATGCCTCGGGCTCCCTCGCTCCAGGGTGAGCCACTTTGGTTGTTGATGGGAAGGATGACACCTGTCAGGCCACTGCAGGGGAGTCCAAGGTCTGGAAACAGACCGTCCATGGACACTGACCAGCTCCTGGGCTTCCTAAGCAACCTGGAGGCTCCTGCTTTATTCCTACAATGAGGGGAAGACCAGCCCCGCCCCGTGAACTTAAATAAATATGTGTCAACTTCTGCCCCTGATGTGAAGGGAGCAGCTCTTGTGAAGGGTGTGAGGGTCCTGGTGAGCCGTGAGTTTGACCAGAGTCATCTAGGAACTCTGCAGGGCAGCTGCAGCCTGAGCATTCCCCACAAGGCTCTAGGCGCATTTCCCAAGGAGGCCAATGGGATCTCTGTCCTTGTCATCTTTCAGACCGAGCTGGGCAGTCTAAGCAATATCATCTGCCTTTTCCGAGGGCTGAGGACAGGACTGAGGACCTCTAGAACTGCCTTCTGGTCTGATGTTTCCATGTAGTTCTGTGTGCTTTACTTCTGTAATTTCTCTGCTTCTCTCACTTGTCCCAGGGGAGGCTCAAGSACACATTCAGTGTCAGGTTTGGAAGTGACCACAGGAATGAAATAAAGAAYAATAAATAAAGATGACAATTCAGCCAGTACTTCATGATGTGCACTTCAAAATGTTCTGGGGGATCCTACCCAAAAGATAGTCTTGGATTCCTCACCAGATCAGGTGACAGGAGACTCTGAGCCTCTTGGGACCTGCYTGAGGCTGTGGTGTCTGACAGTTTTTCTCTTTTCTTTCTTTGCTGCTCCTCACCATTGCTGCTGGCTGTGCTGGGATGACCCAGTTAAAAATAACCTGGCTGATCTATTTTTATGAGGCACATGTGCTTCCTTGTCCATCTTCCTGCTCTAACAGCAAAGCAAGAAGAGCACAGCCATGAGAAATACTGGGCAGTGGGGATGTGGCAATAACATGGACAAGGCRTCACCATCAGGGGGTTATTATGCTGGATGTGATTTGGCTTTGCTGCCTGCCTTGGGGAGTGCATTATGGTTTAAACTTGTGACTGAATATAAGTGCARCTGGAAAACTCAYCCAAAAAGGCCACAAGATTTTTGCTGTCTCAACCTCGTCTTCTGAAGAGTRGTGTTGTTTCACTCACTCCTGGCAGCCCTTGCAGGCCCCTGGATATCTGTCCTTAAAACTATTTTGAGGTTCACAACGCATGGCACATCTTCTAAAACAAAATAAGTTTACTCACTGTGCATTTTGCCAATTTTGAGACCTTGGTATGAATTTGGTCCTTGTTGGGCAGTCTTGTGTTCCATCATTAGAAAGATGCTCTGAGACAAACAATGTGGTGGTGATGTTTGAGGGGTGCATGGTTCTGTGGGTTTCTGGAGTTTTCTATTCAGTACAGGCTGGGTCTGCATGCAATGTTTGCCTTCCCTGGCCTAAGCCAGTAATTGGGGGATGCAAAAGTACTGAAATATTCTTCTGCTTATGGTCTGAGCAGACAATATCTGTGTCAGTGAGGGACCACTGTGTCACCTCTCCTGAGGCTGTATCCACCCAGTACCCTCTGCCATCATGGGGGAAAATCTGCTGTCTTTTTCCAGGGGCACACATGAGACCTCATGTCCTGCCCCAGCCAAAAATAAGGGGCAAGAGGGGCTGCTGTGCACTCTCAGAGAAAGCTGTTGACCTTGCTCTATTTGTGGCTAAGGCAATCAACTCATTTTAGTTTTGAGTGACTCTTTTACCTTCCTACTTCATGCCCTCTCTACTTGTGCAATGTTTCTTCTACAGCACTTCTACAGCAGAGTTGTTTTTCTTTTCACAACCAGCTTTCCAGGGCACATATTTGAGTATCTTTGCCACGCTGGAGAGCTGCAAATATTTTGGAGTGTTGTTTAGAGCTGGCTTTTCTGATGAAAGATAAGCCCTCTTGAATATGTTGTTCTTTGAGATCTGGTTTGCCGCTGTCGTTTTGTCCCCCACCATTTGTGCAGATCTGGTCCATCCCTCAGGCAGCCYGTGGCCTGTGTGATGTGCTGCTGCYTGTGGTGACAGAAGCAGTTCCCACAGCTCCTGGTGGGCTGCAGAGAAGGGACCTTTGTGCTTCTGCAGGGGACCAATGCCCAAACCAGCGTTGGTGATGGACATGGACAAAGTGCCGCTTTCCATCACCTGCTCTGCTTCTGAAAATACAGAGATTGGAGCACATGACTGATGCCTGATTTGGTGAAGGCTCTTTGCCTGTACTTCATTCTGAGGTTGCTTCATAGAGCAGGAGAAGGATGTGGTGTGTGTGCTGTGTGTCTGTGAGGCCGCCTGGTCCCTCCCGGCTGCAGGCTGTGAGCTGCTCTTGGGAAGAGACACGTGTCTGTGTCTGAAAGCCAGCTGAAACCTTAGTCTGAGCTCCCTTAATCTGAGCCCCGGAACGGTGGGTGTGGATCCTTATGGAACAAAAGACAAAGAAAGGCAATTGATAAAATCGAGGCCCATCGCAGGATGGCTGATTTAAAAGGCCGGTTCCCAGCTGGCCGGTTTAAAAGCTTCCAGCTCTGGTCGCAGATAGGGTTGTTTTTCCAACGATATGCCTCTGAGCAGCTGTAAAAAGGTCCTGCTGCCTGATAGAAAGGCATGCTGAAAGGTTTTTATTTGCTACTGTGGATTGATTGGAGTACAGATGCTCTGGAAGACGTGCTGCATTATTCATGTGGTAGATACCGTTGCTAAAAGCTAATGTACAGCCTGGAGGCTGTGAGGAGTGGTACAGTCCTTTGTGTGGTTTTGTTGATTCACTAAAGAGCCTGGAATGCTCTTAAGCTTTTTTTTCTAAATACTGAGATTGATAAAGCAAATCGAGGAATGTGAGATCACTTAGTTAATGGCTCTCCACCTGCTTTCTTGTTTACAAAAACTATTCCCAGCCTTTATTATTTTTTTTTTTCTTAATGCATTATTCATACAAAACTGCTTGCTAGGCTGTTCCTGTTTGCAAGACTTCACCAGTAACTCAGTTTTCTTTTGGGCACCAACTTCGACTGCTTCTCTATGGAGGCTCAGGTGTCTGCGGGAGGTGTCCCACTTTGGGTTCTCCACTAATGCATATTCARCAGCCTTACCCATGARATTCYCCTGGTGCACACAGATGCTGGGGCRCCCACCACCAGCAGCAGGGAGGCAGGACCTCACGCAGGGTTCAGCCTGCTGTGTTCTGATACAGGACTCTGTTTTTGTGTGAAGAGGCGCAGCAGCAGCTCGTGTGGGCAAAACTGCAGGATACGTTCTTGTGATGGGCTGCCTGAGATCCTGTTCTGGAGCCTGAATGCACGGAAGCCAGCCTGGGAACATGTCTGTTTCTGTAGCTCYCCTTGCTGCCTGCTAGCTGCTGGCTGTTGGGTGACATGGTCAAGACCATGGTCTGGTAGTTAGGTTGTCCATCTGGGGACTCTGAAGTGATCAACATCGCCTCCAAGGCAACATCTTTGTAGGCAGGGTTTTACTTCTCACACTACAGCTGTGGAAGAGACAGGGACTCAAYACAGGCTCTACCTGCCCCTCATGAGGTGTGACCGAGCCGTGAACCAACAGGTGAAAGCCACCATAGTGTTACGGTTTATTACTCTCATAACAATAAACCTCTGTAGCCTCTGATCTTTTATTATGGTTTGAGATGACACGTGCAGATGGTATTGGGTTGCTGCATAATTGTATGGTCTGGCTGACTTTGGTTCCCAAGGAATTTATTACTCGTGGCACTCCTTGATAGTGTTGTAGCACAGAAATGGAATTTGGATGGCAAGGTGTGTCCAGGGGCATGTGACTCTTGTGTGGAAATGCCTAGGAGAGTGAGGGTCCACGGCTCTGAGGGGAACCCAGCTTAAGCTGTGAGGCTCACAAACTGTTTGGTGTGGTAGGTTTGAGGGAAGCAAGACCAGAAATGAAAAGGTCTGCTCTTATTTGGCACCTGACCCAGGAGGCTGGTGTCTGGTGATGAAATTCTGAGGGCTCTGATTTTGTCTTGAAGCATCAACTCAACACAAACTGTGGTAAAACATCTGTAAAAGGTGTAACAGTTTCTCATGTGTGTGTCTTACCGATTGTAGATAACACCGATAACCCTGCTGTTTGCCTGCAGGGTTGCCTTCTTAAGGGCATACTTGTATTGCATTTTGAAACTTTGAAGATGGAAAAGACAATTTCTATTTGAAATGAAGGAGCTATGGCTGGAATAAAAGGAAGAAGAAACAAAAACGGCAATGAGTTACTTGCTGAGCTGTAAATTGTGAGCTGTAGCTGCTGTCTGGATTTCCAGAGCCATTGCTTTTCATGTACTGCAAAGCATAGACACCTTTGCTTATCCTGTTACTACCACTRGGCTTTCCAGGCCTGTTTGTGTGGRAATACATTGTCAGTAGAAGCTAAAATCTGTGATTATAATAATGCAATCACACCAGTATTGCTGGTCCTCCTTGGCATRCAGAAACTAATCCAAAAGAGGTACTTCTGACCGGAGAAGAGGAGAAGATGCTTTCATCTGTGCTGTGGACCTGGCTTTCCGTAGTAGGAGCAGCAAGACTTTGTGCAGCCCCAGAAGGCAGGATGTGACAGGAGGTGTTCTCTGGCTCACGGGTTTTTAATCTGGGCTCCTGGTGCTGTGCTGGATGTCCAGTCACAGGTGAGACACGAGGCCTCCTCCTTCTGCAGCTAAGGCTTTCTGTGAGTGCTCTGCTGGTGATATGGATCTTTGGCGTGCTAGACATTGAGCTGAGTCTTGTGTGTTAGAGAAACCTGCTCTCAGAACCCCTGGAGAACACAAGCCTGGAGATCCTGAGGAATTTAGACCCCTGGTAGGCTATGAACAACAAGCACTTTGATATCAGGACACCTGAAGAACTGCCAGAAATTAACTCAGAGCAATTGACAGGTTGTCTTTGAGGACTCTTCAGAGGACATTCCTGAGCTCTAGACACAGGAAAGCTTGAGCCTGTCTATAAGGAATGTATCAGAACAACAAGGAAAAGTGGAACACTTGGAAGAAATAATGAGATGAGAAAGGCAGCATGAGCATGGCAAAACCAATCGTGTCAACTCATTGATTTCATCTTCCAGAGGGTGGTGAGCCCAGTGGATGTGGGATCATTTATCTTGGCTTCAGAAAAATGTTATCCCACACAATTAAGATAAGAGAATGTGCATAAAACTGTCTGTGGTCAGAAATATGTAAATCTGGTGAGAGAATTACAGGTCAGAGCTTATATGTTTGGTATCAGAATGTGAGGATTTATTGAGAAGAGTTTTGCAGGGTTTTTCCTGACATATGATGCTTTTTGCATTGTCATCAGCAATTAGGACAAAGGAATAAATATAAACAGGAAACCAGGAGGAGGAGGAAGTTTGCAGAATGACAAGGGCTCTGGTTTGAAACTGCCTTGAGCTGAAGTAATGGGAAAATTAGGATGCAATTCAGCAGAGAGAGCTTTGGGTCTTCAGATGATGCAGTACCATCAGACACAGTGCAGTTCTGCAGAAAAGTGTCCAAAAGCTGCATTCCATTCCAACATGACCTAGTGACATGCTGTAGAAAGAAAATGACAGCTATGAACTGGAATATATCTGGTAAATTTTAAAGGAAGCATTGGGTGGTTCTGTCCATCCATGTTAGTGGAAGAGATGTATGCCAGTTTTAAGTGTAGCTACTCTGGTAAAATGAAATGAACCAGAGTGAGTGGAAGGAAGGAAGACAAATTCATCAGCAGTTGAGAAAATRTAGCTGACTGAAGGACAAAGGGGTAAAAACAAGAGAAGACTGGGAAGCTGTGTGCCAGCTGTGGAGGAAAGCTTGCTGCAGGAAGAAGGGCATAGTCTTTTGCCTGGGATCTGGCTAAATGGAATAAGAAGCAAGGGCCACTGATTGCACAAAAGGAGATTTAATTTTGACAGCAGACAAAAGCTGCATAAATGTAAAGGCAGCTGTCTGCTGGGTTAGATTTAGGAGGATGATGATGGTCTCTCTACTATTTGAGAATTTTAGGAAAAAAGTCCTTAGAGGAGAATGTAAAAAAATGAATGAGGACAGGAAAAAAGATGGACTCACAAGACCGTGATGATCTGCTCCTGTTCCACGAATTTATGCTTCCTGGAAGACATGTAGGCATGTAAACAGGATGGTGAAAGTCTGTTTTGAACTTAATCCTGCAGCACACAAATATAGGTTTTCCCCACTTTTCCCATTTGAGGACYTTCTTGCTAACCTCATGCTGCCTTATCTCTGTGGTGAGGAGCTATCACAGTTCTGGAATCTGAATATACCATGCCATGGTGATTTTGGGTGGTTTTACTGCACTTTGGCTTGTGAAGCTGGGCAAGGGTTTACAAAAGCTGGGTTGACTCTGCCTTTCTCACTTTTATCTGTGCATCTACCAAGTTCAACTTTTTACTTTTCGCTACTTTGACGTCATTCTTCTTTTCCCAGCCACCACAGAAAAACTGCTAACCTGCCTGTTCCTCATCTACTTGGTTTTGAGTGAGAGAAGAGAGTTCACATTGTGATCCAGCTACCTTTGCGTGCGTGACCACCCTCACCATCTAAAGGTTTTACATTTAACTCTGATCAAGCTCAGTCTGACCAGCCTGTGGTTCCCTTTTGAAGATAAGGGTGACACATTCTTTCAGTCCTCAGGAACGATACCCCATTGCCGTGAGCTTTCTAAGAAAACTAAGAATGACTTTGCAACAGCACAGGCCAGCTTCCTCAGTTTCTGTGGGTCCATCCATCAGGCCTTGTGCATATCCAGTCTGTTTAAATGCGCCCTGACCTGATCTTCCTCCAACAAGGGTCAGTCTTTCTTGCTTTGGATTTTCCACATCTCTTGGGCCCCAGGCAGCCTGAAGGCTGATCTTAGCAGGAAAGACTGAGGTGAAGAAGGCATTCAATGCTTCAGTCTTTCCAGTAGCTTCTTCTATTGCTCCTTTGTAACAAAATTACTCAGTTGTGCTTGGAACTACTTCTAGAAACACAACAGAGTTGCAGTCAGTATTTGTATTTTCTGCCTTCTCTGGGAAAAAGCAAAGTTTCACATTTCCTTTAAGAAAGGAGCTGAAAAGCTGAAGATCTGTTGTGACACCTGCATCTGCCTGGTTTACCAGTGAACAGTTTCCTTGGTACCAGAAGACTGGAAGGTGGCCCATGGAGCACCACTGCCAGGTGTTGAAACAGATAATCTGTTGAATGCTCGTCTCCAAGATCAGTTCTTGGCAATATTTCCTCCATTGGGACAGCAGTGTATTTCAACAGCCTTACCCAAAAGCTTGCACAACCCAAGAAAAGGAATACTTAAAATGAGAAGGGATAGCATGACACTTTCAACAAAAAGTTTGGATGGATGGCTGTGTTGAGGACTTCGCCTTGATTTATTGATGTACATTCTCATGGGAAGACTTTATAAATGAGGTGTCACTGAGCAGGAGAAGACTGGAGAGAGGAGCATTTGCCTTTATGATAAAAACCCACCTCATGGGGAAGCAAGAGGTGCTAGTAGGCTGAGATGTGGGTTGTCTCAGACCAATGAAGCAAAAGAATGTCTTGTTAAAGCATCCACCCACTCCTCTACCAGCCTGGCAGAATAGTTATTCTCTTGGTGTTCTGAGGGGTCTCCTCTAGTTTCTTCATAGGCTGCAAACCAGGGGCTGCCTCCCCATCTGCCTRGTGGTGCACAGGACTTCATATTTGTGAGTTCACCCCTGTAATTAATGACTCTGTCATTAAGAGACTCACAAGCCCAACCCCTCTGGTCTCCCTCTGGCTGCTGATGAATTCTCTCTGGAAGCAAAAAAGAGATGTTCCTGAAAGTACTCCCTGCTCTGCTGGTTCTCATGGTCATGCGTGGGGAGTGTGGGCAGAAGTCTGTGAGGGTAGGTCAGCCTGAAGAAGATGGTGCAGGGAACCAGGAGAGTGAGGGAGTCTCCCTTCTGGGAGTTGGCAAGGTGCAGCTGGAGAAAGCTGCAGCCATCCTGATATGTCACTGAAGACACCTTTGTCTTAGCCAGAAAATTGACCTGAATCTGCAATAAAGCTGTGCCTTACTGCTGCTTCAGATRAAAGGGAAAAGAGGACAGTGGGAACAGGATGAGGGCTGGTTAAATAGCCTGTGAATTGTGCTGGTGTGGAGAACAAATGATGAGCAGACTATGCACTGTCTGCTYATGCCTGAGCCTGTTCTGGGGTTGCTGAGTCTGTGCTGTCTTCCAAAACCATTTTGGGATGAGTGCATGCTACTTGAAGAAAACTGTACCTTACTAAAGTACTTGATTTAGCAAGAGGGATGTGTTTCCCATTCAGCKGTTTTTAACAAAGCCCTTTCATTGCCATGGAAGCTGGTGGCAAATGAGGGCACRTAAGATGGGAAATTACACGGATTGCTTATACTAAAAAGTGGCACCTGTAGACTAGCACAACAAGCAGACAGACACCTTTTGGATTGTATGCTTGCTTTGTGATCACTGTGCTCCTACCAGGGTTGCAGCCAGCAGCCTTTTCTCTGCATAAGACAAGAAGAAAGGGTGAGGAAAGCATTTGGARCGGTGTGAGGCTGAGGGTTTTAAAGGTGTCTGGAAGCAAGAAGTTCCTCTGCACACTATTTTTTCAATGCCTGTCTCTTTGAATGCTCTCGCTTAACCACAAGGGCAGGGTTACAGTAACAAGTCTTAGGGAGACAGATCTTTGCCCTGTGAAAGAAGCAGTAGTAGCCATTTTTAGATTAAATGTGATATATTTGTGTTTGCCAATACTGTCCCAGTCCAGCTGTGTGGATGTGACGTTTGGTTGCCTTARATGAGTAGCCAGCTGCTAAAGGCAGTGAAGGTGCTTGCATGTGTCTTGGTGCTTGCATGGTGTGTCCCATGCAGGTSACAGATGCCTTCTGCCAGCTGAGCTCTGATGCTGGCTAGGCACGAGCAGAAAGTTTGGAGCAGCGTGCTTAGCAGATGTTCCTCAGAGATTCATCAGGAAGAAGATGCAGCAAGAATCACTCACACCTCTCTGCTCAGAGAGGGGACAGCAATCTGTTTAAAGCTGAGATGCTGAAGCCAGGACCSTGTGCTGTGTGGAGAATTCAGAGGTCTGGTTTAGGAGCAAGTTCCACATGTCTTCCTGCTTTGACATAAATCTGTTGTGGGGACAGCAGAGTGAGGAGAGGAGAAGAACTTTTTACAGAGCTGTCGTACAGTTTGCTCTGTATGGAGCCACATAATGAAATTTACAGGGCATGTAGCTGGCTCTCAGGCAGAAAACCAGCAGTATTTAATGATATATTAATTACCTTATTTTAAATGATGTGTTTTACTGTTTCCTTTCTACAAGTCCTGGGATACTGGGAATGGGAATTTATCTCCTGTTTCCAATACATAAGTTGGTGTTCAGTGTGAGGCAKTACTGTAAGCTGACTTCATGTACATCTTGTTCTCATCATCTGGGTGCAAGGATTGTTTAATTGTCATTTACAGAGGCAAGATAGCTGAAGGGGCTTTTTGAGTCTCCCAGAGTGACTCTTCTTACCTTTTGGCATCAAGTTACATTATTCATTTTTGGATGGGGAGGAATGAATTCCAAGAGAGTAAGTGGTGTGGAAGAAAAGTGGAGGGGAGGAGAGAGATTTTAGCAGGACAGGAGAAGGATAAGATGGATGAAACTGCTGAGTGATTGCAAGAAAGAGAGAGAGAAGGGACCAGAGAAAATAGTGGATCTAGGCAGACRCTGGGAGGGACGGTGATTCTTACTTCTGTTCGATTTTATTACTGGGAGCTGAGTAAGATTTTATTTCACAAACTGTTGATAGGGATCTGAGAAGAGGACATGTGTCTTCTCAGGAGCTTTCTAGCTGTATATCCTTGTGTCCCTTTCTATCTGCTTTGTTTTTTGCATGAGGTTGGAAGTTTAAATCTCTTGTGGCTTTCTCCTTGGATGCTTGCAAACAGTTCTCTCGAGACTTGCAAGGCTGCCCTTATGGGTCTTTTGGCYATAGAAAATCACTTAAAAATGACAAGTCTGAAAGGGGAAAGGCATTACCTATGCAGTACAAGTATAGCATTCCAAGAGAGAAAGTGAAAAGGGAAACCAAGTTTTAATGGCCTTTGAGAGTGAAATGCTCATTGTAACTTTAAAAATCCCCCTTCCTAGAATTTGCATTCCTCCTTTTCTCCCCTTTTTATTTCTTTTGACCATGCATACAAGAGAAGGAATGAGGGCAGAGTGTATTTTTTCTCTGTTGGCCTCTCTGCTTTTCAAATTATCTTCTAACTTTCAAGAGACTGAGACCTCTGAGAAGTCTTTCAGACCTGTAAATTCTGTTGATTCCCTGGCAGTAAGGACACAGGAGAAACAGAGTCCAATTTGTCAGGCTGGATCACCTGAGCACCTGAAGTGCTTTCCAGAGTGGCAAGTGAGAGATAAGGGAAAGTTAGGAAACCTGCCTATGGACAACTTAAATGTTTTTCCTAGACTGTCATGTTATGTGCTTTTGCCAGGAGTGCCCTGGCACTAGGTCTCCAGAGGTTTGATTGGATTTTAACCTGTGTCTCGTGATGCCAGGGCAACTTTCATGCAACACAGGCCATGTGCAGAACAGGTTTTGAGGAGAAGGGAGGCTTCTCGTGTGAGGCTGGGGGAGCACAAAGCAAACAWAACCATTACTAATTAATCAGTTTATGTTTCTACCCTCCTCAGAGGTGTGCAGCACAAGAGAACAGAAAACAATTGTTTGGCATGGGGCTCGTACCATGCAAATGATGGATCTGTGCAAAGGAACCATTGTGTGCTCGGAACTGGAAGGCTTTCAGYGCAGGTGTTCTGAGGAGTGTGAGCATCTCATTATGGGTTTGGATGGCGAAAGGATACAAGTTTTTCTCTTCAGGAGACACTGAGCCACATTCTGGTCTCCAGAAAAGCTCTGCCTGCTCTTTGATCACTGCAGTAGTGTTTCACAGATTTCACAGAATAGTCTGAGTTGGAAGGCACCCACAAGGATCACTGAATCATTGAATTCAGTGAATGGCCCATATGATCCAGAGATTGGGAGCAGAGACAGCCACTTCTGTCTCTCTGTTGCTTACCTGAAGGCAGGCAGGCTGGAGAGCTTTCTGTTAGAATTTGCACGCTGTATTTGGACCATAAATACTGCATTGGCTTAATTGAGTGCTGGTTCTGSAATCCACACAGCCTTTATGTGCCCTGCTTCCATGCCAAGACAGGCTTGTGAGATACAAGACTCATCTGATGTGGTGCTCTACAAGCAGTGATCTGTGCTTGCACAGGCTTAGTTTGTGTGAAACTTGTGAAAGAGGCTTTGAATATCTTATGGCTGATGGAGTAGGATGCCTGTTTGTGTCACTGGAGCCAGCTGCAAATCTCCTTCCTCTACAGTCTTGATCAGTGAAACATTGATAAATGTTGGCATGGGGGGCAGAAGGGCTCAAGGACTCGTGTCTTGATGGATGTGTGTTGGGTGGATGTGTGCTGGATGCTGCCAGGCCCTGGGGTGTGCTGTGCAAGAGGATGCTTGGATTGAGGGTATAGCCCAAGTCTGGAGTTTGATCCCGCAGGAGACTGGTGTTGGCATGGGCCAGGGGCAGCTCTGGGAACAGAGAACCAGCTCTGTGCAAACAGATTTCCAGCCTGGTTAGCTTAAAAAACTTTGTGGTGCCAGAGATCCCAGACACCTTCCTGAAGGAGCTCCATGTGGCCTAGCCAAGAGGAGAAATTTCTTGCGCCCACTGGACTTGTTCAGCTCCCGTGAGTTCTCCAGGTGGTAGTTTGTGCCACTTTAAATGMTTTTGTGAATTCATTTCCTTCTTTTACTGTGATGTCATGCAGATGTGATCTCTGCTTTTGAAGGTGCCAGCCCTTTTGCTCACCRTTATCTTCAGGTCTGTGTCTGGATGGGGTGGTCTCGTCCCTCTGCAAGTCCTTTTTGCAGAATTGCTGCGATTAACTTGGGGAAAAAAAAACCTTACTTGTTTTTACAGTGCAGAGGAAAAGTCTTCAGCTCAAACTCTGCATCAAACAAACTAACTGAAATTAAGCTTTTGGCTTTCATGCACCATGATATCATTCTTAATAGTAACCCTGAAGAGTGATGTATTTGGAAGGAGCTACTGTGGCCAGTTAATGGTTGTAATGATGGCCAATGCTCAACAGCTTGAATTGCAGWGCAGCTCTTGGTATCATAATGAAGCAGATTGTTCTCAAGCAGCTATTTCTGWTTCAGGGTTCAGCTGCTTTGTCCCTGGATGTTAAAAAATTGAAATTCTGGCATTAACTACTGCAGCTGAAAATTGCTTAAAGTGGAGATACTGGGTGYGCTTCTGAGTGGGTTAGTGCAGCCAGGATGAGTGGGTGTATAGCTCTGCCACACTCCAGACATAGCAGACTTATTGCACATGAAATTAAAATTATTATCTGATTTCTCTTCCATCTCTGTGAGTCTGTTTTCTGTCCGAAGCAGGAGCAGCTGTAGGTCTGTTGTCATTRCTAGGCTCTTATTGAATCTGCCTGGGAAATGCCAGGAGAGATTAATGTCATTCTCTCTCCCACTCCTATGACTGATAAAAGTTTTGCTGCTGCCTAATTGGAAACTTCTTTGGTGCAGTTAAAACATGTGTCTTTTGACTCTCTTGTGTCCCCTAGACTTTGAAAGCAGATTATTTATATCCTCCTTGTACCAACTTGTTCTATGTTTGAAGCCTATTATGGCTTCACTCCTTCATCCCCGAAGTTTTTAGGATTTCTTGGCAGATCTCACACCTTTGATCACTGGTCCATACAGCTCTGCCCTGAATTCTCCTCTCACTCTATGGCCCCTCCTCAAAAGCAGTACCCAGTGCTGGTGTCTCTTGTCTCATGCTCATATTGCTGGTGATAGAAGCACAAGCTGAACAGAAATCCCAGTGCAGGCCAGGAGTTGGGTGGGAGCAGGCAGTATACAGCATCCTCTTCTCCACTTGTTCCATACAGTTTCTGTCCTGGAAATAGAGACAACTCATRCCATGACTGGGTACTTCATCACAAAGCCAGTCTTCCTCATTCCTTGCTTGTATTTTCAGAACAGGGAGTATGCCTGGAAGGAAACAAAATACRCTGAGAACATCCATGTTGGTAAATGGTGGGGTTGTTCAGCCTTTCCCTTTGCATGAAGTCCATGGAAAATTGTCACCAGCACTAAGCTCGTTGTTGAATCAGGATGGGTGGCAGTGGACACTCTTGGTTCCGAAAGAGTGATGATGCTGAGCCCTTGGTGTTCATTTGGCAGGTGGGGTCCTAGTACCTGATAGTCCTGCTCTGTGCACCTGGGAAGCAGAAAATGAGTCCTCTTCCTGGCTATCAGCCGTGGGATGCATGGGAGTCCTGGATCCCAAGCCTTCAGCTTCCCATAGCTGGAGATGTGCATGGCCATTCATAGGGGAATAAAGCAAGCTCTGCCTSATAGGTGCTTCTTTCCTGGGGGCACACTGTCACACTGTCACTCCTGGCCATAGTTCCCTGGGTGTGCAGAGTAGGGATCTCATCGTTCCCAATACACTCCAATTCCCCTCCTTCCAGATATGATGTGACCCCTATCATTTGTGCTTTTTTTAACCCACACCAGATACTTTTTCTGATCTGATTCTGCTCATGTGCCTCATTCTGTTTTTGATATCAGTTTTGCGATTGGTTGTTGTGGTCTTTTGTTTATTTGTTTGCYTGTGTTTTTATAATTCCCATCCTCCTCCTGGGTTAATTTTCTGCTCAGACCATGAGAAGGATGAGGCTGAAGGTGCCAGACCACAAGAAGTCCAGGAGTCTGGACTGGAGAGTCGCCTCCTACAGTGTGTGGAGCCGCACCCAAGAACTGGTATTTGTAGGAGATAAGGTGCCCATCAATCTTCTTTCAGGCCTTTCCCAGGATGTAAGGAAAATGATTTCCTGGTCTGCTCCTGCCAGGGATATCAAAGATGAGAAAGGGTRAAATAAAGACCCTGCTCCTGTGAATCTTCATAAAATACTGTGTGCCAGAGTAGAAGATGCTCTCAGTTTGATCTGGATTAGGGTACCGTATGCCTGGGTTTCCTCAAACATATTTCAGTTTTTCCATGTGGTTATTTTGTCCAGGACCAAGATAAATTCATCCAGAATTCACAAATGTCATGTATGGTTGTAATGGGTTGACCCAGGCCAGATGTCAGGCATCCACCAAAACTGCTCACTCCCTCCTCTCTGCAGCTGGACAGAGGAGAGAAAATTTAACAAAGGGTTTACGGGTTGAGATTGAGGACTGRGAGAGAGATCATTCATCAAACACCATCTCAGGCAAAACAGGCCAAACTTAGAGATATGGAGTGAATTTACCATGGACAAAATCAGTGCAGGATAATGAGAAGTAAAACAAACCCTTAAAAACACCTTTCCCTCATCTCTCCCTCTTCTCAGCTCCACCTCCTACCCCAGCAATGCAAGAAGACAGAGAATCAGGTTGTGATTCATCACCCAAGGCTTTTCCCTCTGCTGAGGGAGAGGAGCTGTTCCCCAGCTGCACTGTGGGGTCCCTCCCGTGGGGGACAGTTCTCCATGAACTTCTCCAATGTGGCTCCGTCTCAGGAGCAGCAGCTCCCTGTGAACTGCTGCAATGGGAATCCATCCCATGGGCACCAATCCCTCTCAGGCTGCTGAGTGTGGGCCCCTGTTCCATGGGGTGCAGTCATTCAGGGACAGGCTGCTCCAGCCTGGGAGCAGGGCCCCTCTGTCCATGGACCTCCCATGGGGTCACAGCCTCCTCTCAGGCATCCCCTGCTCCAGTGTGGGGCTCTCCACGGGGTGYAGGATCTCCAAGGGCTGCAGAGGTGCAGTTCCTTCACCGTGGTCTGCACCATGGACTGCAGGGGAATCTCAGCTCCCGTGCCTGGAGCAGCTCCTGCYGCWCCTTCTGYACTGAYYCTSCTGTCTGCAGAGTTGTTCCTCTCACATGTTCTCACTCTGCACTTCTCTGACCACATTACAACTGCACAATCCTTTTTGTTTTGAAATCTTCTTACATATGTTATCAGAAGCATTACCATAATTTCTAGCCCAGCCCAGCCTTGGCTGCAGCACACTCATCTTTGGCGCTATCAGGGATTGGCTCTGCTGGGCATGGAAGAAGCTTCCAGCAGCTTAACACAGAAGCCACCCCGGTAGATTCCCATCACTACCAAAACCAGGCCGTGCAAAACAAATACAATTGTGCAGGCAAATCTATAATCCTAGTGTAAGYGGAATGCAATAGGAAAACCAGGCATGTTCTGGCCTATGGTGAAGCACAMGTTCAGTCAGCTGGACATGCATATGCCTGTTTGTTTTGTCTGACATTTCCTCAGGAGTAGTAAATATGCCACAGCATGGCTCTCCCAGGACTGCATTCAAATGCTGCAGACATCCCTAGGCTTCACAACCCTAGAAGCTCCTTTGCTAGCTCCTAGAAGGAGCTCACTCCTTTGGCAAGAGCTAGGACATTWGCAGTCATGTATTGCATGAAAAGATGAGTCATGAAAAGCTAACTTTCCATAAACAGCCTGGTGAAAGAGTGAGAGCTAAAGCAAAGTTCCTTCAGTACTACTGCATCGTATCTCTGAAGACAAGTGGTGGAACAGGATTCTCAGCCTCCAACTGCCTKTTCTTTAGAGGTCACACAAACATTTTGGTGGTCATGTTTGGTAAGCACCAAGGAGGCTGTGCTTGAGGGTTCAAAAATACCTCAGTGGTTTTCTAGGCACCGTTTCAGGTGCCAGAAAGAAGAATCCCACCTCTTCTGAGCACTGGCTGAGATTTGCTATTGCTTTGCTTTTTCATTGTATAATTTCAGACTCAGCTGCTGGGCAATATGGCTCTGTCTTAAAACAAAAAAAAAAGAGAATCAAGAAACAGATCAATTCCTGCTGGATTCCCTTCTGCTCTTCCTTGTATGATCTGTTGCAGAGGGTACTTGCTGCATCAAGCTTTCATGAGGTTTTCTCTTCACTGTAGTTGAGACTCTCCTCACAATCGGCCTCTCAGAGTAGCCCATGGTATGTTATTCTTTTAGAGGCAAGACTCCAGGACCTCTTTGCAGCTTCCAGAAAAGATCTGCTTAATGTTCTTTGCTGGAAGAGGTGGGAATGATRATCACAAAGGTCCCAGGACTTGGTCCCTGAGAGCTGAGTGAGAAAACATTGCTTCACATAGTCTTTACATCAGCTATATGATTAGAAATACATGAGCAATGGTATAATCTGCATTGTCTCCCTTCGTCCCAGTTCTCCCCTCCCACACAGAGAGGCTGGCAATACTGGGAATTAGGTCAGGATGATGGGGAGGGAAGGCAGGAGGCGATTCCTGGATTGCAAAGGTTATGCTGCCTTCCTTCTTTCTCTAGGATGCCAATGGCTCTGTGCTGTGCTGGCAGAGGGTCARTGATCCTTTCACCAGTCACTTTTATCCTTTTGTCAGTTCAGGATCACTCTGTGTGGTGACACCAGAGGTCTGAGCAGCAAGTGAGGGAGGTCTTCTGCCTCTTTGACYAGAGGAGAGGTCCCAGACTTCAGTTCCAGCTGCTTCCCAAAATATGCTGTCCATGTGTGCTGCCCAGTGTGCGGGGGGTGGTCTGCATGTGCCCTCCCTGGGCACCATGGCATCTTGCTGTCCCTCAAGCAGGTGAGGTGAGCTGGGGATCCCTCAGCTCTGGCTTCAGACCTTACCCAGTGCTGCACACATGGGATTTTCAGTACCTTGGATCCTCTGTACACTGGGGCCAACTCTCCAGTGCAGGGAGRAAGCTAATGCCGTTAGGCCAAAAATGTTCAGGGAAAGCATATTGTTAAAGGACTGTGCAAAACATTTAATTTGCAGACACTATAAAATGAGCAAATATGCCTTTTCATTCTTTGGAGTTGATAGTGCCAGTTTTTGCAATGTAAAACCAACCCTGTCTTACTGACAAAATGTTAGTGTATTTTTCATCACTTTCTCCCCCATTCCTTGTACCAGTTGCTCTTTGCACTGTTTTGAAAATGGTTGCCTGTCCAAGCGGCAGTTTTTATGAATGAGGAAGAAATGTGTTGTCATCATTTCCTGTCAGAGGAACAGATCAGAAAGYTGAGCCTGCAAGGCACCCTCAGGTTTATTGGGTTGAAAGTCTGCCTGTGTGGGTGTGCATCTCGGTGTTCTGGCATTTTCAGGTACAAGAGACACGTGGCTGRGATCCAGGGGCCCTAAAATCACAGGATCACAGGATAGCTGAGGTTGGAAGTGATCCCTTGAGATCATCTAGTCCAACCCTTCTTCTCAAAGCAGTCAACTAGGAAAGTTGCCCAGGACCATACTTCCAAGGATGGAGACTCCATAACATTTTTGGCAATCTGTGCCGRTGTTTGACAACCCTCACAGAGGAAAAATGTTACATTGCATATAAATGAGGTTCTCTGAATTTCAGTTTGTCCCCATTGCYTCTTGTCCAGTTGTTGGGCACTGCTGAGGAGAGGCTGACTCTATCTCTCTGCTACCTCTTCTGAGATATTGGTATGCATTGAAACTGAAGCACTGAAACCAGACCACACAAAACTCAACTCAGGAGCAGGACAGCTAGAAGTTCCTTGCTGCYGGGCAATAAATTTTGGAAAGATAATGGTCCTGCTGTTGGACCATTAGAAGAAGCAACTGGACAACACAGTGATTTTTTACYCCCTGGTGTGAGTAAATTTAACCACTAAAGCTGTAATGAACATGAGATCGTTTGAGAACGCTGTACCTCTGGGGCAGTTTGGGAAGCTAGCCTTAGCCTGCTTTCTGCTTGTTAGCATCCCTTCTTCCAAGGTTAGCGTTCAGGATTGCTGCTTTCTTTTTCAAATAATTTGCATTTCTTCATTTTTGTTTGGGACAGGTAGCTCTCACTGCATCAAAAATCCTTTGCACCTAACGTTTTCTGCAGAAGACATTTATTCAGCCAAAAATATGGACAAATGCAGGGTTAACATAGGCAAAACATGTCAAGATAAAAGAGAGCAACAAAGATGACTGTGAAAGCAACTGGTGATCTGCCAGGTCTGTTACAGGCATGTGTATTTGTCCAAGGTGGGGCTGACTCTGAGCTGCGTCAGTGGATTGGGAGGAGGCAGGAAATAGGATAGAACTTGTGTCCTAGTACTGTTCGCGGCCCAAACCTTCCAGTGTGGCACCGGATGTGAACTTTGTGTTGTTGAATGCTTGTAAAACTCCAGTTCGGCTGCCCAGTATCAAGCAATACAGTTGCTCAGCCTTTAGTAGTCATCCCAAGAGGATGTGATACCATGCCAGCAGCATGGACATTTTAGTTTAGAATTGCTTAGCTCTCTGCTTGTCAGGTGATGATGCACTTGGTTTCCTGCCATTGAGTGCATGCATGCTTCCCTTCACCTTTCACCCCTCTGAGCTGCCTAAGCTTTGCTGTAGCTCAAAAGCTGCTTGCTTGGGCTCCCTTGTCAAATTGGAGTATTGTTGATCCAGCATCACTGATAATACTGTTCATCAATTGYACATTAAAGAGGTCTATATGGGGCAAAGCCGTGCCCTCTCCCAGTCCTTGCCCATATTCTCAGCTGTGTGAGGTGCTCTTTCCTCACCTGTAACATTATCTGCACTCTCCTCTCTCCATCAGGGATGTGCAACAAGGTTATGACAACAGGTGGGCACCAGAGGAAAGTGTGCCTACTGCTTGCTGTCTGAGGTGTGGTGTGAGCAGCCTAAGCGGGGAGGGCGAGCCTGTGGTGGGGACAGGGGAGTTGGGCTCTCCCAGCCTTTTCCAGGGTGGCCTGTCCTTATGCCGTGTTTGTCCCCTCGCAGATGTCGTGGCACCCGCAGTACCGCAGCTCCAAGTTCCGCCACGTGTACGGCAAAGCCGCCAGCAAGGACAAGTGCTACGACTGCGTGCCCATCACCCGCAACGTCCACGACAACCACTTCTGCGCCGTGAACCCCAACTTCATCGCCGTGGTGACCGAGTGCGCGGGCGGCGGCGCCTTCCTCGTCATCCCCATCAAGCAGGTGAGCTCCCCAAGGCGAGCTGGATGTCGAGACCATGTCAAGAGGCTGGAGGAGGGACAGGCTTTCCCAGGGAGCTAGGTCAATTCGGTTAATGGTGTTGCCCAAATTGCAAAATGTTGGAAGAGGCCCCGGTTGTCCTAGCAGGTGATTCCTGTTGTGCGTGTGGTTATGTGTCTTGCATTGCTGCTTGCAGATTTTTGACACCTTTCTTCATTTTATAACTCATTTGCTTTTCTTGTATAATAATGTGCTGTTCAGATGTTTGTCTCCTGGGAGAAGCTGCAAATTAAAAAGTATTTAGTGGCTACAGAGGGCAAAACCAGAAAGATGCTTTAGCGACATGGATTCAGCTGTGACCAAAGGAGTATATGGTATGTTTTGTTCTACCATCTCCTTTGTGAAAGAATGGAGACACAGTTATCAAGCAATGAAGCTCTTAAACTTCAAGCATTGATGSTGTGTTTTCCTTTTCAGAAACAAATCCCAAGTATGTGAGTTTTGATGACTTAGGATCTGATGAGAGGGAGAAGCTGGCTGTCTGATGTTTATTGCTTCAGTAAAATTAGGCATGCACTGATGTGGATTAACTTCAATTGAGATTATGATCTCTCTGGAATCAGGACAGAACAGATGAAAGGCAAAAGTTCAGCCTTTAATTAAAAGTTAATTGRTGGTGTTATTGCAATGCTACTTTTTCAATATATATTTGCTAAGGATGAAAGTGAACTGGCTATGCTTGAAGAACCTATCACAGTTTCCGGCCCTTCTGGACTTTGTTAATTAATTCCTTCAATGCTGGTGCTGTTTAGAGACTGTCCTTCTAAAATTAACCACTACCCTGTTTTTCTTGACTGAGTCACTTCTGCCCCCACAGTCCTGGTTTGTTGAGGTTCAACAACTTGTCTTTATCACAGAATTGCATCTATGAGCAGACAGCTGTTGACTGTGGGATGTGGTGTGAGACCAAGCTCTCAAACTGCTGGCAAAAGTAGCTGAAGGTGCTTGCACTGCTTACTATTAATTTTTCTGTCTTCTCACCTCTTCTCAGCTTGGCTTTCTTTGTAGTAATTCTTCCTTCTTACACCTGCTCAAATACTCCACCCAACTCTGAAATAATGCATGCAGAAATCAAAGGCATGGTAGATCTAAAAAGATACAGAAAAGGATAATTAAGGTATGTCAATGAAAATGTGAAAGTACTTTCATGTGAGGAAAGACTTTGTAGGCTAGGCCTCAGTCAGTCTGGGAAAAAAGGCAAATGAGCAAAATATATAAAACTGTGCAAAGACCAAGAAAGAAGTTTCAGGAGCAACTCTTCTTGATTTGTGTGGTGAAGGGGATTCTGGARACCAGGGAGGAGACTGTTAGCAGCAGATGTAAGTGCTGCTGCAGTTCAGATGTGGGGCTCACTGCTCCGGATGCTGATGAATCCAGAAAAATTAAGGGCTTCAAAACAGAGCTATGGAGAGGAGGTGGTCCCTTGAGGGTTAACCTTTGGCTGTGGATCAGGGAAATTAGGTGCTTCACACAGCTGTTCTCTGAATACCAGTTCCTGGCCAGTGCTGGGGGGTAAAGCAGCCTCAGCCACACAAGGTAAGGGATTCCCTGACTCAGGATCTGCAATACCAGCTGGTTTCTTTTTTTTTTTTTTTTTTTTTTCATGATGCACTTCCCAAGTGGTACCATCCGGTGCAAAGCAGAAATTTTTTGACTTGTGCTTCTGATGGGGTTTTATTTTGTGGCTGCCCTCACCTCCCCCTGTGAGGGTGAGCTATGGCAGACAGTGCACTGGGCACTTGGGTTGTGCCCTCAGCTGCCAGGGCATCAAAGGCAGCCTGTTTTGGAGATGTGTCATGGACAGTATTCCCTCCTATGATGGACAGCTGACCATGGTTACTTTTGCCTGGATTCACAGGAAGCGGACACATCCCAATCATGACATAGTGTGGAGGAAGAGCCCAAGAGTCAGGATGTCATGCATTTAGTCAAAGCAGGAGGTAATAGTCAGGACAGGGAGGGCTGYACTTTCTGGGGTCAATGAACAACCTGTTCAGGGAGCTGGGAGAGGAATTTTGTGGTCTGCCTTTGAAAGATGATGTCTGCCTTTCTCCTTCTCTGATGATCAGACTTGCTTGAGACAGCATTTGTCTCTACAGCAAAAAACAGTCTCTGCAGCAAAAAACAAAGGCAAAAAATGTCCCAAGAGACAGGGAGATMATTTGTGCCCAGGTCTGCAATCTCCAGTCTTTCGATGTGTCAGCACCAGGTGTGAAAGGGAGGACATCTGTGTCTGTGTAGACCTAGACACAAACTCCCCTCCCTTTTCTCTGGGAACAGGGCCTGTAAAATGAAACCTATGATGCCCCTCCAGCCTTATGTAACTGACACATATGTGAGTGCTGTGTAGTGCCCTTTAGGGATGGAGGAGGCTGACCTATCTCATWGTAATCTACCCTGTACAAATCTGCTGGGAGAGTTTTGACAGATGATTTTCATCAAGGAACTCCAAGCTTGACTGCTTTTTTAGAAATGCTGAAATTTTAGAAAGTGGGTGGTTGAAAAACTGCTCATTTTCAAGCTCTGCAGGTAACTGTGGAAGTCAGGTGCCACTTCATGGAATGACAACACATCTAGTTACTGAAATAGCTTTYCTAGTACTGAAATAGCAGTTGATCTGTGGAGTGAAACTTCCTCCAGCAGTGAAGATCTTCACTTCCTCGTGCAGATGTGCATGTGAGGCCAGCAGCTCTAGCTTGATGTCATGTATGTTTGTTGGATCTTGGGRGCTCCATGTGTGGTGAGTCCTGCTCTGTGCCAGGTTTGGCACTAGGGCAGGTGAGACTGATGAATGGGAGAACAAGGGCTCCCTTTCCAGAGCCTGCTGGGGAAGTGGGAGTGAGAGTAAGAGAGCCTTGCAGGCAGTGGGCTTAGGACAGCCTGGGAGTCTCCCAAAGCAGAGCGGGGAGCAGACAGGCAACCAGCTTTGGGAGACGACAGAGTTGCCTTAGGGTTCAGGAGAAACCTTTGAAACCAGCTGTCCATCCCTTTTAGCTGTCATCTTGGAACCAAGCTCTGAACCTACAGAAGGGCACTGTGGGTGGAGGAGCACTCCTTATTAAAGGCCTTTTATCTTTCTTCTGCCTTCCCAAATCTTTGCATTGTCGCTATTATAAAAGGGAATTGTTTTAGACTGTAGTCTAAAAAAGCACTGTCTTTTACATTTCAAAGCCCTTTGAATGTTCAGTATAAAGCAGGTTAGTGCCAGTTTATGCAACAAACTTTCCAGGGAAGCCAGAATAGTTACACATCGGTGTCCTGTTCTGCATTCAAAATTGCAAAACCCCCCAAAATTTAAAAGCTGGGAATATTACATCCTCTCTGTAGCCTGGTTAGGGCCAGCAGTGATTCTCCTTGGTTTTGCACTCTTAAGGCCCACCTCTGGAGACCTGTAGGGAGTACATCAACAGAATGTCAGCATTCTAGGAGAGCACACATTTGCAATCAYTTTGGTCTAGGATTCTTCCAGGTGGGAAGCAGTAAGCAGGTAAGCATCACCAGCTTCCCATCACGTCTCCCTTCCTGGGTTACTGACCTTGTTACGCTCTGGAACAGACGCCTGGGGTGGGTCAGGGAGCTCCCCACACTCCTCCTGCTTCTTGCAGGGTGTTGCTTCAATGTAAATAAAATCACCAGCGCCCTTCCTACCATTTAAATATTCAGACGTGACTTTGTAGCCGGGACCATTCCAGCAGGGTGGGTTTATTCGAGGCAACACAGCCCCCATGTGGCACAAGGCTCTCAGTGCACCTTAGGGCAYTTGGGCGGGATTTTTGCCAGACCAGATGCCACCTAAACATGATATTATTTTTTGCAAGTGCAGAATGCTGATTGAATTCTGGTGAATGGCAGGATTTGAACACCATCAGAGGGAAATAGACGGCTTATTGAAAAAAACCCAAAACTTTGTAATTTGTGCCACAAATACCTTTTTGCTTAAAACGTTAAATGAATGCTAGCTGGTGAGGTTTAAGCCCAAAACATAAACCTTCTTTGTTTTTTTTTTGCTGCTTGTGTGAAATGTCTTCTGAAGGAGATTTTRCTGTTGTTTGTCTCCCCATTGCACAATCTTAAAAAAATGTCAAAGATTCAACACATTCATGGATGTTTCTCCTCTAAGTTTTATTTTGGTGTCTGAATCTAATACTGTTTTTTAATGTGCATGTAGGCATGCACAGAGATTTTTCACAGCAACATGTACTTAGAAAGGCCTGGAAAGTATTTCCTTTCTTAATGGTGGTGTCATCAAGACTTGACTAGCAGGGACAGTAAAACCCCATCCTCAACAGACRGCGAACACCCAGGGCATTTGGAGGACAACAAGAAAGAAGTTTGTTTCTGGAGCTGCCTTGAAAATGCCTTGTAATTCCATGGCTCACCTTAGATTTGATTATGTTTTTTTTCTTTCCAGACGGGCAAGCTTGACCCACATTATCCCAAAGTATGTGGGCACAAAGGAAATGTCCTGGACATCAAGTGGAACCCATTCAATGACTTTGTAATAGCTTCGTGTTCAGAAGATGCCACGGTAAGTTTGCCACCTTGTTCTCTGTGTTATTACCTGGCTAATGTGCTTTTTGGAGAAAGAAATTAAAGAAACCAAAGGCCCATGGATGAGATATGAAAACATGCATATATTTATTTAAGAAGTCAGGTAAAATTAAGATTCCTTTCTTTCTCTTGTGTTCAGACCTGTGTGATGCCTTCCAGATGATATACCAAATCAGTATATCAGCAATGAGGAAGATCCGCTTTGTGGGGGCTTTTGCCTTTTTTTGGTGTGTTTGCATGATAAAAACAAAACATGAGTTTAAAATGGAACAACTATTCAAGTTTAATCCCTATGAAACTCTGTCTTTACTTTAGAATAAAAGCTGCAACACAACACTATCTGGACCAGCTCTCAGGTTAATTCCCTTYAGAGCAAGTCTGAGCTTGTTCCTGCACTGAATTGCTCTGTAAAGTGATGCTGGATCAGCTGCAGTGAGCAATATGGACCATACAGCTCTGCTGTGGGTGCTTTGGCTAGAGTTGGGATGGTTAATATGCCGTCACTGTAGGAATTGAAAAATTCAAGGCATATTTGCGAGGGACAATTTAGCTCATATCTACCTACTCAAAGGTCACTTTTAAGAGGTCAAAAGTGTGATGTTGGCTTCTGCAATGATGAGGACATTTGACTAACTAACACGCTTTTTCCCAGAGATCACATATGAGCTTTCTCCCATTGGGTTAATTCTCACTCTGCCATACAGCATCTGGGAGGTTTCTCCTGTCATTTTCTCCAGCCTTGGCTTGGTTCACATGGTTTGCCATTTTAGTTCTGCCAAAAAGTTCCTCTTGATTGTAAACTTTTTGGATTGTCTTTCCTGTTTAGTGACTTGTCTTTGCTTGTTTGGTACTCCTGTGCTTTGTTTGGCAGGCTTCTTTCAGTTTCTGAACTGAAGATTTTATTTTATCTTCTATCCTGCATGCCAGGTTTTCATGCTGTCTCAGGAAGCATGGCATGGCATGGCTTACTTGTGGCAGGAAGGCACCACCTCGGCCACTCTTTTGAGCCTTCTATGAGAAATGAATACAACTTCAAAACATCCCTTCTGCAGTTACAGAATCCCAGAACTATTTTGTTGAAGGGGAGGTTGGGTGGTCTCTTCCACCGCCTTTCTAGGCAAACTGTTYCTATTCTTCACTGCTGCGATGGGAAATTATTTTTTCTTATATGCAATGTAGTTGATGTATCTGTCCTCATACCCTGCATTTCAAGATAGAGCCTGGCTCTATTTTCTCAGTATTCTTGTAAGTATTGAAGGCTTTTATCAATTTACCTCGAAGCTGTCTCTTCTCTGGGCTGAGCAAGCCTTTCTCCCTCAGCTTGTACTCACAGGACAAATGCTGCAGACTCCTGAGCATCCTGGTGGCCTTTCCTGGGCTCACATGTTTATCAGCAACATTCTTGCACTATCCCCAGCTTTCCTTCCCAGTTTCCTACTGAAACTTGACATAGGATTATCCTTCAGACTGAAGAATGGAAACACTGAACATATCTCTGTACCAAACATCCTAAAAAGTCTGTGATTATACTCTCTTTTTTGGTACTACTCTTCCATCCTTACCCTGGCACCAGGAAATGGTATCTTAGGGGTGCTCTGCGCAATGACAGGGTGTAGGGACACCTCTTCCCTGCCTGCTAAGTGCGAGGACAGCAGACTGTGTTTTTTGGGATGACTGTCTTTCCTGATACCTGGTAGCTAGACCTTGAAGGTTGCTTTGTCCAAGCTCTGCTCAAAGAAAGCCAGTTGGATTGGGTAGCTCAAGCCTTGTTCAGATGTGCTATCAAGATCATCAAGGTCCTGTGGCCTCACTAGGTCCTTCTTCCAGCTGATAAATACCCTTCCAGGGACAATAGGATGTCTCTGATCTCCTGGCATTGTCATATTGCTATATATTGCAATATATATTGCTTTGATGCACTCCTGGTGTATTTCCAGAGAGTTTGGCTCCATCTTCTCTATGCCCTCATGCAATGTAATTGAAGGGCAGCCAGAGAGTGAAAGAATTTTCTTTCCAGCTCTCCTCAGATTTTTCCTTATATGCAGTGCTGCTGTCTCCTTCTCATCTCAGCGTCTGCTGYTGGACTCATTCTGTGGGGTCATAATTTTACTTATCCTGTCCTGTGTTAGAGAGCTCAGATTGGACATACTGTTGGGACATTTTCACAGCAATACATCCTGTTTTATGAGAAGCTTCATAAAGTTTTTTTGGGGTCACAGAAGTGTCTACCATTTCCACTTGGCTGATGTCATAAAAGAAAGCTTTTTTTGCAGTCTGTTGTAAAATGTCTGGTGCTCTATCCCATTTCTGAGCATTAGCATAAGGTGCTGTTCTGGCTTGTGTGCAAGGATGCACCTAATTGCTTACTGGAATGGGTCACCCTGAAATGTTTGAGGAAGGCCACAAGCTTCTGGGTGGATGATGGAAATTTCACTTCTCCCTCATTTCTCAGAGGTTTCCTGACCAGCCTTTCTGGAGCTTGCCTTGGTAGTACCATTGTAACCAAAACCCAGTAAAAATAAAAACTTTTTAACACTAATGTAGCATTAAGAAGAAAACATTCTTTATTCAGCCACATGCCTGAGGGGATATCTCTGAAATATTGTGCATGCTGGGTACAGAAAAAACTCCTGTTTAGACAGTGTATTTTACATACATGGTCACTGATTTTCCCTGAATAAACATACATATGATAATATTTTCCCTCAAATCAGTAACATATCTTCTCTTCCCTTTACACGTGTGTTCTGTCCTAGGGGGGTTCTTTGGTAGTCCCTGGTGTTTGGTGACCCCCAAAGTCATACCTGACCACCAGCTGAACTGATAAATGTTGGCACAACTGGGCTGGTTGCTTTCCAGTTCTTCTTGCAGAATAGGCATTGTGCAGTTCCATAGGTCAGTGATTTTCGGACAACAAGCCCTGTGTTAGCCTACCAGGTGCAGATGATTTTTCACCTGGCTCCACTACAGCTTTCTTTTGTGGCACACAGCTGGAACATGCCGAATGGCACTTTTGGGCATGGGAAGCATTGTACATTCTCTGTGAACACTGAGTTCCAGTTCCCACTGCTGTGTCAGGCAGGCTTAGGACTGAGGCCAATGCAAATGGCTAGGGTCTGAGAGTTTGAGCTAATCCTCTTACTCCTTCTGTTCCTCTTGGCAAATCATCAGGCATGAAGAGTCCAACCTGCTGAAAATCTTCTCCCCCATGGTTAGAGGGGCAACTCTGTGCTTGTACCTCATTTTTCAGGTTTTCTTCAACATGTGGCAGGGTAGACAGCTTTGCAAATTGTTCATGCTTGGCCTGCAGGCCTGGGTCCAGGACCTGCTTATCCTGCACGCTAAAGAACTGGCTATTTCTGCCATTTAATGCATCCTGAGATTCCAGCAAGGGGCTTTTCTCTGCTTTTATCACCAAGCATTTCACAGCATGAGGAGTGGATGGTTCATTCTAGGCAGTTCTTGTCAGCATGAACACAACCTGTCTTCTTCCTCTTTCCTACTCTCTCATCCCCATTCCTTTCATGATAGCTGTTGAAACTGCAAAGTGTGATGTTTTCTCTAACAGCTGTACAAGTTCATATGGATGCTGCTGGACTCTGCAGTCATTATGTTTCTGGTGGGCTTGATTCCTTAGTGGGATAAACACTGCTGAGAAGTGTGTTTGTGATGTTTTCCAGGTGGCTGCAGAATTTGGGTCCCCTACTTATTTGGCTTAGAAAGGAGTGATTCTCATCAACCAAACAGTAGGAGATGTGGGCTGGTGTGGCTAATTTCCACAAAATATGCTCCAAAGAGCATTTCTCTTTTGCTTCTGGCTAACACCTAGAAAAATAACAAGCATAATAATTTTCATTGAGCCAAAGAATGCATAATCTGTTAGCATCCTAAATACTTGTGTTTCTAGTGTTAGTGTGAGAAAGACTCATTGTATACCCTCATAGGTTCAGCCCCTGTTGCAGGTTTCCTCTATTGTCTTCTTCCACCAGACGAGGACAGAGCATTTTTGCCTTCATGCAGCATCCTTCTAGAAGGACCCAGAGCTGTAGGTGAGCCCATCATGAGACAGTCCCAGTGCTGAGTGACTTCAGTGTGGTGCTGCCCAGTCTCTCGGCTCAGGTTGTCTGCCTTGAGGCCACCTTCGTGGTGTTCTGCGTTCTCTGACAAATGGTTGTGTCGTTTGCAAAGCGCTTGGCACCAGCGCAGCTTTCTGTGAGACAAACATTGCTGTAGCTGTTGCCTGACCAGAGGGGTTCTCAGTTCTTTTACCAGGTAGTGCTGAATGGATCCTCAGGGCCAGGATGAAGAGGGCCAGAAGAGCAGGAGAAGCTTGAGCTTGGATCAATTGCTGCTCAGTATCATAGAATCACAGAATTATAGTAACTTTAGGGGTCCGATTTGCTTGCTCCTGCTTAAAGTTTGTGAGGAGACAAGGTCTGCAAGAGCTGTGGTTTATTTCTCCCCCTTGGGAATAACTTTTCATAATTGTGCTCACAGCTTGGCCAGATCTAAGGGTTGGATTGCCTGATTAAAAAAAGCCCTGGTAGGACTGCTGTCTAAAGATAGAAGGTAAAGAGGAGTCTTCAGGTCCACTGAAGAGTAAAGATACCAATGACAAAGACCGGCATTAAAAAAAGCCAGTCACATTCCTATTCACTACAAAGGGAGTAATAATTCCGAGGCAGTAATAGCTGCTGGTAAATTCCAAATTAGCTCCTTCTCAGGAATCTCACAAAAACCCATCCTGTGCCCATCAGATTAAAATCTGGGACATCCCCAATCAGTTGCTGAAAAGAAACATTACCAGTCCGAAGAAAGAACTTCTTGGGCATGCTCGAAGAGTCGGTCTGATTGAATGGCATCCCACAGCAAATAACATCCTCTTCAGCTCTGGCTACGACTACAAGGTGGGTCTATGCTCCTGGGACACCCTGTTTGCTTGGGTGTTTTAAAATTTGTTTTAATTTCAAGCTGTAAGGTGATACTAAAGAGTCTGGAAGCTTTCTTCAGGGGGAAATTCCCTAGTGACCCAAAGGCGAAAGGATATTGCCTCTGGTTCAAAAGAACAGGCTAATTTTGCAGTCTTCTGATTAATTTCAGTCTACTATGCACTTCTCATTTACTGAATTGGATACAGTATATGCAATGCCATCCACATTTGTTTGTGCTAGTGCAAATATCCGCACTGATGTTGTTTGTTTTTATGTACAAAATACGTTTGCAAAGAAAATGAAAATATTGGACATTCTCAGCTGACACTGATACATTGCTGTTATCATCAGGCATTATTTTAAATGACTAATCCTGGCAAGACATACACATGTAAAGAAAAGAGGAAGAAGTTACTAGAGTACACAAAGTCCCTGGTGTGTGAGGCAGCAAAGGCTGATTKTTTTTTAATTAACTTTTCTGCAGATAATGATCTGGAACCTTGGTGTCAAGGATGATGTCCTTTCAAAGCCAGTGAAGGTTCTTGATGTTCACAAGGATGTGGTCCTCTCCATGTCATTCAACACAGATGGTAGTCTCCTTGCCACAGCTTGCAGGGACAGAAAGATACGTGTGATAGACCCTCGTGCTGGAACAGTGCTGCAGGTAGGTTGGGTTCAGAGGTTTATGGTCCAGCTGATCTCACCTCTTGGAGTGCTCCCTCTCCTGGGTAGCTTCGTTGCCATAAAAGATGATGCATCTGTGCCCTGTATTACCCAAAACACTATCAGGTGTCTTCTACTTTCCATGGAACATTTGCTGTCATTGTTGAAAACAGGGATTTTGCATCTTGATCCCATATTCCTTGCTCTCTGAAACCCTACTTGGATTGCCTTGTTTTCATAGCGACCTCTTGCTATGAGGTACTTCCCCCTCTGAGGGACATCATGGGAAGGAGTGTAGAGATCAGGTGGACAGCTGGATGCAAATGTACATTTGTCCCAATGATCAGGGTTGTTCTTGTTGCCTGAATTTTGCTGGCAAGGTGAAACTGGCTGTGTTTTGCAGCTGTTTTGCACAGATTTCTGTACACAGGAAGTCCTGCAAGCAGCTACTAGAGACTGCTCTCTTGCAAATACCTGAATCAATATTTAGGGGCATGAGACTGGCTCAGCTGGTCAGAGCAGGGTGCTGATGACACCAGGATTTGTGGGTTCAATCCCTGCATGGGCCATTCCCTTAAGAGCTTGACTCGATGATCCTTGTGCATCCCTTTCAACTCAGAATATTCTATGATCTGTGTTTGGGCTTTTGGGAATGAAAAGAGTTTAGGCCACTCTTTTTTTTCAAATGCCCATGAAGTCCTGCTCATTGTATTTCAGCTGGGCTGAGCRTATCTTTCAGATGTGAATGGATGAGTGTTGTCATGTAATGTGAAATGTGGCTATACAACTGGTGCTGTCTCACTCATATCCTTTCTCTTCTACAGGAGGCAAGCTACAAATCTCACAGAGTCAATAAAGTCTTGTTCCTTGGAAACATGAAAAAGCTGTTCTCTACTGGAACATCTTTGTGGAATAATAGGCAAATTGCTTTATGGGATCAAGTGAGTTGGACCAAAAATCTTAACCATACCTTCAGTTTTCTCTCTTTTGCTGTCACTTTAACTTTTCCATCTGCCACATACACAAAAATTGATTTATAACAGCAATTTAGAAGTGATCTGTGAAATTCCTGAGKGTTGATAGGTCTTACTGCTGTGAGAGCTAACTGAGTTTCTGAAAAGGCTTTCAACGTAAAAGCCTATGAGAGCAATGAGAATGCAGTGCCCATGCCCTGGTTTTGGCTGGGATAGATTTAATTTCTTCTTAGTAGTTGGTACAAGGCTGTGTTTTGGGTTTAGTATAGAAAGCACACTGACATTTGGGGTGTTGCTAAGTAGTGCTTACCCTAAGTCAAAGACTTTTCAGTGTCTCATGCTCTGCCAGTGTGCAGGTGCACGAGAAACCTGGAGGGAGGATATCCAGGACAGCTGATCTGAACTGGCCAAAGGGATATTCTATACCATAGAACGTCATGCTCAACTGGGGGGAGTTGGCCAGGAGCCATGGATTRCCACTCAGGGACTGGTTGGGCATTGGTCAGCGAGTGGTGAGTGGTTGTGTTGTGCATCACTTATTTTTCTTGAGTTTTATTCCTCTCTCTCCCTTTTCTTTTCCTTACAATTGTTATTGTTTTATATTTTGCTTTATTTTCCCATTGTTGAACTGTTCTTATCTCAACCATGGGTTTACCCTTTTCTGATTCTCTTCCCCATTCCATTAAGGGGAAGTGAGCAAGTGGCTGCATGGTACTTAGTTGCGGGCTGAGGTTAAACCACAACAGCCCACTACAAGAAGAAATTGTTCAAAGGACCTCTGAGTGGTTGAAGTTGCTTTGAATTAAAGTGGCTCTTACTGCTCTTACTGGCAAACTGGTCCTGGTGCTGGAAAGAGAAATGAGCTCTAGGCACAGCCTACTCAGATGAAGCCCTCAGTGAAGAAACGTATGTCAGGTGCTTTTTATTTCTGATGATTTCTGACAGTATTGAGGTAGTGCTTAATCGGTCATTTCCAAGACATGATCTCCTGTCAGGATGGCTGCTAGCCTTATGAAACCCCGCTCTTATCCACCTCTCTCTTATGCAGCGAGATGTTTTTACTTGTCAGCATCTAAATATGTCTCTCTGCATCAACCACCATGCAGCACAATCTTTTGTCTCCTTGCAGTGCTGCCACTCTTTGTTACCAGACAAAGCTGGTGGACCAGGCTGTGTTTTGCTATGTTTTCGCTATGTCTGGACATGCCTTCTTTGCGTGTGTGAGAGGCAAAGCACTGTGCTGCTGTCTGAAGGCTGTCCACAATGCTGTGCAGTGCGGTGACACATCACGGGTGCCACATCAGGGTTTTACATACTTTGTTTAGGGGCACAGTGGAAAGATCTGTGAGGCAAGGTATATAAAGCCTCCTCAGGAATGGGGATTAGCACAGGACCTGCCCAGCAGGCATCTTTCTCAGGTCCACATCCACCTGTGCCATCTTTGCATCTAAACAGAAGCTCTGCTTTCCTGGAGCCTGCAGCTGATAAGCTCTACAGGACAAAACGTGCATTAATCCTATGCTAAATACATATTTTTGTGAGAATCGCTGCATCAGCAGCCATGGGACACCACAGTCTGCCCCGTCAGTCCTCCCAAAATTGCTCCCTTCAGCAGTGAAGGGTTAGTTTTGTATGAGACATGGAGTGGTGTGCTCCATCCTCCTACAATGGCTGACCTGCAGAAGGCCCGAGGGAGGTTCTGTCCTCACAAAAGGCACCTCCCCACTCTGYAGGGCAGAGACTGCTTGGCTGCTGCAGGCTGCTCTTGTGGATGGGGCACTGTTGTGGAGGTCTTGCATTGACTAAAGCTTTTGGGAGAGCACCGGTAAAGTTCTGTGTGAATTTTACACCAGCGATGGAGGTGTACCCTGAATGCCCGTTCGCTGCCTGGGGTCTGGTGGCCCACACAAAGGCCGGCAATATTTGTTACTGTGTCTGTCCTGAAATTCATCAAAATCCTGAGGTGTTAGAGTGGCAGGAGCTGGTGTCCTGCCCTGAGTCAAGGCCTGGGACTGAGTGCCCATTTGTGACCTTCAGAGCTTTGCAGCAGTCTGTGCATGGCCCTGCTCAGGGCTGTGTCCGTGTCCCACAGCCAGCTGGGGTTCACGCGCCGTGTCCCRGATTTGGGGTGACTGACAGGTGATTGCAGCTGACTCTTTTTCCTGTGTCCTGCCCAGAATGACCTTTCTGTGCCTTTACTGGAGGAGGATCTGGATGGCTCCTCGGGACTGTTGTTTCCAGTCTATGACTCTGACACTCACATGCTTTATGTGGTGGGAAAGGTAAGTGCTTTCCACATCAGCCTGTTGGATTCTGCTGTCAGCCTGTGTTGCAACTTACTGAAATCCAAGATGCTCCTGAACATCTTAACCTAAGGATATGAGCAGATGGGATGGGGCCAGAGGGTGCTGCAGGCCACATTTACCACTTTACAGATGTACCATGTTTATTTTGGAAAGGAATAGAGCTGGGGCGTAACTTCCCCTGGAAGTTCATAGGAATCTGAGGGTAAACATTTCGTTGTTGACGCTGCATGGCTTCTTGGAGCCAGGAATTCTTCTGAGACTCTCATGCTGAACAGCAGAGACTGGCTGATKTTGCTTTTCTTTGTCTTTAGGGTGATGGAAACATACGGTACTATGAGATAAGCCCTGAGAAGCCTTACCTGAACTACCTGATGGAATATCGCTCCCCTTTACCCCAGAAGGGAATTGGTGAGTCTAATGTCTAGAGCAGCATGTCTAATGTTACAAGGGGATTGTGGCTTCTTTATTTTAGAGGCTGGCAGAGTCTATGACTATTCAAAATATCATTTAGAGAAGAGAATGGGTCAGATTCCTCCACCCAGGTTTACAGGCACTTAAGCCAGCTTGGCCCAGCTCACCAATATGTGACAGGTGTAAGTACAGGGTCAAAGCTTGGACAGGGCCCCTCTGACCAGCAGAGCATGGGCTGTGCAGATTTACTGCTGCATCTCCTCTCACATAACCTGGTCAAGGTGAAAAAGGGGATAGTCTGGATTTAAAGATGGAAAATGCTCCTTGCCGTTTGTCAATCTGCTTTGAATTTTGGCGTTTATCTCTATTTCCATCGTTTCCACTCTGTGATTTCTCTGGTAACAGATTCTTTACATCTTAATGCCTTCAGTCTTTATTGCTCGTCTACCTTTACTGACATTTCCTATTTAGAAATAGATCTGCTGTGATTAGGTCACATCTCCTCCTTTGGAGGCCCTTGTTTATTAACCTGTCTGCATATTGCCCACTGTTTAATTAATTCAGGCTACAGAATTTAGCTTTCAGCCCTCAGACCTTACTGTTAGCCCCCTCTTGAACCTTCTCTGGTCTACCCTATAAGTCATATTCCTCTACAGACTGACATGTTTCTAGGATTGTTGACACCCCTCCACACTAGCTGTGGACACTCCTGCTCTTAGAGGGTATTGGTACAGATAATTGGCAGCATTGAATTTTGTGCCCACAGGTCTCCTTCAAAAAAATTAAAAGGAATAAATAATTTAAAACTCAACTGTAAGAATCTCCTAATTATTCAGTTTTTATAATCCTTCTGCTACAATAGTCCTTCCATCCTTATTTCTTGTGTCATAGTCTCTTTAAAAATAATTCCATGGAAAGGAAGTGTAAAGTGTTTTTAAAAGGCCTAAGTGAATCATGCCTACTTCCCTAGCTTGCTTTGTTCAGCTGATAAAGCATGCTGCTAAGGTTATTGCACAAAACTTCCTTTTCAATATTACCAAAACAAAATACTGTGTAGAGGAGTGGAGTTTAGAATCCCTTTTAGATGATTGTGCAATGTAAGGACCAAGAGTTCTTCACACAGAATCTACTGCCTAATGAATACACTGGATATTAGTAGAAAAATAAGTTTGGGAGCTATGAAACAGGGTCTACAAGCATATGGAATCTCTTTCGTTAAGGGAATTCGCATGGACATAGCTGTTGAACTGTGCAAGCTAATGGGAGAGAAATCCTCTGAGGTTATCAGGCACTTAGAGACCTTGTGTGTCTCAGCCAGTCCTGAAAACACAAATGGACAGAATAGATACTCACACSCTTCTCATACTCATTTGTCTTTTGGGACAGCACTGGGGGAGGATACTGAGCTGGAAGGTATTTCAGCCTTATATTCTGGTGTTGTTTAGGTGTCATGAAATCCCTTCCTGATACTCAAATCCTGTCTCATCACCTGTCACTTTTGTTCTGTTCTGGTCACTCTGTTTGGAGTTCATTAGAATTAATATGGAACAGGAGGCTTAGCATGAAAACCAGACACCCTGTATGTAACAGTGTGGTCTGACAGAAAAAAAAAAAAAGATTTAGTCTTGTCATTTTGCCACTGAGCCAGTTTTGGATGCAGACTTCAAACCCTGCTGTGTGGTGCTATGACCTCTTTCATGACCCATTTTTGCAATGGCTGATGACATTAACTTTCCTAGAGAGATTTATACTCCATTTATTTCATGGTCTTCCCCCAGGAATGATGCCAAAGAGAGGTCTTGATGTGGCAGCTTGTGAAATTTTCCGTTTCTACAAACTGATTCCAACTAAAAGCCTGATTGAGCCCATCTCCATGATCGTGCCTCGACGGGTAAGTTACCCTCAGGTCATGTTCATATCTGTGGCAAATGTCAGCATAAAAATGAGGGCACTGCCTCTTCTCTGTGACTCTTGGGAGCAGGAGAGTAGGCAGAACAWGAATTTTTTTCTCTCCTGGCATGAGGGACGTAGCTGGCCATTTTCTGGGGAAGCCCTGCCAAAAAACCCTATCCAGGTAATTCAAGAATTACTCGAGAGCCAGGTTCTATTGAATGTCTGACTTTCTAAGACATGCTGCCAGATTTGCTATCTGTCTGCAAACTTCTCCAATAGACTCTCCATTGACATGACAAAAGAAAGAGAAGTTGGAGTTGATATTGGGTGGCATGAAAATCTCCTTTTGGAAGGAAGAAGAACCACCCTGGCAAAAAGGGAATTCATGGGTCTCCAGCCCTCGGGTAGAGTGGTGTTCCAGACAGTTCTTCTGCAGCATGTAAGGCACAACCTGTTGCACTGAGGGTGATGTAGAAGCAAGTCTCAGAGCTGGTGTCATTAGAGAATGAAACAGGCTTTGAATGTGTAGCTTGCCAAGCAGGGCAGCTCCCATGTGACTGTGTGAGCATGGGTACATGGGAAATGTCAGCACTGTGCCCACTACTTCCAGAGATGGCATGAGTTCCTTGAATTCAGAGATGCAGCAGAACCAATGCTCATTACAATGGCCAACCAGGCATGCTTCTCCAACTTTATCTCCTTTGCCAGTTTTTGTCAGTGGATGATCAGCTGATGCTTTGTGACTTGTGTTTGTCCTTTGTATCCGCATATTCATCCTGAGAAATTGGATTTTGTGGGAGTTGAGTTAGCTTCTGTCAATCTCCCCCAGTCTGAAGACCTTCCTGTCAGGAATTAAACTGGGCCTTCAGATGCAATCCTGCTGATTTGGGGTGAGGAGCAGAGAGGTTCAGAGCAGGTGAAAAGATTTTAGGTCCACGTCAGTGAGTGCTCATGACACTCCCTGTGCTGAAATGGAACAAACTCATTTCTCCACCACAAGCCAGTGTGACCTCTTTAAGCCAAAATCTCACTGACCTCGTTACTCTGGACTTTTGTTTGCTTGCAGTCGGAATCATACCAGGAAGACATCTACCCCTTGACTGCAGCAGCCCAGCCAGCACTGACAGCACAACAGTGGCTGAGCGGATTTAACAAAGGTCAGCACATGGAGAGCTCCCCAGCCCTTCAGCTCCCCAGGGCTTGAGTAAGCTGCTGCCAGCTGTCTGGCCTGTTACCTCCCAGAGAAAGAGGAAACGAGGAAAAGGAGAAACTGAATAAATACAGCTGTGGCTGTGAATTCTGGAAGCCGCTTCAGTCAAGTGCCTCCATGTTTTTCCCTGCAGGTCGTTTGAACTAATTGCTTACAGCTTATTTCTGGGTGTGTTTTGTGAGTGCTGACTTGTCTCCACCCTCCCTTCCTCTTGTTTTAGGGCCTGTCTTGGCATCCTTGAGACCAGGCTCTGAACCTGTGAACTCGCTACCACAGTTTCTTGAGCCAGAGCCACTTACAAAAACCACTGACATGAGATGGCAACGGGGAGGGAGAGAAAAGGTGCCACTGGAGGACAAGCAGAATCCAAGAGAGCTCAAAGAAGGCAGAAAATGGCTGAAAGTGGAGGAGAAATTGCCAAAAAATGAGCAAATGTGCCTCTCCAATGGCTTTGATATATTTGAGTGTCCACCACCAAAAACTGAAAGTGAGGTATGAATGTTGGGGGTGAAGTGTTGGGTCCGCGGGGGAAACCCAAAGCCAGATGACAGAAGGATGCCATGTACACGGTGACAGTTCAGGGAGGGTTTATTTTGAAGGCCTGTGTCAGTGTAAGGTCTTTGTGGGGGCTGGCTGCCAATGGGAAGCAGAAGTTGGGCCCAGCAGCACCCCAGCTCAGGGGGTCTGCAAAGGAGGGGTGTTCTTGCTTCCTAGGCATTATTGTGGCACAGACCTGCCTGGGGGTTGGCCTGGTGGAGGTCCTTGTGACTTCCAGGTTCTGGAGAAGAGAAGGGGGTATATTCAGGAAAGCTGCAGTCAGCAAGCCCTATGAGGCAGAAGGAATTTATGTGAAAGGAGGGGGTGTAGCCCTGGTGTATCCTTGTAGTCTTAAGTGCCTGACTGTATTGTGGGCCTTGCCATGAGAGAGGGGCTGCTTCTCCCCACTGCTGAGGGGCACCTTGACAGGGCAGTGCCATTGAGATTGGCTACAGGCTGCAGCAGGCACCTGGGAAAGGCTCTAGAAAAGGTCCTGGCAGCTCGGTGACCTGCCTTTAACCACGGACAACCACGTCTGTTACAGTAACCAAACTTGGCACCGTGGTACATCTCTGTGGTGATATGGCAGCCTCCCATTGCTAGCAGCTCGGGCATTTTCAACTCCATGTAGGGTGTTTGCTCTTAGGAACCCTGGAATAATGAACTTGCCATACTGGTGCTGAGGTCCTCTTTTCATATCTGCAAGATTTTAGCATCTGCACCTTGATAGGGGCGGATTTTCCTCATCTGACTTTCCCTGAGTTGGGAATTCTGCGTGCTTCTGAGCTGGCACCCCAGGGTTTCAGAAGCAGCCCTTGCAGAGCTGGGTACTCTGATGAATGCACAGTGAAACATTATGCTAGTCCCAAATGGAAGAAGAAAAAGAACTTGCCCAAGACCACAGAAGGAGATGTGTCAGACCCAGGAATTTAGACTCCAAAAACTTTCTGAGAAACACCTGCAGTCACAGTCCGATCTAGTGGAAAATAGGAGCACTGCTGATATTTTCTAGGGGTTGAAGGCCTCCTCCTTAGATATTTCTCTCAGAAGTGATGTGACAGCTCTGGTGGTATTGTCAGGTTAAGCCTGTGTTTCCTTAGTGGAAAGGAAGTAAAATGTGTGTTTTCTTACAGCTTTTGCAGATGTTTTACCGGCAACAGGAAGAAATCCGTCGACTACGTGAGCTGATAAACCAGAGAGATGTCCAAATTAAACAGCTGGAGTTGGAGCTCAGAAATGTCTGCGTGGACACAGACAAATACTGAGTGTGCTGGCCTGCAGCTCTTTGTACCCCTGGRAACTGGCGAGGCTCCAGTTCCTGTGGATAACTCCTCCTAGATTTTTCACTTGGGGTAAATTGATATTTCAGGCAGCATGGACTTCCCTGGCTTGTGGTGGTCACATTTCCCTAATCGTCACCAGACAGTTTTTGATGGATTTGCTGCGCTTCGTCAGGCTCCCCTTGCTTGCCTTCTCACCAATGTCAGAAGCTTGTGTGTTAATGCTTGTGAGAGACTTTGGAAAATCATGCTCTTCTGGTTCTGGAGAAGTTACATGTTAAGCTCGAGGAACAACCTTTTTTGCTGCCTCTCCACATGACAGGGGGATGGCAGACTGAAGGCACCTGCCAGTTTCTTTCCTCACCCTGGGACCCAGCGATGTGGCTCCTGTCCTCTAGCCCAGGGAGCCCCCTCTGCTGAGCTTCAGAGGCACCTCTGGCTCCAAAGGGATCCTCCTGCACCCCTCTCACCTCACAGCCTGGCCCTACCCCCAGGGGGTTGGGCACAGCCGTGGCTGCCCTGACCTAGTGCTGGGGATAGTCCCTCTCTGAGTGGCGGCTGCACTGGGGGTGCCAAGGGCCAGTCACTTTGGTGAYTGGTGAAGGAGAGTCGGTGTTGGAGGTCCTGCTTTTCAAGGGTGATGGTGTGAGCTAGTTCTCACCAGAGAAGCTGCCGAATCTCTGTGTCCTGTGGGTCAGTGGCCTTCTTTCTCTCCTTCTGCCAAAGACCAGCTGCAGCCAACTGGGGGTCATCAGAGAAATGAGGACAACATTTAAAGCTGCACAGTGTTGACAGTCAAGGAATTTGCCAAAATYTGGTTTAAAAGGATGAACAGGGAGTTGGACCCCCAACCCACTGCAAGCCTTTCAGCAATGGTGCTAGAAGTATTGTCATCCACAGTAAGATCACAGGGCTGTGGCCAGTCATGAACAACCCACCAGGGGTTGCTGGAATATTTCCTGTCTTTATGCCTGCAGCTCCTGCTTCCTTAGCTTCCAGGTGCCAGCAGCTTGTCCCATTCCTGCAGCCATCTGCAGCCATAGGTCCCCACCTTGCCAGCTGTGTTATCCAGCTCCCTGCATCCTCCCAGGCTGCCCAGCCTTGCCCAGCCCTGTGGCCACACTGATCTGTGCTCTTCAGCACCAGCTCTCTGGCTTGCTGCTGGACAGTTTGGAGATGTCTTAAACCCAAGCAGAGCAAACAGACACTATTTAACCTGTAATTGTGCACCTCTGTTGTGGCACAGAGAAATCACAGAATCAACTAGGTCCAGGGGATACGTCTAGGACACATTCTTGTCACCAGATCTGTTCTATTGGCTTCATTTTTTTTTCTTTTTTTTTTTTTTTTTTTTTTTTTTTT
>NW_026623416.1:108347-111484 GCF_030028575.1 Malurus melanocephalus | reverse complement strand
CTTATTTTTTAATATGAAATAAATTATTTAAATTATTTCCAAGGTAAATTAATCTTTTCAGGGGATTTTTACATCCTCTTGAGGACTGTTTCTTTGTTATTCTGTGACTGACTAGCATAGAGAATGATCGGCCACTATGGTTCTTATCCTAGGGTTGTGTTGATTTCAGCATTTCTGGAAAAGAAGTTGCTTTCAATTAGGCTTTGGTGAGACTATTTAATCAAAACTTTTTTAGACAGTATGCCTGTAAAAGCATGGACTGTGAAATGTATTTCAATTTGGAGCTTAACTGCAACCACTGATCTTTCACATGGGGAAAACCTCGAGGAAATGGAGTTATGCGTTCATGATCTGTGCCTAAATAGTCTTGAGTGATCATTTTACCAGTTTCTAAAACTCCTAAAAGCTTTGTAAAAAAACTGTTGAATATGGGGATAAAAACCAAATCTGTGCAATGAAAAGCAAATATAACTGAATAATAAATATATTTAGAGTTTTACTTTTTGATACACGTAAGATTGTTGTTTTATTGTTGTATTKTTGAAGTCACTGAAACTTAAGCTGAATCAAGGTCAGAAAGGAGTGTCACCTACTGTCTCCTTTGCTTGCATCAAGCTGTGGCCTTACATTAGTAGGTAGGTTGTGCACAGTCTTATACAGGTGGGCCTGTATTTTTACATCTTTCCCAGTTGCCCTTGATGCCACGAAGAGGTGCCCATTTTCAAATTGTTCTGTGCTAAATTGCTGTGCATATTGTCTTGACAAAACTCAGCCCTGCTGGAGATGCATTCACTGTGGTGGTGTGTTTCCTGCTCTCTGGCAGTCCTGGCTCTTCTCTTATGCAGAGCACACAGAGACTGGCCTCTTTTAGATATGCCACATGAGGTGGGTTTAATGTGTTATTACYACATTTTCTTATATAAAGACTTGGTGTTAGATGGGATTTGGATTTTTAGCAGACTGAAGCAGCATGGACAACACAAGCACAGTCTAGTCTAGCTGCAACCTCCAGCTAGATCACAATATGAATGAAATTCCCATTATGCTYACTGTCATGATGCTGAGTATCTCCAAGGACCAGGAAGAAGTACGTGGGTTGAAGCCAGCTCAAGTCTGTAGCTCTCTTCAAAGCTTATTTTGTTGTTTTTGTTTTGTTTTGTTTTGCTCTGAGTCCCATGGGCAGGGTAGCTGTGGTGAAAATCTGAAGAACCATTGCCTGTGCTCGTGTCCCCTGAGCTGTCTTCCACTGTAGTGGTTTGATGATCTGTCACAGCTTTGGGCATGGAAATGTTCATGGCTGCATTCAAGATGTAATTTTAATGTTTTTTGTGGCATATTTTAGGCCAGTGTAAAGAGCTAAAAAGGGTGGAAGTTGCTGGAGGAAGGCTGTTCTGGGAACTTTGTGCCCCAGCCATGTCATCAGGGCACCGTGACCTCCTGGCCTCCTGGTCTTGTAAGGAGCCTTGTGCTGGCAATAGTGGCTGGGCAGGCACTGTGTCCCTCCTCAGGGGCTGCCACAGTCTCACTGCTCTGAGCAAGGCCTAGGAAAAGTCAGCAGCAAGCAGATTAGTGTGGGAGGCAGAGGAAGAGCCTGCAGTGCCTTGGCAGCTGCTAAACCACAGAGAGAGAGGAAGACACAGCCCTGCAGTGGTAGCTTGCCTGCAGGATTTAGAGCCTCAGCACTTCACATCTTCACGCTCTATGCCAGGCCAGCTGTCAATTGCAGAATATAGCCTCGAAAATGGTAGTAATTCTCATTTTATTGCTTATTTCGGAAGGCTGTACTCTTGGTGTGCCCAAGAAGCTGCAAGCAGAAGAGAACACAGAGGTGGTGCCCCCTCATTTGCTCTGCAGTGAGAAGAAACAGGTCACCCTTGCTGGCCTTGGGCTTGGTAATATCCATCCCTAGTATGGGGTGGCTGTGAGCTGCAGYGGGGCACTGGAAGTGAGAGGAATCGCCGCTTGGACATGCCACAGCACCATTTCAGAGCAGGATCTCCGAATTTGTGCTGGAGCCACTGCAGTCTGCCCACAACTTGTCTGTGCTGGGCAGCCCTGAGCTGGGCTTGGCACTCCTCACATTTGGCCTCCCCAGCACTGAGGCTAGAGCAAGGACAAATTCTCCCAAGCCTCTCTCAATGCATTTCTAAATACAGCTGAGGATGCTGTTGGTTGTTTTTGCAGCAAGCCAGTGTTGCTGGCTCAGGCTCAGCTTACTGTCCAGCAGGGCATCAGAGAGCTCTGCAAAGCTTCTTCTCAGCTGCACAAACCCACAGTGTGTGCTGGTGCATGGAGCTACTTCTGAAATGCAGGCCTGTGCAGTTGTCCTTGCTGTGCTTCATCACAGTCCTCCCTGCCTAGCTCTGCATTTCTCCTGTTGAGTTCCCCTAAAGTGCAGCACAACTGCCTGCTGCACTTTCACTCCTCCCACTTTTATGTGCTCTGCAAACTCACTTGAGTCTGCGCTGTCCCATCCTGCCGGTCACTAAGGGAGAGGTTCAACAGCTTTGGATTTGTTTTGTAAATAGTTTATGTTTTCCTGCTCAGAAATCCAGGCTGACTACTCCTGATCCCCTTCTGGTTCTTCATGCCTTTGGAAATGCTYTCCAGGAGGATTTTCTCCCTCATCTTCCAAAGGATTGTGTGAGACTGTAGTTCATTCATCATCTTCCTTACATGGTTAGAAGGCAGGGCTGAGTCAGTCCTTTGCAACCTTTCCCGTTCACCTCTGCCTTTCAAAGAGCACTGAGAGTGGCCTTAGGATGCCACCTCCCTCATCACATTTGGGTCACACCCTGGCCCCACAACCTGTGTACATACACGATGGTGAAGTGTAAGTTTACCTGGTCTTCCCGGTTCTGATCCTCCCTTTTCTGGTGTACAGCAGGTATCTACTTACCTACCTCCTTACTTACCTACCTACTATATGCGTTTTTCTCTGCCAGCTTTCCCTCTCCCTGCTTAAAATTCTGCTCTTCTGAGCTACTGGCATTTGCTGCTTCTGTCAGCGCAGTAAGCTCTCCTGAATAAGACCTTTGTGCAGAACTAGAGGAAAAAGGTTTCTGAGTTTAATTTTCTGTGTCACAATATGGCAAACACTATGCCCAGTTCTTTCCAAATCACTTTGAAAAAAAAAA
>NW_026623416.1:32569-108302 GCF_030028575.1 Malurus melanocephalus | reverse complement strand
TTTAAGCAAGTTCTTAAAATGAATGCATGCAAAAATGAAGATGGCTTCCTCTTCTGATTTTCTCTCCTCTTGTTTTTGCATGTTTTTCTTCGGTAGAAACTTGCACATGCAGTGACTTCTGATCCAGCCATAAACACCCCTGAGGATTCTCAGTGGAAGTGGCTTAATAGCAGAAGTGCTTTTCATCTTTGCCAGTGCTTGGCCATCAGATATGGAAGGCATATGTGAGGGGCATTAGAAGTCGATAGAGACAGCTTCATTTTATTTCCTTTAATATAGAGAGCTTGAGCCTTCACCTGCTTTAAATGTTGCCTCATTTTCTTGCTATTAGAGTGAGTGACTGGGCTTTTGCCTACAAAGCTCTTCTGCTTGTATTGGATCTGACACACTGTATTTTCACCATCTTGACTCGTGGATATATTTGATCAGATCTTGCAAGGTCTATGAGAAAATACCAGGAGTACCTTACCTCAGCTTCAGGTTTGTGTGTTTCACATGCCAAAGTTAAATCTTTGCACTGATTCCATATCTCTGCAGGACTTGAGTGAAGATATTTGAGTAAGGAACAAAAAATTCTGGTGAGTACCCTTGAGGGGTAGTTTTYAAGGTAGAACCACCTAAATGTGATGGTAATGTGTTTTGAATTAAACTTTACTTCCTACTGATAGCCTTTACAGAACAAATGAGCTTCTTTGACTTAATGTGACCTGGAAAGTATAATTTCTACGTCAGTTACTGTGTATCTCCGTGTGATGTAAAAAATGTTTAGGTACATTTTTTTGCCTGGGCCTGGACCATCGATTCTTCTCTTCAGTTTTCACAAAGATTTCCTACAGATTTTTTTTCATGTAAGTTTACCTGGTCCTTTTACAAAARGTATGTGTAATATGTCCATTGTGATTTGTAAGGCAGCTTCTTTGGAAAGATTTAAGCAAAATTCTGCTCAAACACTATTTTCATGAGCAAGGACGCCAGGTACTTTGTCCTGGCTGGATAAGTGATGGAAGTAGKCACATTTACAACAAGCTGCAAAATAAGGAATTGATTTTACTTTCTATTGCTCCTGAAAATGCTTGAAAATTGATTCAAGGGAGGGGCTGTAAGGGTACTGGTGTGTTCCTAAGGCTCAGACACTCTGATGTGAGGTGTGTTGCACAGTTTTCTACACCCATAAATTTTGTCTGCTCATGAACCCACAAATGCTTTTGGTGGTGGTGAAGTTAAAAGTGCAATCCTTCTCAAGTTAAATACATGTTTAGGGAAGTGAAGCACACTRCAAAAGTGAGGGGCAGATGAGAATGCTTACCTTTTATCTGAGARGAGTGGTGAAAAAGGACATAGTTGCCGTATCACAAAATATTTTGAGTTAGAAGGATCTCTGAATCCAGCTCTGAAGTGAATGGCCTGTGTGGGGATCACAGCCTTTTTGGTTTTAGGGCCACAGAAGTGAATTATAACAGTTCATRTTCAGGTTTGTAGAGTGCTTTTGTCCCTGGTCTTTATGCCTAGAAGGTTGTCACAATTCTTTAGGAAGTATCTAGAGTGAGAAAAAATGACCTTAAAAAAATTGTAATGCCACAATGAAAATCAGATGCAGTCAGTGGAAATATCAATAATAAAGAATGAAGAAGCTTTAGTTTTAGTTCAAGTGATCAGTAAAAAGGAGAAAAATCACTGTGTTCATGGTTCATGAAAGCACAGTTCATCTTATTGTGATGGAACACTATTGCGTGTGATCTCACAACTGAGATCTTTCATAAAAAGAACATACAACATGACTCACAATGTACTCCTTTCCCCATTGGAAGGCAAATATGGCAGACTGGTTTGGCTATTCATTTGAATTCAGTGCCAGAAAGGAGCAGGTCAGTATGCCAGTTATTAAGCCTTTGCAGCTAAAAACAGCCATGTTGCTGTAGATATTCCTCTCACAGGGCCACTTTAGCCACAAGCTCCTTTGTGTGTGTGGAGAGAAGTTTTTTATTACTTTTCACAGCAGCAAATTAATAATCTTGGGAGTGGCTCTTGGAATAGTACTTTTAGATGTCAGAGCAGAAAGGCCACCACCCAGTTCCTGGTAAAGCTCACTGTATTTTTTTGCGGTCAATTATTAAACCAATTGAGCACAGAAGAAATGAAAATGAAGCGTGTCGGTCTTTCCTTCTTATCTTACTGGAATCTGCCCAGGCTCTGGGCAAGTTTTCTAATACACTGGGAGCACTCAAAGTTCACAGAGCATTGAATAAATTTTTCTGATATTTAAGGCAGACTGATTTTCTGTATTATACCTCTAGAGCTGGACTTGGGAGTTGCAGCTTTTATTCTCCCCACCTCCACAAGGTCTTAACCCTTTCAGTGGGGCTCTTGTAAAAAAGAGAGGGTGCTTTGAGCATCTTCAAAATTCAGGGATATTTTGGTCAAGACTAACAGTTGCCATGGTTCAAATACAGGCCCTGTCCTGCAGAGATCATCAGGTGTCTCAGACTCTCCTTGCCAGACAAGGCAAGAATCATGGAGGTCTGTGAAGCAAGATTGCAATGTGAACTTCCATGAAAGTGTTGTTCCAGAGSAARTTTGGTACCATTTGTTCACAAGATYGACTCAGCACCTGCCATTTGTCTCCACCTGCAGGTAACCCTGAATGTTTCAGCTCTTCCATACTGGTACTTGCTTACTGGGCTTCTTTTGACAGAAAAAGACCTTGTGAGGGAAAAAAAGTTCGTTTCAGGTGCTTGTGCCCCTTTGTAGATTTGCTTCCTAATGCTTTGTTCAAGGTAGGGAAGACAATTTGTGTCTTTGAGGGCACATTTTGTTCTGTGAATCTGGGGCCTTTTTTTTGCCTTACTTCCCCTATCCATTGCCTCTTTTTTCAGTGGGTGGTTACTTTTTTTTTAGTCTAGTATGTAGTTGATCTTTAGTTATGTAATCAGTGCTCAGGTCCAAAAGCACAAAACCTTGAATTAAACACTTGTTTAAAATAAACTCCTCCTTCCAGATCGGTGATCTGCACCACTTTTTTAAAAACCCTGAGAGTTTGGGAATCAATGCATTCCATAGAATTTATATTTCACTATCAAAATGGTGACAGATCCTTACTTACATCTGTTGCAGCTATCAGTGCCTTCAGCTGAAATCGAATGCAAAGCCCCACAATCCAATACTTCATTGATTTCTACACCTCTCTTCCTTTATGTGCTTGACTTCTTTGTATATAGACCTCAAGGCTTTTTGTGTTACTGTAGGGTTGATCAGTTAGGGAAGAAAACCCAAACCTTCAGTAAACATTAACTGGAATTCCATCTGCAGGGATTTCTCTGCACTAAATGTAGCATTACCTCAGTCCAGAAGAGGGAACTATTGTTTCATGTATGGCAAGTCCAAGCAAATTGTTTAAAGCATATTCTAACATGTGAAGATGAAAACATGAAAACGGTCTTCTCTAACGACAATAAACAATGAGGTATGAAATTTGAGGTATTTAGAGACTTTAAGAAAACAAAATATCAGAGCATGTAAATGCTCTATCTTTGTTTTTAGAGTATTCTTACAGCTGTGATTTATATAAAAATGTGTGAGTTTGATTGAACTATTTACCATAAAATAGGAGTACCTCAGATCCCACTAATTTTCTGTCATGTGAAATAAATTATATTAATTAGGTTACTTTGGTAATGTACCTGGGTTTAATTTGATTTTATGTTAAGTGCATGAGCCTTTCTGGGGAACARTAAATGCCCTATTAAAAAATGAATCTCTTCATTTGCAGATTTCTGCTACAAGCCATTGCCAGAAATCAGAAAGGAGGAGTGTTTTCCTTCTCACCAGAATTTACTTAAGTGAACACTCTTGTATTTTGRACTCAGATGTTGTAAATGCCTCAGATTCTTTAAGAATCACTTATTGGTAATTATTCCATAGTTGTATTATTCAGTCCTTGTAAATACATGTCGATATAATTTAACAGTCAGTGCCCTTGGAGCTAATGTTTGTCTTTRKAGAAGGGGCTTCTTTCTTACATCTGCTCAGTGATGAGGGTATGTTTCCMCTGTTAACTATATGGTTTTTAGCCTATGTGCTCCACATTAAATAAAGCATTTGTRTTCCAACATATTGTACATATTCCTGTTGTTCCTGTTGTCATGTGCCAAGCAACAAGTGAAGGCACCACATGAAGTCACTGAACTGCTATCAACTTGTTTGGACCCCAGACTGGGYATATCATTTAGGACTAAAAAAGATGAGGGTTGTACCTCACCTGCTTTCAGGTAACATGTGGACAGCATGTCCTGGGTGTGGTCTGCCTGTACCTAGGATCTATAACTAGTGCCTAGCACATGAGAGCAGGTCTGCAGAGCTGTTAGCATGGCTGATAGCTGGTGTCTGTGGTTAGGTGTGAATACAAACTGCACAGCTTCCATAAACTGCCAATTAATCCTTTGTCCATCAAACCACAGCAGTATTCTCACTGCTTCTGCTAAACAACRAGGGAATGTAGCAGACCAATAAAACCAGCCCTGTGGCTTTGTCTTAGTCCTGCTGATGTGTTGCCYGAGTCTGACAGCTATTTGGTAGGACTTTCTGTGCTCTGTTACACAGCCATCGCTGTTTCATTTTCCTGACAAAGGACAAAATCGATAGTGCAGCTGTCTGGGAGATGACACTGTAGAACGACTTGTGGTTACCACCAGTAAGCTAGCTGCATTTCTTAGGTGAATGCACATAAAACCAACAGGACAGAGTTTCATATCTTGTGTGTCAACACTGCACTTTGCAGTGGAGCTAAAGCAGTTTTTAGTTTGAATTCAGGAAGAAATACATTTCACCAGTTATAATGAGTTTGCTCTCTTTCTGCATTTCCTAAGTAATGAAATCTATTTTGCATGGTTTTGTCTTTAGTTCATCTCCTTCTTCATTAGTCCTTGTACCTTCCCACTGATTTTTTAAATTTTCCTAGGAACAGTGACAGAGCGGCATGGAAACTATGGTAGTTTGCCCTATGATCCATCCAAAGTACACATTAAAATTTCAGCTCTTGAATCTTAATGATTGAAAATGATACTCTAAATTGAAAGARAACAGCTTAATTTGCAGTTAAGGTCACGTGACATTTCAATGACAATTTAGAGTAGTTCAACTTTTGTCAGTAAACTAAACAGATAAAACTCCAGATGATACCTTGGGGCTATATTATAATCTTTCCTCACATATTACTTTTATTTGCATTTACAGCTGTAATTCGCCACCATGTGAAATGCTTTATAAGTTTTCTGTACAAAAGCGTTTTACTACACAAGCATACAAATGTATTCAAGCAAATGTGATCTGGAGCAAACCGTGGAGAGCAAGTGTGGTTGACTCCAGTGCTTCTTCCTTCTTAGCTGATTTTTGATTCCAGWTATGTGTAGAGCAGAGCTGAAAGGACTAAAGGGTCATCAATGCATGACTCTGCCTGAGGCGTGATTAAGTGCACCCACGCCATTCTGGCAGGTCTGTTTGTCTGGCCTATTAAAACCTCCAGTGATGGAGATGTGTGTCATTTTTCAGGCAATCTGTGCCAATGCTTTTCCATCTTCACCCTCAACRGGACTTACACTAATGTCTTGGGATTTTCCCTTCTGTGAATTAAGGGTGTTACTTTTTGTTGTATTTTGTGGAACTGTAGAGTACACTATTCCTTTTTATTCTGTGCTAGCTCTTTGCCTTGCTGGAGACTTAGTCCCTCAGTGAAATCACCCTCAGTTCATTCTCTTCTTCCTCATTGAATTAATCTCACCAATCCTCTGGCTCTTTTAAGTAGTTCTGTTCAAATCTTGTGATGCAGCACTATACTCAGGCTCCCAGAGTACRAGGGTGCATTCAGAGGCTATCTTGGCTGTAGCTGCGTTTCTGAATGTCTGTATGATTCCTGTTTACCTATAGAAATGCATCAAATCATGCTCAATATATTCTCTGTAAGCCTGACTTCCCTTTCTGTAGAGTTGCTATGCTTCTCACCTCATATTTTTCAGATTATGTTTTCTGTTTATGTGTGGTATTTTATGTGTCTTCATGAAAGTATTTTATGAACACCTTGAAATAAAAATGTGCCTGAGGAGGAATGGGAGATCAGACTTCAAAATTGTGCCATTAAGAGCTAGCAGATGAATTCTTTTTTTTTTCCTGAAGGTTATAGTGCTATGCTGAATTACAACAACTGGAAATTCAGATGTCTTAATTACTGGAAATCAATGAACAGTTGTCCAGTTGTTCTTGCTCAACCATTCATGAAGCTGGGTGAGTGCCTGGCTGGCTCAAACATTAATTTACTCCTCTTATACTGTTTATAAAATGACTAGATGTTTTTATACCTTGTTCCCTGGAAGAGGGTATGAGAATGATCTGAGTACGGGTACCATAGARTGGGTTCTCTTCCTCATAATGAGGCCTCTTTCTTGAATTTTCAGTACTGGCAGAAAGTTTTACATTTTCCTACTATACACAGGTCTCCTGAAATACACATAGTACATGTAAGGAAAAAGATAAACTACAGGCTACAAATATTAAAAAATGTTGGAGAAAAATCAGCAAGTGCTGACAGGGAATATAGGAAGGAGCAGTTCTAAAATAGTGACACCCAAAGGAGGAGTGTTTTCATTCTCATCAGAATTTACTTAAGTGAACACTCTTGTATTCTGAACTTAGATGTTGTAAATGCCTCAGTTTCTTTAAGAATACTTATTGGGAATTATTCTATAGTTATAGTTGTATTATTCAGTTCTTGTAAATACATGCCGAGATAATTTAACAGCCAGTGCCCTTGGAGCTAATGTTTGTCTTTGGAGAAAAATCCTACAATCACAGGAAGGTTGTGGTGAATTCTTTGGCCTGTGATGTCCTTGGATGATGACAGGGTGCTTATTGGATAAAATTTTAGCTTAATGTGAGTCATGATATCCTTGTGAAAGTACCTGGATGAGGTTTTTCTGGATTGGGTAAAGTGTAAGATCAGAGCAGACAATTTAACAGTTCCTTCAGCCTTAAAATCATTGAGTGAGCAGAAGTTGAGTAAGAATACAGACTGCCAACAGTGTCAAAGGGAAGTAATGTGGAACAGAGGCTAAAAAGGAGCAGGCAAGATGGGGAAAATTCAGTACTAGTAGGCAATATGGCTTGTAAAGACAGGAGAACAAATAACAAAATAAAGGGTCAACTTTGTGTGCTGGAGTCAGATGGAAGATTGCTGCAGATTWAAAAAGTCCAGGGATTTTACTCTAAAAGTCTCCATAACTCATATCTAACCGTAAGTTATATATGCACCAATGCACGTATACACACATAGACATGCTTTAGGAATTGGAGTGAGTTTGTTTTGTTATATATAAATAGTTCTGAAGGGTTGTCTGGTAGAACTTGAAAATGGAATTGTGTTCACCCATGACAGAAAGACATTACTATGTCTAGTACAGTCATTAATAGTTGGCTGTTTTCTGTGCAGTTGTGACTTTCTCAAAGATTAAATTAAGAAGCATCTCTTAAATAACGTAAAGACTATGTCATCATATTTCAGAGAAGAGATGATCTTAGGTTTGAGACAGAGAAATCAGCAAATGTGCACCCCATCAAAAGAGAGCCTATACACTTTCTGGGAAGGGTGTGTGAATCATTTCACTTGTGTGCTTCTTAATAGGCAGAACCATGCTTTCTATTGGCATAGAACAGAATATTTCAACTGAGCTGTCAGATGAAAGCACAGATATCTCTTCCAAAAATGGAGAAAACAGACAGGTTTCGCAGAGCTTGATTTTACTCCTGACCTTTAAATTGGGGATGTGGAGAAAAGAAGGGAATTGAATGATTTTGGTGGCAATACTCCTCTATTAGATAGGTTCAGTGTCCTGGGTCAAAAGGGGCATCCATCAATATTGCAAAGTACTCAGTGGAGCAGCTGTGGTGGTCCAGTGTAGGCAGGTTAAAAACCATTGCTACGTATTAGCCATCTGGGAACAATTGGAAATGCCTGCCATTGTCTGCCAGGGGCAGCAATTTGTAGGAGCTACGGTGCATTATGATGGATTAGCTCTGCAGCTGAAGGTGTCACGACCCATTTCTCTGCATCTTCTTTGGGATAACATTGCAAAGCAGAGGCTTTTATTGTTGCAGTTTCAGGGGAAGGAATCTAATTTGTAATGATGCTGTAGGGCAGAAGGGAAGAAAGGCTTCAAGAGCCACCATGGCTGTGAACAAAGTGTACGCTTCAGTTCAGTGCTTGGCTGTTAACGTGGTTCCTACTTTGGGGGATTCCTTATTCAGGAATTGTTTATATGCTTCCATGAGCTTCAGACGTGAGCCATTAACACCAGTATGGGACTTCTTGTTTGGCAGGATGCTTCTTCAAGGATTGGTGACCTRTCCTCTCACATCTACCCCTCCATCTCCAGCTCTCTATGCTCTGGCTGACCCTCTCCATTAGCCTCCACTTAGGCTGCTCTGATAGTCTTGACAGCTCAGTTCCTTGTGGTTCCTGCCTCAGGGAAGGCAAAGGCACCAAATCTGTGGTACCACCCTATGTGACGCTGGCTTGGACACTTGTAGGGCGTATGAGGCTCCATTTTCTTTACCCTACATGCAAAGGTTTCTCAGCAATGTCTCTGTCCCTTTTATAGCTCCAGCTGATGATATAGTTTACATCTTCTCATCTCATCTCATCTCATCTCATCTCATCTCATCTCATCTCATCTCATCTCATCTCATCATCTCAGTTTCTCTTTATTCTCATTCTGTTTCAGTGCAGTAGGTTGTGCAATAGGTGACTAATCTATACAAATACATGCATGCAGACATATATTTCTCTCATGATATTCGCATGCACATGCACTACCACACACCACTGCTGATAGGTATGTAAGTGCTTTGGTAGTAGACTTCTTTCAGTGTGCAGCTGATCATGTTCACACTGTTTCTGAAGCAGGCACCAAAAAGAAGGTTTGTACTTTTGCTAGGTTTTTTTTTTTCTTTTCTGTTTTGCCTTGGTCTTTCAAAAGAACCTGGCAGATATGCATTTTAGTTTACATTTTTAAAGCAGAATGGCATTTGGTTGTGTGAATCCCAATGAACCTTTACTGCTAAGCACTGCTCTGACCACCGTCCAGGTTTCCCTACAGCTCAAAGGGAAAATAAAATTATTTTGCAGGGCTAACTACTCAGACTGCTGCTGGCTGTTGGCTGATTTCCCTGCTCAAGAAAATAATTACAGCTGACCCTTTGATAAAAAATCCTTCAAGAAGGCTTAATTGTATTTAAGGAGGAACAAAACAGTTTAAAACCTCAAGCAGCAGGTTCCTACACTCCCATCCTTTCTTTTGGTCCGGTGGGTGGCTTGTACAGAAATGCAGGACATTTGTGAGTGAAAGGTAAATACTTTCTTAGTCCCAGAAAGTCCTTTGAAGTCCTATATCTTCTGGCAGGTTTTATCTTTGTTCCAACAGGCAGAGAAAATATGATTTCTAATTTCTGGGATCGGATCCCTCTTTAACTCCTTTAACTGGAATTTGAATCCTGTACCTAAGCAGCAGTTAGTGGGCATCACCTTTCATTGCAGCGAAACAAATTCTTGGCTGAATTAAGTTGTAGCACCAACACTCTCTCATGCTGGTATTAGCATCACTAACTTCACGTTTTCAGCCCTCACTGATTTCCTCTGTAGTGATGGATACCTAATATTTTGCAAGAATGACAGCAGTCAGGGAGCACAGCTGACCTGAGGACCTCCTGTCCAGGTAATTCTATAATAGTCCATAGCACATTCTTTCCTCCATAAGACACAATAAACAATCTCAAACTGAACACTCCTTGTGATAAGAAGATAGATATTATGTGGATTATTCCTTGAAATGTGAAGCACAATCTAGTCTTGTAACAATATTTATCCATTCCTATTCACTTATTAATTTTACAGTACTCTTTCACAAGCTCTTTGAGAGACTCACAGTCACATAAAGGTAGAAAATGCAATATAGGTACCAACCAAAGACATTTATTTGTTACTACTGACTGCTTCACAAATAAGGGAAACTGTAAGGTTGGAATGGGTGGGAAACTGGGAGAAATGAGATGGTGAGAAATGAGATTAAAAAACCCATAAAGTTATGTGTTATATATAGGTTGTAATTACTTTTCTGTCTTGTATCCTGATAGTCACTGTGCCAGAGAAGGCAGGAAGGTCTCAGAGAAAACAATTGGGCACTTGTATAGAGAGCTCCTAATGGACCAGCACAGCAACACTTTTTCTAAAATTCCATAAGAAAAATGCAGAAGAGGTTACCTGTTGGTATATTAACTCAAATCTTGCCATGCAAGATAATGGTGGATATGGTATTAATTCTTGAAGAAGTATCTTGCGTGTAACAACCATCAATGCAAGCTTGCAAGATTGCAAGTGGAAGGCAGACAAAATCATGGAAGAAAAGGGAAGGAATAATCTTAAGTGTGAAAAGGCAAAAATATGCTAAAAAGGCTCCTTTTGAAAGCTCAGAATTCCTAACAGGTCTACAAAGTGTCAATAGATGAGGCAGAAGGGTGTACAGTTATTTCCTTTTTCTGCTATGAAGGAGCAACTGGAGCWGGGACATTCCAACATTCAGTCAGAGCCAGAGCAGAAGTGAGAGGACTCAGGGAGGAGCTGTGAGCATTCTTTTCTTTCTGTGAAAGAGACAGCATAGCAACTGTCAGGCTCAGAACATCTAAAAACGCACAGGGGCATTTAATGTATTGGTGCCTGGAAAATGAGCTAAACGCTTCCAAGACAAATCTTAACCTTCCACCTGTGGGGGGGAATTTACATGCCTGCCCTGTATGTATTATCCTGGAGAACTAGCAGGGTGTTTGCTGAGGAGAAATGGTGATGAATAAGCAGGTGGGATTATGACCTATCGCTGCTCTCTGCTCTGCTGTCCCAATAGATGTGTGATTTTGGGCCAGTATCTGATACAGGGTTTCATCCTATTTATCTGTAGGCACTTGGTGTGCATGTATTTAGCTCCAGACCACACACACCAACTATGGAGTCAGTGGAGGGGCAGCCTGCTTCTAAGGAAGGAGGATTTTGTCTTGGGTAGGAAAAGTCAGTTTTTCAAAATGGTGAAATCTATGCGTGGTGTGGGGACCCTGAACACWGTGTCACAGTGATCGTAAGGGATTCGTCAGAGGAGCCACTTAGATTGTTCTCAGCCTTAATCTGTCTTGAGTCTTAAAACTGGAGAAGTTTTCTTTCTCTGTCTCAAAGGAAGTTATTGAGGACAAAGACACTGTTGATGCTCAGCTATCACAGCAAGGCTCTGTAGGTACTTTAGGTTTGCAAAACCCCGTGAAAAGACATATGCAGCACTAATTGGCGTTTGTTATTTTCTTAGAGCACCTTCTGGGGCATTCATTCCCGTGGCCTCATTTCAGCTGCATGGCAGGCATTCATCATTAGTGCTTCTTTGCCTGCTATATTAGTTTTTTTTTTCTTCTCAGCATTTTGAAAAGGCCTCATTTACTGTCGTAGGGATGCCTTTGGAGAAGTTCTGGCAATTCTTGCTAGAGCTGTGCAAGATGTGGTGACCCTTGGCTATCAGCAGCAGTTGCAGAGGTAGGAGAATAGGCAGTGTGTGCTCCACGTGCTTGTCCAGGGTCAGGGACAGGTAGACTGCAGCAAATGGAAACAAAATGCCAGTGTCCCCAGCCTGATCTCATACAGATCTCACACAGCAGATCTCATGCACTGCAAAATCAGGGTTTTGGGTTTCTGAGACATATTTGCTATTAAGTCCTTTTCATATTCTTCTAAAGATCAAAAAAAGGTAGCTATATTTTTTTTTCTTTCTCCCTGAAGGATGGCCACATACATTTTCCTACTTTAAACTATAAAATTTGATTCTGCTTGGACCAGGATAAGAATGCAGTCTGAAATAGGGCAGGAAGGGGTGACTCAGACCTGTGTCTGGGCGAGGGTAAAAGTCAACCTCATGTCTCATCTCCAGACACAGAGAAGCTTTCCAGCAAGGTACTCAGTACTGTGATACAGGGGAGCAGAATTTTAACACACCTTGAAAAAAAAAGTTGATTAGTAATGAAGGCTAGCTACTGCTATTTTTATCATTTGATTATCTTCAGAACTGGAAAATCAAGCCTTCTATTGATCAGTACCCTCTTTTTCTGTCTCCCATGGAACCACAGTAAATACAAAAGAGATCACTCCACATTCTATACTTGTGGATAATGGCTGCATATGAAAGCAACTGTGGGAGATCATTACAGAGGAGTCAAGGGACCTGAGATCTCCTATTGAGCTCCTAGGATTATGCAACAAAATACTACTCTGTAGATGGAATTATATCACTAAATGATTTCAGTTTTGTTTCTGAAGCTAGCTATTTGTAAATGGAAGTAATAGATATGTGCTTACTGTGCTTACCTGAACAAAATGTCTTAGGATCATAGAATTATAGAGGATGGAAAAACCTTCAAGACAGTAAAGTCTAACTTTTCACCAAAATCTCCATGCCAAATAAACCAAAGTGCTGAGTGCCACTTCAGTCTTTTTTTGAACACTTTCAGATGTCAAAGGCCTTGCTCAAGTCCAAGTAGACAACATCCACAGCCTTTCCCTCATCTACCAGGCAGGTCACTGGGTCATTAAAGGAGATCAGGTTGGTCAGGCAGGACCTACCTTTCCTAAACCCATGTGGGCTGGGTTTGATTGTCTGGTTTCCTGTAGGTGTCTTGCACCAAACTTTCAGGGACAAAATCTGCAGAAAATAATTTTATAAGACTTCTATTGCAAAAATAATTCTCTTCACATAAACTTGAAACACTTCAATATTTCAGCCATGCTGATGAGTTTATCAGTGCATCATTGTGTCACTTGATAGCACGAATAAACTATAAAAGGATACAAATATACCCCAGTATGTAAGTGGGCAGAGACACAGATAATTTTCTTCACTTCAAAGGCTATAAAAATAGTCACAGTGAGTTAGACCAAAGGTCTGTCTATCAAAGGCAGGATTCCGTTTTCAGTAATAATCAAAACCAAGTGTGTAGAGGAAATTAGGACCAGGGAAAAAATAYGTGATCTTTCCCTAGGGTCCAATTATTTTCAACTTGGAAACTCCCTTGTTTAGAACTAGGAGCAGTTTATTCTTTCAACTTACTAAATATTCCTCAACCGGACATAGGAGAGCAGTGGATGATAAGCGAGTGGAAAAGCTTTCTGCCTGTCCTAGTGTGAAGACAATATTTTAATAAATCACAGAAACAGACAGCACAGTGATGGGGGAGTTTTAAAAGCCCAGTCATGTGTACAATTCTGTAGTTAACATGCTTTGCAATGAAAGGTGTTTGACACGAACTAGGTAAAATAATATATAGTTTGCAATGGCTAAAATGGCCGAGAATGTGATCTCGAAGCATCTTTCTTTGTTGCTCAATGACTGTCAAAAAGGCTTATTTCTTATCTACGAGCCACTCCCTGTATTTCTAATCATAAACTGTTTACTCCAAGAACCCCTCCAGCAAGTTCAAATAAACAAAGCAACGTTAAAGTGGAGCTGCCTGTGAGTGCCTGGGGAGAGGGATGTTATAAATGCTGACAATAGATGGGCTCAATATATTGTTTGAGAAAGTTGTAGCTAGTCTCCTCATTCATCATAGTGACAGCAATACTGACAGGTCTCTGCAGCGCTTCATCTGTGAAATGATGGATCAGCAATGAGGGCTGGCTGGCAGGAGGCACTTGAAACATCCAGGGCTTTCAAAGTCTGCCTTCTCTGTCATGCTTTATTCATGCTGCATAATGGACAAGCACGGGCAGTGTGCTGAATTATAGGCTTGAGCCTTGAGATCCTGCCCAGGGATAATTTTCCTAAATCTGCACAATTCTTTCCTTTTCAGGTGCAAGCAATAGCAAAGCCTGTGGCAGAAGTGAGGAAGGCGAGACCTCTTCAGGTCCTGGCCACTGAGAGCTGTTTGAAGTCAGTACAGACACGCAGAGCAGTTTTCTTAAGACAGCAGGAGAGGCCAGATTTATCTGTGACCTGCATTTGGTGCAGAATTGGCCTGGATGTAGATGCTGATGACCGGAGATTATTTAAAGCTACAGATCAATCTTTGAGCTGTATGCAGAGAGGCAAATTAATGATGACATAAATCTAATGGCTGGTGTGGCTCAAAGAGCGAGTGCCATGACAACAGCAGATGTATTCAGGGAGGATGTGAAATAGACCTCAAAATTTGGCAAAGATAGGTTGAATAAAAGTAATATGTGAAGGACATAACTGAAATGCYCCCTGACAGTGCCATGATACTTGGCTTTTTTTTCTTTATTGCTGAGAAGCTGATAGGAGACTTGTTAAGACAGAGCAGTAGCAGCATCTAAAATGGTATTTTAGTTAAGGACCACTGTCAGTGCTTTAATTATGAAACTTGTTCCTCCAGATAATACAATACKTCAATAAAAACATTCACTCTGGCGCAAAAGGAGCTGCACAACAGTTTGGTTCAGGAGAACAAACAGAGCAGTGAAACAGCCCAACTGGAAGTCTGCTGAAGTCAAGGGCAAGGCTTTTGTTTGATTTCTGATCAGGCTCCGTGTAAGCTGAGTGGCTGTGAGATGAATTAGCAATGCTGAATATCCTTTGTCAGCAGAGCATGAACAGTGAAAGTGCGTGTTTCCCTGTGGGAACTATGGGCTGAGCACACCAGCTTTACGAGATGCTCAGTAAAGTGAACACATTGCCAAAACATGACACACATCCTGGTCAGTTAATAATTCCACCTTCTGCTTCCCTTGAAACTTACCTACGGCATGAGCAGGGGCGAGTCAGCACAGCTGCACTGATGGCACAAGATCAGAAGATTGCTTGGATTCACTCTTGACAGTGGGAAAGGRGTAAAAATATCCAAATCAGGACATAAGTGTCTGTTTGTTTGCCCTCAAGTTGGTGAAAAGAGGGAGAAAATTTCAAAGGTGAGCTGTGATATGGAAGTTTATGGTTCCAAATTTATTATCTCAGTCCAGGGGCTGAAGTGAGGTAGGGTTACAGAGGAGTTGCACTAAGGCCCTAAACAGCCATTGTCCAGCTGAGGACCTCGCCAGGACCATGTCCATCATGATTTCTCACAAGGTTCTCCAATTGCAACAGGTCCAGATATTCCATGGAGGAAGCTTCCTTAGGTTTGTTGAGCCTGGAGTTGCTTGAATTGTGGTTCAGCATGTGGCTGGCAAAAGAGATACTCACAACTTCATGAGTGTGAGAGTCCTCCGACTGAATGGGAGTTTCCTGTTGGATAAGACGTGGAAAAATGTTCAGCCACTCAAGCCTTCCTCATGAAGTACAATCAGGGCAGTCAAAGCACCGTTTCTCAACCTCCTTCAGTTTCGAGACTGCTGAAGTATGTGGAGATTGGAGCTGAATTTGATGCAGACAACTGTATCCTGAATTTTGGGCAAAAAATACAGGCTCCTTTCTCTTAACCACCATTCTTTCTGGTGTGGGCCTTAAAGGTGAGCAGATCACACACTGAAAACCAGCTCCTTGAAATGGGTATTCTAAAAGGAAAGGATCATTCTCATGCATCATAGCATCTGATTTACCCTAAAGTTTAATCAGACTGAAGTAAATGTCAGAATTTGAACTAGACATGACCAAGCAAGGTGCACTTGCAGCCCAGAAAGACAGCCACATCCTGGGCTGCAACAAAAAAACCATGGCTGGGAGGTCAAGGGGGGATTCTCACCCTCTGCTCTGCCYTTGTGAGACCCACCTGGAATGCTGTGTCCAGCTCTGGGGACCTCAGCACAAGAAAAGTGAGGATCTGTTGATAGTGGGTCCCGAGGAGGGACACAAAAGTGATAAGAGGGATGGAACACCTCTCCTGAGTGGACAGGCTGAGAGAGCTGGGCTTGTTCACCCTGGAAAAGAGAAGRTCCCTCTMTTCTCTCTCTCTGGGGAGACCTCATTATGGCCTTTTGGTAAACTGAAAGGGGGCTTTCAGGAAAGATGGCAATATCCTTTTTAGCAGGGCCTGTAGTTGTAGAACAAGGAGTAATGGTTTTAAGCTAAAACAGGACAGATTCAGGCTAGATAYAAGGAAGAAATCTTTTATGATGGGTGTGGTGAAACAYTGGCACAAGTTGCCCATAGAGGTGTTTGAGGGTCAATGCTGGATCCTTGGAAGCATTCGAGGCCAAGTGGAATGAGGCTCTGAGCTCCCTGATGCARTTGAAAATGTCCCTACTTATTGCAAGGATTTTGTATTAGATGACCTTTAAAAGTCCCTTCCAACTCAAACTATTCTATGATTCTGTGATTAACTCTCTCCCAAATAACTGACGTGTGCAAAGAATTATCTGGCTGTGAAAATTGGCATCATCTTTAGGTTGGAGCCTAGTTTTACTATTTTACGAGAGCAGGAATTTAGATGTGAATGGTCCTGGGCAGTGTGGTGTGTACCCTGTCCTGGTAYTTCCATGGAAGAGCTGTTCCATGAACTCTTGTGTGGTTTGTGCAGCTGAACTGGTAACCTCAGCCAGAACTTTGCTACTGGGGAAGGACTCCTTTTTTTATGGTCTTATTTAAAGTCTTTACTTCATCTGAAGTAAGTCAAACTGTTAGGGCTTTTAAAAAAAAAACAAAAGCAGTGGCTGGATTTACTCACYGAAACTTCACAAAGTGAGCTGACATGGAGTTCAAATTTTGATCTGCCTGTCAGAAGAGGTCAGTTGTGCCCAAGGGTGAAGAATGTTTGTAATCTGGCACCATGTGAAACTTTTTAATGCTTTAATGTGAAGTCTAGTTCTGTGGGTGGTTTTATAATTTTTTTGGCTGTAATGATGTTTGCTTCTATGACAATGAATTTGGCAGCAGGGGTATATTTTAATTAATTTATATTTCTTGGTGTGTTTTTTTAATTTGACTTATGAGACATAAGGAGAAAAAGAGTTCAGTATGAAGCATTATAATTTAAGATAGTCGGGCTTCCAACTTGAAAAGYTCCACTAAATTTGTTATTTGATCTATAATCCTATTTTCAAATTTGTGTCTTGGTATTTTCAGAGATACTGATAATTTGGGTATTCTAAAGCAATTGATGCATTTTGTGATACTGGAATTGTAGATTTCTGCTACATCTTTGTTTTTATAAAAGAACAATTAATTTTATTTTGATCTTGCCTTTTTATTTTCAGAGGATATGAATTTACACAGACATTATTTAAGTATGGGTTTTGCTTATTGCTTCACACTGACAGGATCAGGAAAGAGCAGTTGCAAAATTAATCCAGTTTATCATTTGTCCAATCTGGTCACCCACCAACCTGGTGAAGCCCTATGACATTTTCTTAAACATGTTGTTTGTTTTCAGATTGTTCAGGCCTGCTCCAATGTACAGAACTGCTGGGAGGTGGACAGATTGTTGGGAAAACTTAAGACTGTGCTTTGCATTCCAGACACACTGCTGCCATTATTCTGTGTTGGCATTATGCAGACCTACTTGCTCGGATCACAGTCCTACTGTCAACTCAACAGAAATATGATAAGAATGTGATGGAAGAGAGGGATCTGACACAGGGCTGTGGATCTGCACACCTTCCACTAATCACCCTGGAGCTGAAATGTGTCTTTTTCATCTCTGCATGAAACTYGTGAACCAGTGAGAGAAGAAGCCTACTGTCTCTAAAAAGTACTGCTCTGGCAGTTCCTAAAAACTTTGTGTTTTTATATTTGGTTCCAATAAAATCAAAAGTTTAAACATTATTAAAATAATAGCATTTTGTTTTTTTCTCCTTTAAACTAAGGTCTTAAAGTGTATGRAGGTTTTCAATGCAATTGATCGAGTCTTGGGCAATAATATTTATTGTAGAATTTACTTGTAACTAGCTATATAACAATTCAGTTCTTTTTCTCTGCTGTGTCTTTATGACACAGTAAACAGCGCAGCATACATCAAAAGCCTGCTTATCATTGCTACAGCTACTTACATCTTGCCTTCTACTCATCATGCATGAAGTCATATAAGTTGTAAATGTGACAGCAGTATATGGTAAAGCCAAATGTTTTGTGTTGAAAATGTCAGAGTTTCTGCAGTAAAGAATTGAGAAAGATGAAAGAAATCAAAAGCATGGGTGTTTGTGGAACTTAAATCCATTATTTGTTAGGGTGCTTTTATCTTTAATCAGAGACCCACTAAASACTCCTAACTTCTTAGAATCACTAAAGTATGAGAATAGTCAGCAYCTCTGGAAACAGTGCCTATCATGGACCATGAACAATTCCTCATAACTAAACCCTCAGGCACCGGTTTTAACCCTACAATACAGGGATGCAGGCCCTTTGACAGGGTCCTTAAAAAGGAAATCTCTTGTAGAGATGCACTTTGGTGTCAGAAAACTGCTGTGTGGGACATGGGTAAGCCCAGTGGATGCAGGATGGTGATGTACCATGCATGATGCACAACCAGCCCTGCAGGAGAGCAGGTGGTGAAGGCAGATGTGGCCCAGCACTACACAGCTTTGCAGGTGCTTTCCTGTGCTCCATATTAGTTCTGGATGGGGCTGTGGGGTCAGCAGGACCCACAGTGCTGTACTGGGCAGGTGCAAACTCCCAGCTCCTTGTGAAAACAGTGAGCATTGGCTTTTGTTGCAGGGACTGAAGCCCTGGAAACCAATTTTTTTTGGTGAAACCATATCACCTCTAGAGAATAGCATTGCTGGGACAGTTCATCTAAGGTGTCCTGTAGAGRTTCCTTTCATGCTCACTGGAGGGGTGAGAGATGGATGTCAGCACTCTTGGTCACAACACTCCTTTGAGGACGCCTGAGATAACCCCAGCACTGTAGTAACTGGCAYACACCCTGCTATGGCTTTTGGGAAGGTGCAACTCATGAAGAATGTTTTAGATTATATGCCYGTGCTTTTGCTCTTACAGCATTTGCAAAACCCACATAAAGTGATTTGGTTCCTACACATACATATATTTTACTTATTACAATACACAGGGAGTAGTAGGATCAGCTTGTAAGTTTATGACCAAATGATATTTCTCTGATGAATACTATTTCATGTTAATGCAGGGGAGGAGAAAAGACCAGGAGATACGGCCTCTCAATAGCACTGCAGTAAGACTGCAAATATGAAGTGCAGGAAATGTATTTATATCCCTCATCTATCTCATTCAGAGCTATCTATGAAAAATTCAGAGAGAGTCCTCCATTTGGGACTTTTCCAAGCTTGGACCATGTCCCAGGCAAAGACATGCATACTTGAATTGGAAACCCCAAAAATTCGGTATGAAAAAATGCATTTTAACACATTTCTGTGTTTACATGAGGATTCTGAGTAGTTGTTACTTGGCAGAGAACCAAAAAGCCCTTTCAAAACTGTGTATGCCACAGAATGGAATTGTTATCCAGAGGTCAGTTCTCTATTTTTTTAATTTACTTTTGGGATGGTTTTCAGTTACTGTAGGCTTAAGCCCTTGGGATGTGAAAATTGTAATTAAAAGAGCGAATTTTTATGAGGAATGATGGATAGTAAGTTATACATAACAAAAGGTCTGCACAAGGCAACAACATCCAAACATCGCTACTCAAAATGTGATTCAATTTTTCTTTCCATTAAATAGGTCAAGCCATGAAGGGAGGGAGACTCTAGAGGGATTGTTAAGTTTTCAGGAGGTTTGGGCTCAGTTTACCAGATGTCCATGCCGGTTCCATCTCCATGAGTTAGGATGACAAACATCATTGATAACATCRTATGACTTCAGTCCACTGAAGCTGGAAGAGGAGGAATGGCAGTGATAAGGARCTGGGTGCTGCAGTGTCCTCTGTCAGAGTAGGATTTTTATGGATACACCTCCATTTCTGCCTTTTAGAGTGGATCCTCTTGACACAAGGTCTTACCATGTGGACTTACATTGGCTCACAACTCAGGAAGCACAGTTTCATTTATGACTTTCCCTAAAACAGCTGCTGTACTTTCAACTCCTTTAAACCAGAGGCTTCTGCAGCTGCATATTTCAGGCATGCAGAAGGCTGGTTGTGTTCTCAATATTTCTTTTGATGTTAGGCAGCTCAGGATAAGATAAAATTGTGAACACTCCTTGGGTTATAACTTGAATTTACAATTTTGACAGCTCTGCTCAGGCACAGCGCCAAAAAGCTCTTGGTACATTTAAACAATGATAGGACGAAGTGATATTGTCTCCTAAGGGACAACAGGAAACAACTTGGCCTTTCAGAAATGTTACATTGATGTGCTTTCCTGGGAACATCAAGTCTAAGTATGGCAATCTCCTGGTAAAGTATCTCCAGGRATCTCAACTGAAAGAAAGGTATGATATGATAAAACTGCTGCGTGGAATGAAAATAAGGAAAAAAAATGAAAATGGGAAAGCAGTTTCCCATTAAATAAACCATAAATCTSCAGGAATAATTTCTCTATAGGAAAAGGGATTCTTTGTTCATTAAAGAGCAGTTTGAAGGGACACTTCCATAGTGATTGTTGGTGTCATATAAGTGCATGATGTACTCTCAGTGTAATCTAAAACTTGTCATTGTCAGATAATACCAATGAATTTGTCGTTCTTTATTTTTACAGCAGTAATTTCTGTTTCATCTTGGGCAAAATGAATGTCAAAATCTGATCTTGTAATTCATGCCTCTGCATCAACAATGAAAGGCTACAYAAGGAAAATGTGGGCTGAAGTAGGCAGACAGTTTTCATGAAAAGAGGCATAGATAAAGACAGAGGTTCTGTCTTTTCCTCACTCTTTTCTGGTGGACTCCCTAGAGACAGGACTTAAGGAAGGGTTGAGAACAACCTGCAAGTTGTTCTTGGAACAGCTCAAGGATGAAGGCTGATACAGGGATTACTTGCACAGACTCAACACACACAAGGGTGAGGAACTCCAAAGGCTGAGCCTTTGGAGGGAGCTGGCCAATGCCCATGCAAGGTCACCTTCAAGCATTTTTGAAAGGCTGTGGAGAGTTTAAGGAGAATTSCAGCAGCTGAAGAAAAGCAAATACCAAACCTGTCTTAAAAAAGGAGAAGAAAGATGAAGYCAGTCAGATCTCACTTGGCTTCCTGAGACAATCATGGTGTGCATTCACTTGGAGCACATCTGTTGCTGCATGAAAGAGAAAGCACCATGGACCAGGAGTGAATCAGGTCTGAGACTGCTGGTTACCTTGTGTGATAGTGTTTATGAACAAAGGGAGAGCATGGGATAGCTTTGTCAAGGTTTCCAACAGTATCCCACAAAGTTCTTGAATCCATGCTAGAGATCAGAGTTGTGGTGGATAAACATCTGGTTGACTGGTCAAGACCAGATGTGGTAGTCACCGGGCCAAACCTGCCTGGACGCTCATGGSCCTTGGAGTTTTTCAGGATGTGCTCTGGAGCCTTTTCTGGTTACGATTTCTAGCGGTGAGCGGGGCAGGTCACAAGAGCACTCTGTCAGGTTTGCAGTTAACACCAAGGCTGTGGGGTTAGCTCATCTGGGGCTTCTGGGCACCCAGCACCTCTGTGTCCATGGAGAGAGGATCAATGGCACAGGAACCCAAGTTCTCTACAGCAGTGCTTGGCTGTGTCCAAGAAACCGCTTTTGCTTTCCGAGGATAACAGCCAGGCCCTGGAGGAGCTGCCCTGCAGTGTCCACCCGGGGAGGTGGACAATCCTGGAGCTGAGCTCCTGCTCTGTGCAGCTGATGAATGATGGGCCCTCTGGGGACCCCATCTCCACCACTGCTCTGTGGTTTTATGAAGCAGAGAACAATAGACCATTGTTTATAAAAGTGCAATTGAAGGTTTCACATCAGCGCAGCTCTGATCATGCAGTAGATGGAATTTTCGGGCTTTGCTTTACTAAAACATTTTATAATTTTAGGCAGCAAATGGGAWGAGTCAAATCCATGATCAAAATGCTGTGACTTTGTGGTATTGAAGACAAGGGCAACCTGTTCTCTGCATTCTGCACATCAGGTGCCTGGTCTTTGCTTAAACTCATTCACACCTTTGTAATGCCATTGTAAAACTGTTACCATCCTGGTTGCTCAGTCCTTTCAATCTGCTCTGAGGGAGTGGAAAGCAATATGTGAAACTGGAGTCCAAAATTTTTTCTCTGTGAAATTCCAGGAAAAAATACCCTGTTGGCTATTTTTTTTTCTTTTGTTTCTTGTCCAAAACTGAAAGAAGTATGGGTGAATAAACTTTTGAATGTATTTCTGAAACTAGCCTCTCCTCTCCTTTGAGAATTTGCCAAAGATGAAGGCTGTTACCCTGATTTCTGAGTAATTTCCATGGCAGTATTTTCTCATTCATATTTTGGTTTTGAACAATCAGTCTTTCTACGTATCTTATTATTCAGCCTTATCTAGACAGAGACTTTTYCATAGTGCAAGGTCTCTCTGTTTTGGTATACCTAGGAAATTTAACAGTAGCTATCACACTAAGAAGCAAGCAGAGGCCAGCAGATTGATTTGCTGTAGCAATAGAGGGGAGTCTGATATTGATAGGCCTAACTGAGCGCTCATGCTTCAAAAGTCTGCTTGTTATTTCATTTTTTTGGCTTAGAATAATGTGATAAATGACCTCTTGTCTTGCTTTTTGGCTCTCTTTGCTCCATTTATTTGTTGTCATTGTRCTTCCATGAATATTTCATCATTATTTCTAAAAAAACATTGCCCAGCAGGTTACATGAACATTAATGTTTGAGAAAGAAGGATTTGTCCGTACCAAGCTTTTGAAGAGGTTTACCATTTATTCATAGCAGAAGGGTGGAGAGGGTCATAAGAAGCTCACTGACTTAATGAAGAGATGAAAGAGGGGGTGGTGAAAGAAAATTGAGAGRAGTGATCATTCTGCAAGCTGTTGCAGGCAATATAACGTGTGCATGAACACCATTTTTTTTCTTGCTTACTGTAATTGTGACACTGTGTTATATCTTTATAAAACACTTAGGAAAGACACTGCAAATTCATTGACTTCATTGCCTATGACAAAAAGAAAAAGATTATGGAAAGTAATAAGCAGCAGGCATTGTGCATTCAGCTTATTCAAGGCAGCTGGAGGAACTGCGCATTGTGTGGCAGAGCAGTTCTGCAGAGAATGAAATACTGCAACAATAAAGACCTTGATGAGATTTTGGCTGTGTTAGTCTAGCCCAGGTCATCTGCACATACTTTTTACATTGTAGTGACTGACTGCAGAGTTTACCTTAACAGAGACCCTTAACAATTCCCAGATATGCCATTTTMCAGCATTCATATACCTGAGGTGGTTTAGAGGCTGAATATTAAAGCGCATGACTAAGAGAAAATGTTTTGCCAGCTCAGTCCTATGCTTTGCAAAGTATKAATTTTCTCTGTATGTCATGAACTGTGGAATTTCACATATTCTGTGGTTAYAAACTGTCTAGTACATGGAGAAGAAATTCTCATATAGGGTGGGACAAAAAGAGATGAGATTTTTATAAGAGGCAGGAGAAAGGAAGAATTTGAGCTTTATTAAGACAAAATAGATGAGAGGTAGCTGCAGGTCTGTGTAGTGCTTATCAGCAGTTTCTGGTTTTGAAAACAGCTATATTACTTTTGGTGTTGCAAGGGTCAAAAAATTGTTCCTCAACAGCAGGAGTTCCAGTTCTGCTTAAATGCAGGAGTTTTTTAATGTGCTTAGTTGGGATAAGCCATAATTCTTTCCAAGCCTTGTGTCAACATCCCATCGCTTTTTCCTAACTCACCAGCTGGATTCTCCACACATTTCTGCTGGATTGGAGCCATCACTGGTGCCTGGAGCTCAGCCTCCCACTGTCTCTGTTAAATATATGGAGTTTGCATCTATTGTGTAGCAAAGCATCTGTGGGGAGACCTCTGTACCACTGATGCATCAAGGTAAAACAGGATTTCAGCCCTCTGAGTGCAACAAAGAAATCAAACCACAAAYGAAATTGTGTCAAGAAAAAGGCAACGCAAAATTAGTAGGCCAACGCAAGCAGAAGTTGCGTACACAGGACAGCCAGTGCCACTCTTAGAAAAGCTCTGTTCTTCTAATGCTCGGCCTGTTCTCTTCCTTCAAATATAATCAGAGGCAAATATATGGCACCTGGTATTTGAGATGGGCTAGCTGGCTTCAGTGGCTTAGTAAGGCAAAGATTCTGAACACAATTTGGGACTTGCCTGTGGCTGAGAGATGACGGCTTTTCGTTCCAGGTTTGCTCTACATATGAACAGGAAATACTTGCCACTTCTTCACTCTGTGGTGCAGTTGAGTCCAGCTCAAAGCTGATGGCACAGAATGAACAGCTCTTTATATTCCTGTGGAATTTTGCAAGTCAGGACTAGATATATAGGGAAGAATAAACTTTAACCAACCACAGTAGACATATGTAGATGTTCTGAAATAACTGTAGGGACAATGGAATTAGTACCTGGTGTGCAGACGGAGGATACTGAATAACATGTTATAAAAAARAGAAAAAAAAGTTTGAAAAGGGTGGGATAAATCCTCCACTGGTGCTAACTGTTGTAACACTGCAACAGACTTTCATCTAAAGCATGCCCTTACGAAACAAATGGCTCTGTTTCATAAAATGCCTCTGTTCATGATTAATGAGCAATTCCTTGCAGTGAGTCCACAATAACAGAAGAAAACCATTTTTTCTTCCTGTCTTCTAYCAGAGATAGTAGCAAAATACAATCCTGATGTACTTATTACATTCTCCAATTTTACCCAGTTTAGAGACATTGCCAGTGTTTTCCCCTTCAGCGGTGATGAACATAGGGCTTTACTAATGCTGTAGAATCCCACTRTATTTATTTCTGTCTTCTGTCCAACACCTTATTTGCTCTCTCTTGRAGACAAAAGCAGAATATAATGGGAAAAGTTTAGCTAATTTACCTCTTTATTTCCTTTCCATTCGAGAAGCATTAGGTACTTTGCAGCATATCAACAGAAAGCATATTTGGAAGCTTCAAAGAAATTCAGCAAAGCATCTGGGATCTATAACCTCTGCTGGGATAGAGCTGAAATTTGTTGCCACATCCCTAACAGATCCATTTATGGATTATGTGGAGATAATAAAAAGAGAGCAGATTCACATATCCATTCTTCAAGATCAAACTTATGACCAGGAAGTAATTTTGACTTACTGCAGAACAGTGGAAATCACTGTCTGCAGCCAGTAAACCAGACCCTCAAAGGGGTTAAGTCAGCACATCCCACTAAAATGTGTAAGTGTATGTTTTAGATAGTCATTTACATGGTATTAATAACTGTAGTGTTAAATGAAGCATTACAGTACATGTCATATCACTGCTTCATTTCTTTTGTTAGAACCCACATTGCAAAACCCAAAAAACATGACTCATTGGACATGAGTCACATGTCCAATTAACATYGTGAATGATTATTATTTCTATATTTCACATTTCTTGGAAATCTATCTATGCTAATCTATCTTTGACCGGTTGCAGATCTAGGCTTCCAATGGAGCTGGTTTTTAATTGCCTTGTAAAATATTCAAGTTCAAGTAGGTAGATCAGTGTAAATATGTCTTATGTTTSTAATTTTATATGAGTTATTCTGAATTGCAGTGGGGGTTGAAGCTCTAATACTTTGTTTCACTAGCAACTTCAGTATTTTTGAAGAGAATGTGAAGAGCACGAGACTACTCCTTACCTGCACTTTCTGGGGCAATACATCTTAAAATATTGTGGAAAATCACTTTATCACGGGTTTTTGCAGACCAGCTAATCCAGGGATGCTGCAAGCTGTTAAAAAGGATGCTGGTAGTGTTCTTGCTCTTCAATGTTCCATCTGGAGATTACAGCTGTGCAGCTGAAAGAGAARACAAACGGGACTTAACAGAAATAACACAGGAAATGGTGCAAACATTCTCACTGCTCATGTTTCCCTTTCTTATCTCAAAGGGAATTTGGACACATGGGATATTCCATGGTTTTGAACACAATCAATTTAAAATTGAGCAGAAAAGTAGCTTCTTTTCTAAACTCAATTTAACACAAGTTAACACAAGTTCAAAAGCCTGTGAGTTCTTCAATTAACAAATTCTTAGAAAGGTTAGACTTTTTTGGTTGTTACATTGGTGACCTTTGGCAGCTGCTATCTAGAAATTCCTGAAGTGTAGGAAGTGAACTAAATTTAACTGGATGGGGTTAAAATGCCTTTCCTTAATGGCAAATTATTTTATCAGTGTATGTTAGAAGAAGTTTGTTTATTAGCATTCATCTGAAATCTACAGTATTGAGCAAGATATTGGTCTAAACATGCCTGAGGCCAAAGGCAGGATAAGAGTTCTATAAACTTGTGTTTTTGCTGAGTTGTCCGGAGACTGCAAGATGAGCATTTTCTCTTTTTAACTGTTTGGTCTTTCATTTCTGGATAAAATAATCACTTTAGAAACTCAATTGCACAGCAAAATTAAATGCATTTTTCTTGTGGCTGTTCTTTCCACTGCTCTCACGAAGGAAGGGGACCACGTGGTCTTGGTGGGCAGCAGCACCACTGAACATTTTGTTCTTAGAGCACTGCACTTCTCAAGTCATCATAAAAATACATCACAATAACATGGTGTTAAGAGTGCYTACATGTTTGATATTTTTGTAAGACTGTTGTTGATATTGCTCCTACGATATTATTATGCAACTTCTTAGGAAAAAAAAAAAAGCCAGACATGTGGGTTACAGATGTCATAGCACCAAGATTCAAAAGAAAAATGAAATAGAGACATGTTGAAACTAACATAGCTTTTCTCGTTTCTCAGGTTCACAGCAGAGTTAAACATTCCTGATGGCAGATGTTGGTTTGAGCCTGTCTGTAAATTAACCACTATTCAAGCAACATCTGAAGAGCATCCTGTAGCTCAGAACTAAATGTGTTTCAGAGTTGTAAGCTCCTTTTTCTTGGCTCCACTTGCTTCCTACCGTTTAGTTTTGGAGCCTGTCTTTGATAAATGTCTTCTCTTGAGCTCTGAACTGTCAGGAGWGAGACAGTTTTACAAATTACAGGACATGATTATGGTCAGGTCCCTATTACGTCCACTTTTCTGATCTTTGGGATGACCTTGTTTCCCCTAAATTTAGAGTTTGAGCCCTGTCTGTCTCCTAGGCAGTTTGTGTAAACCCAAAACACAATCCAGTAATTCCTGAACTCATTTACAGGAAAGCAAACACACAGACCCAAGTCCCAAAGCCTTATAACTCACCAGAGTGTCCTGTCTGAAAAAGCACATGAGCACGGTAGGAAAGAAAGGAGAGATTTATGCAGCTTGATTGATCTCTTTTTCTCATAATTGCAGCATTATTGAAGGTCTTTCATTACAGAGGTGTTTTGCAGAACACTGACAAGTTCAGACTTGAACAAGACTTCAAAATAACTTGCTTCTCTGCAGGCCTCTCTGTGCTATTTATCTATTTATTTTGGGGAGATAATTGCAGTGGCACTGAAGTGAGCAGTTGGAGAGGAGTTGGAAGGATGAGGTCAGTGGAAGAGGTGAATTTGTCTATACGACTGTAAATCTTGAGGGAAAGCTACTAAAATGGAGGGAAGCATTAAAAAAGAAATAATATTCTACTGGCAATTTTTGCATACGTGTTCAGCAAAGTGCTGGATCTTCATGGATTTCATCTGGGTCTTTCGATCTATGAAACTTGTCCATGAATCACCTCCTCAGCAGGAGTCTGTGGGATGCTTTGGGTAGCGCCTGGGGCTTTAAGTGTTCTTATTTCTCCCAATACACATGCTCATTAACCTTTTGCAAAGCCCACTCAAGATGATGGAAAAAATATCTGCCCACTATGTAAGGGACTGTTGACTCAGTTTTCACTTCATAAATGACTGATTTCATTCTAGAACTTTGCAAAGGCACTCCATATTTTCCATTCATATACACTGTTTATTTCTTATGAATTGTTTTTGTGTTTTAATGAGAAGGAGAAGAGATAAAGGAAATGAAAAAGAGCAAAATCAGAATTCCCACTAGCCAATACAAGATGGGTGAATTTYCAGAGCAGTACTTTGCCTAAAAAGGCCATTGTCTGCGTTGGTTCCAAAGAAACAGAGGGTTTCAGGATCCAGAAAATAAAWTTGTTATAGCTCCATAATTGCATCTTTCACAACTTTGGTTTCATGCTGAGTCTTTTGGACTTGGCATCAAGCCCAGCAGCAGATGCCTTGCACTACATTGCCATGTAGTGTGATGAGACCTAGGACATAAGCATAATTTTGCAGCAGGCATGTGAAATAATTTTTTRTGCAGTCATTTTATGCAATCCTGAGGATTACATTTTGGAAACAGGAACAGGGCAGCTTTGACACCTGTGAACACAAATGATTTTAGATGAAGATCAGGGCTGGGTTGTAGCATCCTTGTCTTGTGCCAAAGAGTCACAGAGAGGATCCTTAATGGAGTGATGGCTGATAAGCTGTCATAGCAGGCAACAATATTTCTACAAATAACTCCTCTATATTGTAGTGTGTTTGTGTGTGTGTGTGTGTGTGTTTTCCCCTTTGGATTGCAAATTTCCTTCTGATGATTATCAAGGACCAAATCTTCCCAGGTATGCCTMCTGATATTTTTTATTGTTCTGTGTAACAGAACATTTCTGTGTACAGACCTCAGGGCCAYGGCACAGTGGGAACCCAGTATGCTCATTTTGTTAGCAGGCACTCCATTTACTGGCTTGTGCTAAGTCCGTGTAATCACATGAGCAGCTTTCCCCTGRACTACAATATTTTGTTCCTACAGGTACTTCATTTGCACAGATTGAAGGCAGAACAGGTTTGCTTGGCCATGCTGCAGGCACACCAGGAAGACAAGTCAGAATTCATGTTCCTTTGCATTAGAAAACTTGTCTCCTGGCTAAGAAATCAGGATATCTTGGCCATGGTCACAGGCCTGCATTAACTGGTACTGTCTCCACAAAACAGAGTTTTGCCCTTGGCTCATTTTTCCTTCTCTCTTCTGTCATATCAGTGAAAGTAATTGTTGGGTTGCTTGGTGGATCTCCCCAGACAACTGAAGCAGACTAAAACCTCCTCACTTTTGCTTCTTAGCTTTAAATTGCTGTGGAGCAAAAATCAGATTCCCAGAACTGCAGAATGGGCAATGTTGGATGGGACCACTGGAGGCTGTTTGATCCAGCCTCTCTGCTCAAGCAGGGSTCCTTAGAGCATGTAACTCAGCATTGTGTCCAGACAGCTTCTGACTATCTCCAGAGAAGGAGGCCCTACAAGATCTCCCGACAGCATTTTTCAGTGCTCAGTCATCTTCACTGTGAAGTTCTCCCTCAGAAGAACTTCCTCTTTGCTCTGTCATGAGGATGTGGAGGGCTGAAATGCTACCAAGCCAAGCAATCAAATGCAAGACTGTTTATGCCACTGATAAATGGCAATGCCYACTTAACATGATGGTGAAATTCTGCCTGAGGTGCAGTCTTCAGTGCTCTGACAAGCTGCATTACCTGTGACTGATAGTTTCTTTGATACAAGGATGGTGAACTCTTTCCCCTTTTCCCATAAGCTTTCAGTGCAATTTTGAGGTACTGAGGGTGGGGACTGTCTCCTGTTAGACATTTGTACACCATCCTACAAAACATAGTCCTGATCTAGGCTGGACTTTTTCAGACTTCTACAATGCAAAGAGTAGCAGCCAATAAAAAATGCAAGAATGAAAAAAATGGAAGAGAGCTGTAATAATACAGAGCACAGCTCTTTGTGCTTCAGCAGTGTCGGGCAAGGTCTGTGGAAAGGTAATTTTTGGAAGTACCTTTTTTTTTGGGGGGGACTGTGCTCATCTCACTACCCAGTCAGGAAGAGGAGGTAAGTCACATGTCCTTAGTGTCCAAAGAAAATGTCAGGAAGTGTTTCTAGGAAGTACCCAAAGAGAAGCGACCCGACAGACCACTTCCCACATCAGGTGCATTTGAGAGCCCAGCCACTGGTTTGCTAACAGCTTGCACATGTATTGCATAAACAGACCATCATTAGCTGGCTGTTTCCAACACAGGGCAGCAGTTCCCAAAAACTCACGGGCCACGGGCAGGATGGAGAGTGACTGCTGCTGTAGGGACAGGGTCACTGTGTTCTTTAATATGGTCTATTAGCAAGCTTCTCCCCGTCCTGAATAGTTTTCTTTTCCAATGTGAAAATGCATCTAATATCACATCAGGTCTCATAATCATTCCTAAGGTAATGAAAACAGTGAGAAAAGTGAGGAAGAGAGGAGCTCTTGGTAAGCATCTATTTATTTAATGTGRTCATTCAGATCTCCAATAGGAGAAGCAAGGCTTTACTTGTCTGTACTGCTATTGGAGCATAGGTARTAATGTTAATGACATAGTACTTGGGAATAATTGAGACCTCAAGGGAAGGAATGATGGAGAGATATGTGGTAGGTAAATACACAGTGAAAAAAAATCTTAAATAAGATTGACAAGCAATAACATTTAATAATTTTTATGGGAAAAGTGAGAAATGACTTTAATACTATTTAAAAAAAAAGGAAAAAGCAAGCTGGTTTACACAGCTCAATCTCTTCAGGCAGGAATTTTACCTGCTAAAAAGGGGATTTGAGAGGTGATTGTTGTGGCTTCCAGCAAAAGCCTTATTTTGAAAAACCCAAATTAATGTTCCTTCTCAGCTGTTAATTTGATTTTACTGCTAGAGAGCTGGCAAAATGTACAAGCTGCTCTGCTGTGTTCTCTGCAAAACAGCTGCCTGTCTGCCAGACAGAGAATTGTAAAACATGCTGATGTGAAAGGGGTGCTGAACTGGGGCAGGTTGAACTCTCTGTGCTTGAGAGGAGAGTCAAGATCTGCCCAAGCTCCAGTGGGCCCATGGAATCTCATGAGGTTTAACAAGGCCAAGTCCAAGGTTCTGCACCTGGGTTGGGGCAACTCCCGGTCCCATCACAGGATGGGGATGAACAGATCAGAGCAGCCCTGTGGGAAGGACTTGGGGATGCTGTGGGTGAGAGGCTGGACATGACCTGGCCATGGCACTGCCAGCCCAGAGAGCCAAACGTGTCCTGGGCTGCATCCAAAGCAGCGTGGGCAGCAGGGGAGGGAGGGGATTGTGCCCCTCTGCTCTGCTCTGCTCTGCTCTGCTGAGAACCCACCTGGAACACTGCACCCAGCTCTGGGGGCCCAGAACAGGAAGGACAGGGATCTGGGGAACAGAGTCCAGAGAAAGCCACCAAGATGATTAGAGGGATGGAACAGCCCTCCTGTGAGGAAAGGCTGAAAGAATTACCTGTTCATTCCTGAAACAGCTGGTTTCCACCAGGATAAATGTGATGATACCACCTGTGGTAAATATGGAATAGGGCAGACAGTTGTGTGATGCTGCAGGAGGAGACACTTCCATTCACTTCCAGGCTCAGAGAGCAGAGAGCAGTCTTTTGACCTGAGGCTTGTTTGTTTGGGACTGTCATAAATTATTTTTGCTCCTTAACATAAAGGCAATATGTCTTCAGTGGACCAGTGACATAGAAATRCTTTAGTTTAGAAGGAATAAATGCAGTGGTTTGGTCGTTATCAAGTTCATCTCCAAACATTCACCCCACTTAAATCCCATCTTCCCCTTGGCTGTGCAGGCAGGTAAGGAGCTGGCTTCAACTRATTGTCTTCCCCTACAGGCACAGAGACTCACAAGCCTGGAAAGGCATTTTACCTTCTGCTGCACAGGGGTAAGACACAGCCCCTCACAGAAGGTTACACATGAAACCTCCTGACAAAGGAAGAAAAATCTCACCCTCTTCATCTCAGAAACTTGCAATTCTTTCTGAGCAAGTAATGGTAAAGGACACCCTCTGCTCTGTGGGGCTGTGGAGTTATGGTGTGCAGCCAGGGCTCCTTCCGTGCTCTAGGCAGGGGTCARAAGCTTATGGGCAGTTATTTCCCAGTGAGATCTGGGCTGCAGCCCCAGGATGTACATGCAGGGATAGATGGAGGAGTTGTTGGGAAGATGTGTACCCTGAATCACAGCCCAAGGGTGAAAACCTGGCCAGAGGTAGGGCCAGTCCTGGCTGGCTTGTGGGCAGGTAAATATTCTGTAAAACATCACTGAGATCAAAAGAGAGGGGAAACCGAGCACTCTTTGAGGGGCTGTTGAGAAGGGAGCTCAGACCATACGAGAACTGAAGAATGCCCAAAAGGCTGGGCAACAACCTGCAAAGAAAAAAACATAGAGCTCAGCAAACTCCTCTTTTGTTTTCAAGCTTGCCTTYCCTGCAAAACCAGTAAATCCTCAAGGAGATTGGAGGTTCTTTTAAGCTTAAGATCCTTCAATAGGATAGAGGTGGRCTAAAAAGTCCATTTAGCTGATACAGATGGAGGTGTGCACTTCTGTGAAATGTATGGAAAGGATCAAGGATTATTGATTATCACAAAAACCCATGTTGTTTGCTTATTTGTTTTGTAGCTGTTAGAAGACATTTTACAACATTRTACAACTATTCTAAGGAATTCCTTCCCCCCATCCTTTTTATTTTTTTTTTAATTATTAAAAAAATAAATTATTTTTCTTTTKATCTGGTCATCCCCTGAAGCTTTACTGAAGAGGTGGCACCTTCGAGTTTGGCTTCTGGCATTTTTCACTRCTTGCATTAGTGCTAAATGCCCTGAGGCCACTTCTGAGGGTTGTTTGACAATTTCAAGTGACAGCTGCAGTGCAAAGAGGGCAGAATTGATGATCCATGATTTCACACCACCACTCTCCAAACATGACCATGGTAATCCGGTGCAGGCAGAAACATGTTAGAACTAAACTAAACAAAGACTTTYGAAGCTCCAGTGGGTACACAGATGCCAGTTCTAGAAACCGAAGACTCAGCTATCACTGTGTATTTCTGGAACTGATGTTTTTATGCACAAATCTGCTAAATATAGCCTCTTCCAGCCTTCCCTCCACAACATAAATGACAAGGGCAACAGCACAGGCTTGCATTTATGAAGAAGTTACTGACATTGAGTAAGATTATTACCTCAGGATACATGGCTGCTTGTGAGACATTTTAGTTGCAACTGGAGTGAAAAAAGAGAATTGAGGAGTATTTTACCCAGGTTGGTTTTGCCCTATCTATGGTAGTCCASCATGGTCAGTACAAAAATGCTCCTGGGAAATACCTTGGACTAGAAACAATCTTTTTGATTGATGAACATCATTATTTAACTATGCACAATGATACATAATGAATAATTATAGTCCACAAACTAAATGTGCACATTCTAAATTCACTTCAGTGCAAGRCCTAATGAGACTGTCCTTGGCAGTATGCATCCTCAGAATCAGTTTAGCTGTACCTGTATGTCAATTARTCTCAGATTCATTACTCTCATTGACAAAAGTCCCTCCAGGCTAGCCGTGCCAAAGCTGCATGATGCAGGGGATTTTCTGTTGCGATTGTTGCCAGGTGATAACTCAAGTGTGCTCCCCTCTGTAGGCAAGGAAAGATTACCAAAGAGAATTTAGATCACATTTCGCACTCAGATTTTTTTCCCTAAGTAGCAGAGTAGATTGAAGATGATGTCTTCCGGAAATTTAAGAGGTGTTTGCAGAGGAAACTTGGGAATAACYCAGGACCTGCCCTTTTCCCCTGCTCCTTTGGAGCCCCCACAAGGATGGAAGGAAGGCAGCACTGTTCTTCTCTGTATATAAGGAGCTGTTCTGCAGGATCTGCACTGCTGTGGAGCCATTTGCTCCAGCCTTCCTTTTCTGCRTATTCAGTTGCAGAAGAATCACAGGCTAACTCTCACTTGCAGGGAAATGAACTAAGTTCAGTATAATATCTTTTCAAAGAGGAATATGATATTTATTTACACAGTCATTAGGCAAGTAGATTTTACGCTCTCACTTTCTAACACTCACAAACTCATAAAGTTGCAAATTGTTAATCCATTTGATCTGGACACAGGGGGCAAGGAGCACTTGCTGCAAGTCCTCATCMGATTATTGTGGTTGGTTTTGATAGGATACAGCAAGTCAATTTTTGGATATTCCTTTCATATCCTTAACAAATCATCAGTTTGCTTTGGGTTCATGCTTACTTCATCTTTCATAAATCTTACATCACATTGCTGCTCATTATCTATTTTTCCTCGTGTGAAATATGTTTGAGGTRTCTGTTTTCACTAATCTAATAACAAAAAGATAGGTATCTGGGATGTTCCACAGCCTTCTAGTCACCCTGCAGGTGTGTGGATTGCAGGGTCATCAAGAGTACGAGACTGGTTGTTGTGACAAAAACAGCACTTCCCTTGATTTTGCTGCTACAATTGGTGTCCTGAGAGAGACATGTGTTTCTTTTGGTATTCACAGATGTAGTGTCACCCATTTTTCRTGCCTTCTTTAAATTTYTTTTCGCCATCAGTCTTTACAAGCTAATGTTCTGTATATCTGAGGGGTTTGTTGTGCTCTGAGATTTTAGTGCTGGGTACACATTTCAAACCTAATTGCTAGTGGTCCCTGAGGGCAAGAACTTGGAAAAACATCTTCTGAGGCCCTTAGGAAGATGACTGTGCCAAAACTTTTATTGAGTTCCTTGCATGCTAGTTCATTTCCAGAAYCTATAAGCAGTGCTTCCCTAAGAAGTAAATAGTGTCTGGGGATTGTGGCTGACCACAGGACAGGATGGGTAACTGGGAATATCCAGACATAAGGCAAAGGAATAATGACGCAAAAAGTGCCCTCTGCTATCGGGTATGGAAAGTAAAGTTTTCTCCCCAGCTGACCTAAGTAGCAGTTAAACTATTTTTATCTRTACTGTTGTTTAAACAGAAAGAGGCAGGAATGGAAAAATCAATGATGAGCTTGTTCTGCATCATGTTCTGGAAGGTAATACCTCATACAATTATTTAGTACCTTTTAAGAAAGACCTAAGAGATCTCTGCAAAATGGACTTTTCAAGATTATGAATCAGACAGATTGCTGGCAAGCACAATTATGTGCTCACAGGCTGCAACTGTGAATCTTTACAAGGTCAATATTGACTTTCTTACTCTTTGTTCCATGCTGCTAAAACCCATCCTTCCACTCTGCTGGGTGTCAGCAAGACAGCTGGGAAGTATGACTTGAAGAGAAAAAGGATGAGAATGAAGCAAAATTATTGCAAAAATTTGCTCACATTTATCAGGCCTTCCAACTGTTACAGCCTTACCTGAATGCAGCTACTRTGCCTCTGTTGTTTTAAAAATGAGTTTTTATGTGAGCCAAAGTATTTCTACTTGGCCGCAGAAGAAACAAATCAAAGTTTCTGAAATGTCTAACACTTCCAACAYTTCTCTTCACAAAACTATACTGAGAAAATATTTTGCAAAGATTCTTGGGARATAAGGGGTTATTCTCATATTTCACCACTGAACAACAGATATCCCTGGGGTTAAGACAGCAGACTCTGGTCTGCATTCTTGACAGTATGAAATCTTCTGTGGCCTTCAGCAAATCTGGGTTCAGCCCCAGAGTCTCGGTTCCTCTGCCAAAGATCATCAAGGCTGTCGGTGTTTTGTCCAGACTTACTTTCAGTGCTGATATCTGCACCTTCTGGTGTTAACTAGGCTTTCTGCTGGGTTGKTGGCAGTGCTGAACTAAGGCCATGGGAAGAGGTTTGTTAAGAGATACACATTTTGTTACATTGGCTTATGTAACTGGAAAATGCATATAAACTTACAGATGAACTYGCACCTCAATGCTAAGGGAGACATGAAAAACTTGGAGCTAAAAATCAAGAAAAGTAACTTTTAAAAATTAGTTGCATGAGTGGCGGAAGTTGCACCCACAGAAAAGGGAATTAGTAGCTGTGGAAGTGAAAAATTACCATCTCCTACAGAAAGGAAAGAAAGAGAAAAGAAATATATAGAGAATGGAAACATACCCTCCATTCAGATTTCTCATTTTCTGGGTAATTCTGGGATAACATTTCTTTTTCAGTACATTTTCCATTCATGAAATAAAAATAGTAAGGACTTGCTAATGTACTGCAAATAAAAGAAACCATAGAATAAATTTTTTCCTTCAATGATTCATTTGAGTATTGAAACTAGTAATTCTGATTTTTATGTTTGGGAATGGTGTCTAATGGCATCCTGAAAAAACGAGAACTTGGATCATTTTTATCGGAAAAAACACCTTAGTAGGCGGTTGCCAAGAAGTGTTTGTAGTCTCCTGATCTATTTTTAAATGTTGGGAATTTCATGCCTATGGTGCCAGATGAACATATGAGAACCTGTGTGAGATCTTCCTCTTAAGAATTTTTGTTTAATTTGAAGGGGTGATGATTTAAAAAATGTCAATCTTTAACTATAATTTTACCAGACAAAAACTCGTGTTCTCATGGTTATACTCTCTTTTCCTTGTCCCTTTACTATATTTTGGAATTTTTTCTTTCCAAAATGATGTCCAAGCTTTGCCAGGTGGTTGCCCCAGGAAAAAAATGTGCCAGATAATATCATAATAGTTGAACAGAATCGATTTACATGTGCCATCCCTGAAGACTTCACCCTGTTCTTCTTTAGGTTATGGGTATAGCTGTAGCCAAAGACACTGGGTTCCTATAATTATAATAAAAGTAAGCTAGTTTGGTAAGTGAGAACACATTATTGATCACCTTGTGGAAAGAAAAAAGAGGTATTTGAAGGCAGGCTCTACTACAGGCCGATGCAAATACATTGGATATAGGCATGGGGCAATTGCCAAGCCACTGGGGGCTAATTCCTCAGTTATGGCTTCTCCACGCTGGAGGTGCCTAATGAAGCATGGCAGAGCCTAATTCATTCAGAGCATGATCTCAAAGCACTTCAGCTAAAACTCAGTCAGCTAGAACAATCAAATCTGCTGGAAAAYAGTCCCTGGGCTGCTCACAGGGCAATTTACTGTGTTATTGCCTGTGTTTAGATGATTTGCAGAATAAACCTGGTGGTGCGCTGTGGGTGGTACTGTCTGTCCTCAGGGGCTTTGCAGAGGATGGTGGAGGTGCTGGAAGGCTAAGGAGGTGCTTTGGGTGTCTGTCCCTCACCTTCCTTCTGTCTGTGCTGTGCCTGGATGCGCCAGGTGGTGCAGGGACCTGCCAGCTCTGCTTAGCCACAGGAAATCCTGTGCCTTTCCAGGCATCAGGACAAGGCCTTGCCCATGCCAAATGATCCAGCTCTTCTGCCTCACTAGTAACTCCTGATCACTGTGCTGGATAGGAGTTCTGAAGGATCAGTCCCAGACCTTGCACTTCAAATGGCATCATCAAGGCTCAGAGAGTGTTTCCTTCCACATTCACTGTCTTGCATATAATGCAAATTACTTCTGACTCTTTATGATACAAACAAGATTATTCCAGAGCAAATAGATTTGGAGCGAACCCAGTTTTCTACAGCAGCGTGGCAATTTCTCAGTATACTCACACAAATTTTGGATTGTGCACTGTCATGCTGTTATTTACTTGGTCAAGAGCCAGGAGAGCAGTATAATTACATTGACTGGAAACTACATTATAGGAAATGGGACGAGCTTCAATGTGACAAATCACCTCCAGAATCAGATATGCAAGTAAGAGCTATTGCAGCCTGYAACTATTGCAATAAAAAAAATAAAAAAATCCCATATTTCATTCTAGGATAATGCATAGCTGCTGGTCAGGATGACCTCCATACATAGATTATAGTCTATTAAAAGTTGAGATGGTCATGAAAATATTCTCACATGCCTAACATAAAACACACAACAGTAAGCATATAAAACATGCTTTCATGAAAGAGAAGTTACTTTATCTGTCAGAATTAAGACCAGAGCTTTATTGTCTTTACATTACACAGACAAGAGTTTATGTTATTTTCTTGTAAGATCAATTTGAGCAAATTCTGTTAATTCTGATCTTCAAGATGACTCACTGGATTGTAGTAGAGTGTCTGAATGTGACAAAGATAAATTTGTGTTATAATATGCATTATAATTTCAAAATTGCAATTGCATCCTCATCTCATGTCACACCTTCCTACTTCTTCAAATCATAGAATTATGCAATCATTMATGCTGGAAAGGACCTTCWAGATCATTGAGTCCAACCTTTGGCCAAAAACCATCATGTCAATTAGACCATGGCACTGAGTATCATGTCCAGCTTTTCCTTAAACTCCTCCAAGAACAGAGACTCCACCACCTCCCTGGGCAGCCAGTTCCAATGCCTGACCACACTTTCACTGAAGATATTCTTCCTGAAAGATGGGGAATACAAACACATTCCCTGAGAGGAAAAACAATTGCCATCCACAAATGACATAAAAGGATCTATGGAAACCACGCAAACCTTGAAAGAGTTGGAGGCTTTTATTCTTAGTTGTAGGAAGAGCAATAACACTTGTAACTTTGCAAAGAGGATGCTATCTCAGAGAAGATAATACTTGACCATACACTTACATGTAATTGGAATACTTTAAAATAAAAGATCATGCACTTTAGGAGACAAGGAAGTAAGGGGAGATTCTGTCTGATAGTTAAACTTCACAGATTTTGGCAGAAGTTCAAAATAATGGTTGCTTGAAGTTAGGGTGTTAGTTGAAATGTGTGCTGTTAGGTTTCTGAGCGATTCAGAAATATGAGCTGCTTTAGGACCCTAATGTTGGTGTAAATATCCAACTAAACAAATCAGGTAAAATGTGAACCGTGCTCAGCTGTGACAAGAAGCAAGAAAGGGAGGAAAGAAAAAYAGCACACCCTCACCTTTGACTTTTGGCTTTAGACTCCTTCATGTTAGATAATTCAGTCCTCAAAGGGAATGTCAAGAAACTCCATCTGGCCAATTACATTTCATATATTTTTTCCAGCTAACAAGATCTGCAATGCCATGTCCTCCAGGGATTTTTCTCTATTATGATATGACAGATTAGACTCTATACTGTGAAATATAGGATAGAATTTCTTCTATATTGAAAGTTGCAATGACATGTTTTGAACCAGAGTTGTAATTAAATTTTGAGTTGGTTTGATATTTAGATTGAAATGGGGCCACTATATAAGCCAAGCTGGAAGAATGTAACTATCTGAGTTCAATAATGGAGTCACAGGGTTAACTTTATGAAAACTGTTAGGCAGAAAACATAATCTGTCAGAGCAGCAAGACCAAACAGAAATAGATTTCCAGAATACTTGAGAGGTAAAAAATCCATATGGAGAAGACTGGCGATGTATCAAATAATTTGCATATGAAATATTAAAAGTAGGCAAGAAGTGGACTCTTTTTTAAGGTGAGCAGGTCTCAGGGTGTTTGTGTACTATAGCAACTGCTGAAAAAGGATTTAGGCCTRCTGATAATTGGGTTATGACCCAGGTCCATTGTACTAAATTTCTTCCTGTTGGTGTATCCAAAATCAGATTTAGATGCATGCGGGTAGCATGCTGGATGAATCCAGGAAGACACTTAAGAGTAAACCAGATTTTGAGTTACCATTGTGTCTAGTTTCTCATTTGTTTTTTTTTTTATTTCAAACAGAATTTGTCTGTTAAATTTAATTTTAAGATCAGGTTGTTTTTTTTTTTCCCCTGTGAATTGTAGGTAGATTTATAAATCTGGAGCCAGTGTTTTGCTGTTGAAGATAGCTATTTGGGACCATTCTTGGTAACTGAAGGCAATACACTTATCATTCTTATAGCACCTTTTAYTAAATGGAACATTCTTAAGACAAATACTCTAATACTTGCTCTCATTTTGTCACATTTTTGCTGATCAAGTCTTCTGTCTGACTTYGTTCCTTTTAGAAGGATTAATTTAATTCAAATAATCACCTTTTCATTTTTAAGCTGCAGTGCACTTTTCCTACCCATTTTCTTCCTGGACTATTAATTTATTCATCCAGGTGCCTCTGCATATAGCCTGCCAGAGATCATGTCAAACGTCTCCAGAAACTTTTACAATTAACAGTTGTAGCTGTTTAGCAAGTGACTATCATTAGTAGCCTATGCGTTCAGGTTACTTAATTAGCTACAACCAATTAACCAGTAGGTTGTTCTTCTCTTGTGTGCAATTTGTAATTGAGTGAAGCAGCTTTTCCCTCACCCATTTAAAAGCCTGTTGTGGATTGCTGTGCTTGGATGATTATTACCTACCTGGTCGGAGATGCGTAGCAGGCACTGGATCCTGCCGTGGCAGGGGATGCTGGAGAGGATTTCTCTGATGGCAGGCAGGCCAGAACCAGCACAATTCCCTTCGCAAGCAGATCACAGAGTGAGGCTCACTGTGATGTACAAGGCATTGCTGGGAGAGTCACCTTTTTCCCCTTGAACTGAGTGGATTTATGATAAAACCAAGAGCTTTATCTTCCCATGCGTTTATGATAAAAATTACTTTAAACCAGCTCATTAAAATGTCATTGTGCTGCAACAGAAGCTCCATTTTTTTTTCCTGGGCAGATTGAAAAGATCAGACTTATCAGATCTGTGCAGGCACTAGAGAAAGAGGAGACTGATGCCTCTGGGGTGTGCTCCTCCCTGCCTCAGAGAGCACGTCAGACAGAGGAAGAAAGAGAGGGCTCTGGGGAGTTCTTATTTCTGCCTTTCAGAGGCAGCTTGTAAGAAAAACTGAGACAGACTTTTAAGCCTGTAGTGATAAAACAAGGGGTGGTGGGTTTAAACTAATTTAAACTAATTTATTTTTTACGATGATTGTGGTAAAACACAGGAACAGGTTTCCCAGAGAGGTACTAGATGCCCCATCCCTGAACACACTCAAAGAATGTAGGTTGAATGGGGCTCTGAGCAACATGATCAAACTGAAGATATCCCTGCTCACTGCAGAAGAGTTTGGACTAGATCTTCTTTAAAGGTCTCTTCCAACTCAAACTCCTCTGTGATTCCACAATTCTGGGATCTTCCCCTCCAAAGTCTTCATTGGAAATTTCTCTGCTGTTTTGAGAAGTCCCCTGTTACCGAAGAAGTATTTTCCTAAAAACAGCCAGATTTRTTTCTTGTAGGAGCCTGAAATTGAAATTCCTGTAAGAGGACATTATGCTTGCTTGAAGATGTCCAGTTTCTGTCTGCTAATTTAGATTACTGAACAAGCCTTCCCCTACCCAGTGAAATACTGATTTCTGAACAAAGCTGAAATGCTAGTGCTTTGATTTAACCAGGTATTTAATGTGTAAACTTAGAAAAGCATTTTCTAGTGCCAGAAATTTATTGTGGTAGATGTTTGATGAGATTCTKCAGGCTGCAGTCCTTTTTCTGGGGAATATACTGCACAATAAAGAATAACAAACAGAAATTATTGAATACAGGTAAATTTTAATCAACAGCACTTGTGTGCTGAACATATGTTGAAAAGGGGTTTATTTATGAAGGTTCACCTGCGACTTGTTTGTAAATGTTCACCTGAGATTTGAACATAGCAATCTAAATGAACGTTGCTGTTCTTGATGTGTGCCAGTTCATCAAGATTTCTGAGCACAGATGGGGAACAGCCAGAGAAGCTTCCTTGTAGCATCAAATACCAGTTTTATTAATATGCTATGAAGCTGGTTGATCTTTAAARCAAAGTAAATCTCTGAAGAGAAGAGTGAAATTAAAAAATTGTGAATAATCACRATAGTTTTTTTATGTGCTATGCCTGTAGAAAGGCTGGATAAATGATGGTTGTGCATTTCTTACTTCAAGAGAGTCAGAACTTGACTGAAACCAAAGAAACATTGCTGCCTTGTATGAGGTAACCTCATAACTTCCTTCTTTGTATTTCCCAGCATATTATTTGCGTGGTATCTGCCTTACTTCAGCTCTTCATAGCAAAAGTTATTTTTAATCTGGATGCAGCCAAAAAATATGTGTAAAMTATCTATGAAACAAATTATGATGTTAGGATTAATTATTGAAACAAGAAGTCAAATAATACACACGTATAACTATTTTCAGAGACTGAAGTCACAATATGGATTATGGTTAAATTAGCTTTTAATAAATAGTTTATTCAGATATAAACCAGGAATAGTTTCCTGAAAGTATTCATTGGGTCTATTTTAGGCTCCCTTTGGAACAGTTTTGAGTGCTGAATATAAATTGGGATCAGCACTATCCATGCTCCCACTGTACATGCAGTAAAAACAGCAATTATGAGATGCTGGATGTGATTTAAGCTTGTCGGTTTTTTTTTTGAGTTATTCTCTAGCTGGATAGATGGCTCTATGTGTAATGACACTTGCCTATATTTTCCCAAGTGATACTTTGCAGACACATTGAGTTATAACACTAAATCTATCTTTTATGAATTAATTAAGATGGTATTTGTGTTTCTAACTCCCTCAAGGAAGAATGTAAATGAAGTGTATTATGCTTAAAGTATTATTGTTGAGTTGACTTGAAAATTTCATTTTGAGATTCTGAATGTTGCTARTGCTGTTTGTGTCAAGAAGTAGAAGGTATCTGTAACCCTTTCCCTATTTAATGTACTCCATATTTGGAAGAACTGACTGGAAATTTCTGTTACAGAACAGACTAAAATATGAGAGAGAATGTGTTTCATATTCTCTGTGAAAATATATGTATTTGAGTTCAAGTTTTATAATTAAGCCCACATAAAATCAGGAAATCTGAAAAATGTTGAATGTATGGCTGAACTTTTCACTTCATATTATGTGTGGAGGAAAGTTCTTCCTTTGTGTCTTGGTTACCTGCAAAAATGTGTTCAAGTGGCATACACAGCTGTTTAAACAGAGCACATGAGGCAGCAGGGAAGTGAAATGCCAAATAATTTCAACTACATATAGTTACATGGTCCTTTAAAATATTCCTTTTGCTTTTTTAACCCAGAATATAGACTTCTAAGTTCTTAATTTCTTTGCATCTTCTATCTGTATAACTAAATGTTAAAATAAAATTTTATTTTATAATAGTATATTGAATTATAATAGTTTATTGAAGGAGATGAGTCCATGCCATATTTGGTCCTGGATCATATGAGATAGTTATTACATATAGTTCTTCTGTCACTATATGTAATGTAAAAAGCTGATGAGCCTTGATTTGTAAATGTGGTATCAGTGAGCATAAGTGGGTCAGTAGTGCAGACTTCTGCACTTACACTTTCTTCTTCAATGGAAGTGCTCCAACACTTCATGTGTGGATGAATGTAGTGTGGGTTTTAAACAGGGAGAAATTGAGACRAGGGTGACTGAAGAGTTTTCCAAGTGCCTTGTGATTGTTTAGGATTATTCATTAGTTTTGAGCATACGAGTATCAGAAGGTCCTACAGCTTTACAGTACGTCAGCCTTCTCAAAAGTTCAAGAACTGACAATTGTTGGACATCAAAAAGTGCTCTTAAGGATCTGGTTAAGGAATGGCCACCTCCATGTGGCAGCAATTTACTACCAAGACCCATTTTTTTCTGTGTTTAAGGCTGTGACTGAGACATGGTCCAAAAAAGGGCATGAAATTATCTGTTTGCCTGTAAATCTTAGATTGCCCCATATATTTTTTATTTAAATGCAGAAATGAAATAATTTTTCTCCTTTTGACTATGATTTAAAGGGGCTGAATTTCCCTGTGGCAGACAATATCTTAGTCTGACCCAAATTCACTCTTTTTGGAGCCGCTYTGCTGGAACAAGATGAACAAATGTCAATCCTTGTTTTCTGTTTTCATGGGAATAGATGAGAGTGGATATATTTTCACCAATAAGATTCAGAGGGTGATGTGTAATGTTAACATGCAAATTAGGTTGAGATGATATTTCTGTCAGGGGAAATAAAAACTATTCCATGAATTTCCCTCATCATTCCTTTCATTTTCTGCATATAAGCTCCATGTAAAACTGTCAGTCTGGTAATTAGGCAAATTATAGGGACCTTCTCATATGAAAACTAATGCAATTTCCAGAGAGAATTTCAAATGAAGATGCCCACAAGGAAGGCAGAAGTCTGAGCTCGTTTTCCTTTATTGAGACTGATTTATAAGTGGGCAGATTTTTCACTGTCTACCCTTGACAGCAGCCAGAGGATCTAAAGTTGGAATTTCTTCCAATGAATAGGTCTCTGAAAAATACTTGTCTTCCCAAAAGTACCATATTTAAATGCAACATTTCATAATTTCTTTGAAAATATTCCTGCTTAGCTGTGGTAAAATTGTGCATGATATTCAAGCAAAGTCATGAACTGGTGAAGGTTTATCCAAAATCAGCACAGGCTTGTAAAGCTTGCAGCAACCTTTCCCAAGAGAGAGTTTGTGGGAAAAGCCAATTATAAACTAGGTTTCATAATTTGCTGCAAATTCTCTGTGCAGAGCTCTACAGAGAAACAGAATTTCTCCCTTTTAAGGATATGGGACAATAGTAAAAAAGTGTGATCATCAGCCTTTGTTCTTTTAAAAGCATCAAATAAYATTCAGTAAACAGTGAAGAGATAATAGGTAAAATAATCTATAACTATAAAAAGTATAATAAGCTATGGAAGTAGGATCCTGCTCTCAAAGCAATCAGGGATAAAATTTTGGGGTGTCATAGTCAATAAAGCATAAGTCAATGACTATAAAATSAATGAAATGGACTAATTTTAGTGGTTAGAACAGCATTGACATAATATTCTTATGTTTCCATGAGACATTTTCCTCCGTCCTTCWTTATACGCAAATAAAAGGATTAGCATTTCTCAAAGCTGGTGTATGTTGGATAAGCCTAATTTAGAAGAAGTTCATTGAAAAATTGAAAAAGTTAGTCCTGCTGGCATGTCAGCCAGTTGACTATTCCTGGTTAAAGTCTCCAGGGACTGGTTTACAATGTATATTTAATATTTTTTTTGTCAGTGATGCAGAAGGGAGAATGGCAGCCACTTGCTTGATGGGGCCCTGAGGGAATTACCCACCCTGGAAACTGATCTGCTTCAACTCCACGGGGATGGGGTGGAAACCCTCCCTAGATCCTGCAGCTCACCAGGTCTGGTTCCTCTTTAAAATTGTTAAATCAYGTCTACCAAAATTTACAGCTCTCACTGGGTCCCATTTTAAGCCAGCCAGGGGCTTTACTGAGGCATTTAAGGGGTGTCTGAGAGCAGGCCTTGCTGTTTCTGAGGTTTACTTTCTGAGTAGACACAGGATCCATCCAGACACAGGGTTGATAACCAGCAMTACTGGGCAAGTGCCCAGAGCCACCAGTGCTCCCAGTAGGAGAAAAAGGTACCCAAGGTTAATGCTCCTCAGTCACTCTGGAGAAAGTATTGGTGAAAAGACATTTGCTTTAGGTGTATAAGCTATTGTCCTTCTCTCACATACTTTTCTTAACCACTTAGGAAATGATCCCCAAATCCTAATTTTACATCTGCTAGTAGGACTGATTATTTTCAGTCTGTTTATCTGGAAATGTCTGATAACTGCCCCTTTTCTTCACAACCTTGTCATTGTGGAGTGGAACCTGAAAATACAAACATCATCTGCTTCCAAACACCTTRTGATCAGTATGGAAACATCTTTGGTGTTGGAAGATGGATTACTGTTAATGCTTATTATATTGCAGTCAGAGGTTTTGAGGGCTATTATGGAAACTAGGTAACCCTTTCCTCCTAAAGCTGCTCAGAGTAGTTGCTGGAGGCAWAGTGCATTCTCCTTGATCTACTCATGAAATCAAGCACAGTACATAGAAAGAATCTAGGAAGGAGAAGCATAACCAATCAGAAGAAATGCTTCATTCCTTTCTTAAAATTTAATTGAGCTTCAAGTAAAATATTATCTAGGGATATAAYGGAGTCTTAATTTCGATATTGGTTGAAGGGTTAATCTCAGATGCATCTGCAAAGTTCAAATGAAAGCTCTGAGTTTCTGGCAGGGTACAGTGCAGAAAATGGTGTTATCTAGAGGGTGACATTAGACAGAGAAATGTTTCTGTCCTTTTTAACATAATGTAAATCCATCCACTTCATTAAACTGGAGTGATTTTTCTTTTGATGATTTGTGGTTTGAACCTTAGTCCAATTACCTCCATTATTAATGAATGTGATTATATTTTTGACAGTTGAATCAATAAAGTTAGGATTTATAAAATATTGTAGCTGTGATATGACATAGCTCCATTCTTAAATCCTTGGGTTRGGTAGTACTTGGATGTAAAGAAATAGAATTAATATCCATCTGCAGCAGGGGGAGAGTTCATATTTTTATTTCTATACAGCTGTAAGGTTATGATGTCCACCTCCACTCACCTTTAMTTCTGTTATCTTAACAGCCAATAGAAAAGCCCTCTAGGAACAGTAATTCTATAACTTAGGGTAGCAAATTGCTGATTTTCATATCACAGTCTGTATGTGGTATAGACTGTCCTCTCTTGGTATTTCCATCCATTTAATTGCTGAAGAATCTTGCTGCTTTATCACACATTTTCTAAGAATTCCACAATTTCCAGGAAATCTGGATCAGCACTGATATGTTTGCATTACCAAAAGGTGTTACCCAGCACAGGACACAATGTGTGAGTAAATGAGGCAGATGTGCTGACAACAGGTCAAAGGTTTCCTTTCACAATGACTGAGGGAACAGAGAAATTGCTKCTGGCATCACTGAGAGAAGGTGCTAAGAGCATGGTTGTTACCATCTTGCCAGAGATTATTGCCATAATTGACTGGCCATAATTTTGGAACCTTGTGATTAACTGCACAAAATGCCTTTGAGATGATAGTGCTGCAAAAATGGGGTCCTTTCTTTAAGAGAAGAGGAACAGCCAAGGGCATGAATCACTTTCCATTGTGTTTCTCTGGSTCTTGGGCTCACAAGGATGTCTGTATAAGAGTGGTTTCTCCAGCTGATTTTATAACTAAAAAGTTAGAATTTCTGCAAATGTGGGAYGAATTTAGCACAGCATCCCCTCTTGGGAGAAGCAGGACTGTTTGAAAATACCCAAGCTGGCTCTTGCTCTGCCTCACTGCTTTGCTGGGTTGATTTTCAGTTCAGAGGCAAAACTCCCAGTCCATGTTGCTTCAGCCTGGACATTACAACAACATCCACAGTGTGGTGGCACTGTGGGATGAAGGATGGGTGGGGACATGATGATGATGCCAGGTGACATGAGGTTGACACACAAGGCACACAAAATAATTATTGTTGCTCCCAGATAATGTGCCAGTGTTAACTGGACATCCATGCCTGCCTCTCTGCTGGACTGACCTCCCTTCTCTCCCCACTTATCTTCAAAATCTCTGGCCAAATGGGGAGCTTTTTTGGCAGTGGATGCTGCCATCCTCTGAGCTCCTTCAGCCCCCTCATGCTAGCTCTGTGCTGTCAGTCAAGGTTTGCATCCTCCAGGGTAAGCAACTTCGGGAAATAATTATCAGTCAGGCCTTATCAGTGAAAGTGAAGACAGGGACTCTCAGGATAACTAATCTATTGACATATTGCTTACTGGTGAATTCCTGGAATCTAGGCTGTGCTCAAGTTTTCACTCAACAGGTAAATCAAGCGAATTCAGCATCCACAGCTGCTTCTGAATGTTTATTTCATATGTGGAAACACTGTGTGTCAGGTGGGCAGGGAGAGAAAGAATTAGCTTTTTTCCCTGCTGGTGAGTTTGGGAGGAAYAAGAGAAGAGTTTTTACCTGTGAAATCTCTTGCTGTTTCAGATAATGAAACAATTTTATTCTCCCTTAAGGTTTACCTGCTCACCTTTCATGTGTGCCTGGAATGGGGAGCCCTCCCAAACTCCAYGGTGACTAATTATTGAACTGTGCTCAGAAAAAGCTCTGTCACATGGCAATCAGATGGGAACAAGAAATTATTACAAATGACACTGCAGGCTAAGTGCAGTGGCAATGAGAAATCTTCAGAAACCCAAAACAAGAAGAGAAATCACTTGGTAAATACWTGTGACATGATTAATTATAGAATCATTGTGTCTATTTTTCTTGCCTGTGCTGGTCTTCCAGGCCTAAATATTTTGCTTCATTTTAAATATTTTACTTACTTGTATGGCTTGACACAATTTTCTTCTTCTGATGTGATTTCTTATAATTTCATTGGAGAGAACTGCCTTTACCCTCCCTGGTCCTCTTTTCCCTCCTGCTTGCTTTTGCATGATTTTAAAGGTATACTTGCTCTTTTTACTCAGAGCAGTGCTTCAATGTATTCAGTCCATGTTTGACTCCATGAAGAATTTCTTTTGCCTATGTGATTTCAGAGAGCCTGAATTTATAGCAGAATATCATATGTGTGTATATATGTAAAAATTAAGATGGGAAACTGTAGGGATTGAAAGGATTTGTAGCCCTTTCCTGGGTGGACACAGCCTTGGAAAAGCAAAAGGCTTAAGAGCAAGGGAGTTCTGCCCCTTTTTGGGTTCTCTATATCTTTWTTGTTCTACCAAGGCCAGGCTATTGAAACTGTAGGCTGGGATAGACAGAAGGATAAGAACCACATGGTTTTTGGTTGTGCTTGTGAGAATAGTGATCAATCACCCTGTGGATTGCTCAAGAGACCAGTGTCATACTCTCAAAGCAGTCACAGAAATAAGACTGAAAGGGTTTTTGTTTCATTATTATTATGCTGTCTCTTTATCTCAACTAAAGCACCGATTTCAGCACCTTTTAACGTTTGCTCAGTAACATGTTCACTTAAATTTCTATTACAAAATTTTTAGTGCTCCAGATATAAATTTGAAAAGGAGTAAGGTGACTAAAGATGGTGGACAGACTTTGAATTTTCTAGAAATTTTAGAAATTTTGAGAGAAGTCACTTCTCTGTGAACTGGGCATCTCATTGACTTCAAAACTCTGAGGCTCTGTAGAGCTAAACTTCAAGGGCAAGAGTTACGCGTTCTTGAAAAGTTTACTTGGAATTTTTCATTTGGGGAAATTAATTTTCAGTGACTGGGGGTGCTGAGAAAGCTGTGACTGTTTAGCCTACAGAAGAGAAGTCTCAGGGAGGATCTTTATAGTGGATGTGAATACCAGAGGAGGGTGCAAAGTAGATGGAACCAGGCTCTGTCCAGGAGGGCCTGGTGGCAGGATAGAGGCAGTGGGCACAAAAYGAAACACAGGGTGTTCCCTTTGAACATTGCTCTTAACAATTTTCCACTGTAGGAGTGACTGAGCACTGCCAAAGCTTGCCCCAAGAGTCTGTGCAGTCTGTATCCTTTGAGACATTTTGAATATCTAGTTTTTGAAGCTCTCTGGACTCTGTCCTTGGCAATGTGCTGAAGGTGGTTCCTAAACAGGAGGCTGGACCAGATGAYGTCCAATTGTGCCTTCCAACTTCAACCATTCTGTGTTGAATGCGACCCTCTGGTGTTCTTTGCACACTTAGATGTCACTTTCATTGGAACTTTATTAACATTGTTATTTAGCTTGTTGTTTTGGGGAGCTACAATACTGCTTTTACCAGTTATTCATAAATCTGTATTTCATTCTATTACCAGTTTCAGTTTGAAACCATTCATATTTCAATGGTTTTCCATTGATTTGGAAATAATTTTGGCTCTTTGTCTCTAGTAATTCCTGATCGGTCATGTTGTCTGAAATTTCTGCAACAATGATAGAAAACTAAAAGTAGATCTCACAGGTGTAGTTTGTAAACCATTAAAACATCCTCCTTTTCTCATAGATGAAGGACAAATTTACCTTGAAGTTACAAAAGTAAATCTCCTTTCTGTCAGCTTTGTTACATGGCAAGTAATTTTACTTTGCCTTATAAACTCCAGGGTGTTATACAGTAAATATATATATAGTAAATATATATATATATATATATATATATATATATATAAAAAATATATAAATATATATATAAATATATATAAATATATATATAGCAAATATAACTTGCCATTTCCTTTTCTTGGATGTTTTGTTTTGGGGACAATGGGTTAATAGGAAGACTTCAGTGAAGACATGATTGCACTATTCTGCACTGGTGCTGCCTCACCTCGAGTCCTGTGTGCAGTTTTGGGCACCACAATACAAAAATGACATTGAACTGTTAGAAAGCATCCAAAGGAGGGAAATGAAGATGGTGAAGGGTCCTGAGGTGAAACCGTGTGAGGAGTGGCTGAGGTCACTTGGTCTGTTCAGCCTGGAGGAGACTGAGCAGAGACTTCACTGCAGGGACAACTTCCTGGTGAGGGGAAGAGCAGGAACGGGCACTGATCTCTTCACTCTTGTGACAGTGACAGGACCCAAGGGAGTGGCCTGAAGTTGTGCTGGGAAGGTTTAGGCTGGATATTAGGAAAAGGTTCTTCACCCAGAGGGTGGTTGGGCACTGGAACAGGCTCCCCAGGACAGTGGTCACAGCACCAAGTCTGACAGAGTTCAAGAACAATTTGCACCTTGTGGGTCCCTTCCAACTCCAGCTTTTCTGTGATTCCTGGTTCCAGCCATGGTGCTCTGTATTCTCCCACACTGAGCTGATCTAGATCAGTTCACAGCTGGAATAGTGAGCACTGAGGATGATGAGGGACTCTGTGAGGCAAAGAGCTGAGACTAGCTGGAGAGGTTAAACTTCCCACTAGCCTACCCTGGAGAAAGAGATAATGGGGCAGACCAGCAGGAGCAAAACTGCAACAGATTAAAAAATTCCCTGATCACTAAGTGTGAAGATAGCAAGGCAGAAAAGAAATGCTGTTAGACCAATATTTTGTGCTGCTTGATACTGGGTGCGATGATTTCACCTGACGCTTTTGCACTCAAAGGACTGTATTTAGTGTTTTAATCCCACACAACAGCACGACTCATCTGTTCTTTCCTTGCAGTAGTGGAATCACCATGCTACACACTTCCTGATGCTCTGCCTTGACTGCTATCAAAGGGAAATGTCTGAGTCACACAGAGCATAGTAATGAGAGGARCAACTCGCATGACCTACTTCTTACCCACTGCCTTCAGGCAGTAGTATTTCTGTGCCTGGAAACCTTGAGGGCAAACATCCCACAGCAACCTTGAGTTAAGAAAGTGGTGAGGTATTTTTGTGGGTTAAACAGCGTGATCAGGAAGAGGGCTGCACTGTCTGAAAAGAGGTGTGGRAGGTAAGATTTCTGGGCTTTGGCTGATGTTCCTGGCGAGTTCTGCTGAAGTGTAGCATTTTCAGTAATTTAGAAAAGGGGAGGAAAATAGTGTTTTAGTGCAGACTCCTSTTCTTGGCTATAAGTGAATTAAACCAACACACACGCACACAGATTGCGGAGCAGACTCAGCGACCTAATTACCATGGGGGTCTTCCTCTGTATCACACTACAGAGGGCTGTAAATGGGGCTCAGGGGGAAATGTAAATGAGTGGCAGTCATGACCATGGCTGCTCTTGGAGCCAGAGGGATTGGGGCAGAGTGAAAACTGTTCTGTGTTCTCACAGCTGTTTCAGCTGAGACTGTTTTTTWGATTTTGCACCAGAAGAGCATGGCAAGAGAGAAGGAGTCTCCCACAGCCTCTGCGGTTCCCCAACCATCTCTGCCTGTYTGTCATGAGGAGTGGATGGCAGGCGAGGGTGCAGGAGAGGCACTGAGCCAACTGCCTGCACCTGATGCCATAAATAATACACAGATATACATAGTTTCAGCTGATAACCCCTWAGAGTGATTAGGGTGAGGAACAGGGCAGCAGGGACAGTGAATGGTGTCTTGCAGTGCTGCAAAACAAAACATGTTTCCTTGTAGAAATTTCCTTATAGGCCCAGCTAGAAATTCCTGGCTTTGGCTTCAGCAGAAACAGCCTCTCACTTTAGAGGGAGGATATCTTCCTCCARGGAGGATAAGGTTTCACGTCTTAGCACTTGGTAGAAGATTATTCACCTGCTGTTCCCATTTCTTCACAGCAGTATGAGGAGGAAGAGAAAGTAATTAAAGTTATCATCATTGCTTCTGCTCCAATACARGAGGGAGGGAAAAGCCTCATAGATTCAAAAGCACTTTTCTGCTTGCTTTAAAAGTAGATCTTGTCATATTAACTTCACTTYAGTTGTAAATGGCACCTATTCTGAGGGAAAGACAGCTGGACAGTATCCCTGGATTAGTGTACTTTGTCTGCTCTTTTCATGGGATGAAGAACAGCAATGAAAAGATCATATTTCCTTGGTAGCTTCATAACCTAGATTTTTGAAGCAGCTGTTTCAAGTGACTAGGACCATCACTAGTGCAGTCAAATTGAAATTCATGTGAAGGACCTAGTTTCTCTCCCCCTCTCTGACCCCATCTCTCTCTATTCCCTTACCCTTTCCCCTCCCTCTTCCTCTCTCTCCTTCTCTCCCTTTCTCACTCTCTTTATTTCCTTTTCTTTTTATCATCTTCCATCTCCTCACCTCTTGCTCTTTGGCTGTCCTATCTTTTCTTGTAAGCAAATAGGGCTAATTCAAGATAAAGGATTATATTTATCTGGTCACCAGAGATTTTCTTTCATTTAATTTGAAATAATAAAACATAGTTAGTTTATACACCATAAATAATGTTAGCTTTCAAAAATCCATGAGAGAATGGCAATGTGCCTTTGCTGAGTGCAATTTAAAACCTCTTGTGTGAGCTGATCAAATTAAATAAAACTCCTGTGCTGTCAAAGTTCGTAATCTACTGATCCACATCTACTGATGTGCCAACACTCATTCTTCAGCTCCGTATTTAGCTTTTCAGGCAGACAAGGTCAGCTGTGTCTGATTGATCCAGCTTCTGTCTTGTAGCAATACCAGACGGTTGTTTCTGTAAGAAAGAGGGTGTTTCCCCCTATTTTCCTCCCACAGCAGAGCAGCTGAGTTGGTTTCAYTCCACCAGATGGCAAGCTTTAACCAAGGAAAAAAAAAAGTTTTTTTTTTTTGCAGCTATCCTTTTACCTTAGGGGAGAGGGGGAAGCGAGCTTGGCTTACTGGTTATTTTTGTTGGTTTTTTCCTCTCTGTTTTAAAGAAATGTTTTACTATAAYGGGCTCACATCCATCTTCTGGCATGATTTGTAGTGTTTAGAAAAATAAATCAATAGAACAACATTTGCTGTCAGCTATTGGGTAACTGACAGGTGTCACAAAGGGAAGCAATAAAAAGGTTTAGAATATACGATTCATCCACAGATTTCACCTAACACAGATAGATTCAGTGCTCCTAAACAAACGAGTATAGTCATTCCAGTAAAAAATGAGAAGATGCTACTAAACTCTCAGTGCTGCWTAACTGAATTCTGCATGACCCTGAGTTCTGGTTATCCCCAAATCCCACTCTCATCCCCACCTTGGACTCTCAGGAAGGAGCTGTTCTGCCATGCATTTCTTCCATCATGACCTGCCCTCAACACCTGGACAATGCACAGAGCAGACAACTGTGCTTGCTCTGTTCAAGCTACATTATCTCTGCAGTCCAGGGCAGTCCATGTTTCAGATCTCTTGGGAAAGGCATTAAAACCTGCTGTAATGGAGCAGAMTTTATATGCTGTGTTAAAGTTAAGGGTGCTAATTTTCACTCATTTTGTTTTATGGACAGGTTGTTCCAGCTTCCCAGGGGAAGCTTGTGTCATCAGGAGGTGGCTTGTCCTGGTATTGGTGACTCAGCCATGGGACCTTACAGCAATGTGGTCATCCCTGCAAACAGAAAAGTGATACCCAGTTGTTCAAGAGGAGAGACACGATTGGCCAGCATCACGAAAATCTTYGAAGGGTAGAGGGTAAATCAAATCTGCATCTTCTCAGTTGCTGACCTAATCACTAGAGAAAAAGAGTTTCCATTTTTTTTTTCCTGTGGGTCCTTTTCAAGTAAATTATTTTTCCAATACAAATGTCTTTATAAGTTTGAAAATGGCTTTACCTGTGTCTTTACACCTGTTTCTTAGCTCTTTCTAAAGAATAAACTTCAAAAASTAAATCAATGCCACAGACACTTGTAAGATTATGCCAGTTGAGCCTCAGGGAAATTTATACAACAAACACAATTATGTGGCAGTTTGTAGAGTAGTCAAAACTTGTGAGCTCCAGTTCTGAGACTGAAAAGTAAATACATACATTTTAGCTATTTTTGYATTTCCTGCTTCATGGTTTTAATTTTTTTCTCAGCATCAAGGGAGGATGGAAGCCTTTGTTTTTCCAAATGTGGGAACTCATTGTTCTGTTACCACATGATTCCTAGAACGGAGGCTTTACAAAAGGCTCAGCACTGATTATACTGTAAAGATTGAAGAGCTGCAGCAGCACAGACTGCAGTGAAATGGAGCAGCTAAGGAATACAGGTGGCAGGCTGTGGGTGTCTGGCTCTGTATTCATGCTTTGAGGACTTAGCTTGTGCTTCATTTCTCTCAGGGAGAGGATTATGGGCTTTGGAGTTTTGTACTGTGCCTGGAGTTTGTTTAGGTCTTAGATTTTTTTTTATCCTTTTGGATAAAACACTGCAAGTATTTTTCCTTTATTGCCTCCAGTAAATTTCACTACTGTACTAAAGTGAAAACCTTCAAAACCTTGCAAGTATTWATGTATTTTACTTGGTTTTAATTGTGTTGCTGGTCTCATGTGTGAAACTCTGGTGAGTTTGAATTTCTCCTTTTGTTTTATAATTCAATTGTTGATATACAAACTAAAACAAAATCAGATCCCTTTTCCATATTCATAATGGGTCTGCAGTTCTGAAAAAACTAAACTGTAATAAACCAATGCAAATCAAAGTTCTTTTCTCTTCTGCTAAGAAAGTTCTCTAATAAAATACCAAGTAAATGTACCAGATTTAACATTCACATAACACCTTTTCAAGGGTCGGAATGGATTTTAAAGTCATGCATCTTAGTTAAAAATAATGGTTTCAGTTCCTCTCTGAATGACATTTTGCAGTCTGTAGGGTTTGTTTAAGTACTAATCTATCAAACACGGAGAGAGCTGAGATCACTGGTCTGAGTAATTTGTGGAGAGGAGACAACACTTCTACCTTCAATAAATCTGAGCTTCCATTGAATCAGAAGTGCAGGAGCTGCATGTGATGTTTGATCTCAGGTGTGTGGAAATCATCAGGTCTACAAAGGTACATAAAAGATGTACCTGCAGYAGGCTCAGGGAGATTCCAGCTGCAAATGGAGGTGGGGTCGAGTTTTTGAGCAAAGTGCTATGGGTACATTCGTCATACTCAGTCTCCTCTGGGATTCCACTTGTACCCGTGCTGGAGTCAGGATGCTGAAGTAGATGAACCTTTAGTCTGAAATGCTTGGCTTCCCTCACATTATTTCCTTGCAAAGGTTTTCTATGTTGTTATCTGTTGACAATATTCTGAAATCTTTTATTTTACTTACTGAGATAAAAAACTTTTGCTACTGATGAAGGCTCCTAGTCAATCTTTCTTCTTCAAATTAATGTTGCTTTGTTTTTACTGCCTCTCTCTGCCACTGCTAAAATAAATCTGAAACCCCATCTCAATGCCTGTAGAGGCAGGAACATTTAATTTATAGCAATTTCCTTTTCTCTTCGTGGTTTCTACTAAACAGAACACGCTGGGTCTCAACCTGCATTTGCATTTATGCTAAATTACAAGCAGAACAATCAATACAAGTCCCAGCTCATGCTGCCCACAGCTGAACAGCAGCAAAAAGAGAAAACTGCCAAGGAAATCTTTCCCACCCAGCCAACTTGTTACTYGTTTCTTGTTAATACACTTTAACAGATGGCATTTAGCCACCTATTTATATATCACTGTGGTCTTGGAGTGCCTCCCGAGTTGTGGAGATGAAAAGAGGAGTTTATCCTTAGAGATCTTGTGAATCTTCCTTGCAAGGCAGTCCCTGATGGCCACTTCTCAGGGCACCTCAGGACAGGCAGAGAGGATGTCTGGGCAGCACCTCCTCCCTGAGTGCCCGAAGAGAGGAAGACAGGACTGCCCTTCACACAGGGCTGCTGCTGGTGGAGCCTCTGTTGGGGTGGTTATGATGAACACTCAWCCCTGTCAAGTGCCATCCTCCTTGGCCTGTGTGTGTGCCTGCTGTCCATCTCACCCACCGAGTGAGCGGACCATAGTGACTGGCTACAGGAGTGATCTTAGTGCTGCAAGGCTGCTGGCACCGGGCTCTGCAGTGACCATTCCAGCCCCACAGCGAGCTCTGCAGTGACCATTCCAGCCCCACAGTGTGTCCCCTCTGTCCCATCACCCCCCTGCCCTGTGCTGCTGTGGTTGAATCTCATGCAGCCCTCCTGGCGCAGCACAGGTGGGAAGGTGCTTGCAGCTTTTGCCTTGGGACCCGTGCTGAGCTTAAACCGAGCAGAAGAACATCTCTGTGATCCTGCAGTTAGCAGCCATATCCTGCAGAGCCACATAGTGACTGAATTGACAGGATTAATGTGACTCCAGGGGGTCTCCCTGCAGCTAATCAGGAGCCGCTGGTCCTAATGAATGAAGCACAGTGGAGAGAGCTGGTACGCTAAAGGCAGTGAATGTCCCCTTTATTGTAGTTACAGCGTGAGTGATTAAAACGTTACTCTGTGGGATGCAGCTAGCTCTCAAGCTAATTCTTGAGAAGAATTAGAAGGAACAGCTCATAAAATGTCAGCCTCAGATGTAACGGAAACCACTGTCCAGGACACTCATTTTTGATYGAGGGTCACCCTGTAATTGGTGCAGGTTTTAGGGACTAAAACTGCAGCTCTTGCCTGTCTCCCATGCAGCTGGTACTGGAAGCCTGCTCCATGTTTTAGAAATGAGGAGGTTCAACAGAAATGAGATGAATTAATCATTTCCCCTTCATAAACTGATGCTTATAATCCTGGCTGTGATTTCCTGTTATGTTTTCCCTTCTGCAGAAAACTTTATTCCCTACTGTGATGAAATAAAATGAACCAAACCATTGTCAAAACAATTCAAAGTGCTCTGCTCCTTTGGGCAGAAGGATCAGCTCTATAGCCTACTTYGCCTGTTAACTCTTCAAACTGCTGAAGAAACAGGTGCAGGAGAAATGATAGTGTGTCTAATACTTTTTTGTTGTATTTAGGAGTTTGTTTATATTGGTAACACAATATGGTGTGCAATACATCTTTCTGTCCTAGCAAATGCCCCACTTCAGAACAAATCAAAATGTCTGTGTACCTGTAGGTTATGGGCCAATATCCAAATGAGCTATTTTATAAAATATCTCATAAAAGACACACAAAAAAATAGCAGCTGTGAAGAATGGGCTCAGACTCTCTGTTCATTAGACCAAAGAAGCTTTGGTGAAACTGATGCTAATTGCACTTAAGGTTCAGCACAGCTTCCCCGAAGGCATCAGTTTGGGGTTCTCTGCTCTAATGACACAAAACATTTATGGGTGTGTTTTGGGCAGAGTCCCTCATAACACACCTTGCTGTGTGCATACAAACCAGCTGGGGTCCTTGGTCAAAGCTGAAAAAATAGCAATTTCATGTTTCTAAGTTTGCAACTGCTCTGTGCCCCTGCTGGAAAACCAGTCTCTAAATGGGAAGGGAGAAAAATAAATTGGGATGATGTTGTAACTTCTGTTCTTCACCAGCTTGACTATAARGAGTTGACCCTGCAGGAACTGGGGCAATAGTGCTCTGTGAGAATGAAATCCAGTGGTGTAGGAGCTACTGAACTATACCTGATGTCAAGCACCCGTTATGTATGTATGTAAAACCAGAAAGATTTGTCTATTTTGCATGAAAAGGTTTTTAATTTTTTTTTTTTAAAAAGTTTATTTAATTGTACTTCTTCCAGATCTCTCTTAGCAGCCCCCATTCATTTTTTTCCCCAAAATCCTACAAGTCCATCAATTAATAGAAAATCCACATTTCCATTTCCCTTTTGAAAAAGACTAAATACGATAATGCTCAAGAATATATTTTTAGCAGGGGATAAAATGCTATTATCCATCCTGTCCTTAGCAAAACCTACTTTTCTCCTGTCTTTTATTTCTAGGGGTTCTTTCCCCTATTATCTATGTTATGCTAATTAGTTCCTAACTTTTACTTTCTCTCTTTCCCTCTCTCCTATTTAATTAACATGGTGGATGTTGTCTTTTGTCTCATGGTTACAATGAACAAGGCTCCTGTGAAAACAATGTTTTTTTGTAAACCTTTTTAATTGAAATGGCACAAATTCAAAGATTGTCAGGCAGTTCTAGTAATTTTGTCACATGAAAGTTGCTTTGGAGACTCTTCCCCCAAAACACACTTAAAAACCCCCAAACTAGAGTTTTGCTTAGGCAGCAACTGTTGTGCAAAGGAAAATAAAAGAAGAGAGACATTAAAGAATAATTAAATATTTCCTAAATTTTGGCAGTTGCACATACAATATTGCATTCAAGTGGGGATACATTCTAATCCACAATAAATGTCCTTCCTCCAAGGTAGAAAATAAGCCTGAGATACAGACTGGTTTTAAAGATGGATCCTAGGTTCCTGTCCACGCTGTGTTTCCATATGAAGTTTCCCAACTTMTTTTCATTGTGCAAATAAATCCTTCTCCTCAACACATGTGGTCTAGATTTTTTGCTCTGGCACTCAAAACACTTTCCTAAGTTACCAGGATGAGGAGGTGCTGGGGTGAGCAACCTCTCCAACCCCACTGAAGCTGGGTTACTCATCCACATGGGTAGCAAACCACAGATTGGGAAGGACAGCAGGGAAACGACAACTAGAGCTCATCCAAGAGGAGGTGGGCACTGATCAGTTGCCCCTCTACTTTATTTTATTGCTATGGCTCCTGTAATTCCTGATCCAGATGATTTCAACTGAAATGAAAGGATCTATTTCCATGGCTTTGCCTGTTTGTCTGTGTCGGATGTTTTGTTCTCGAAGGCTACTTCTGCTTCTCTGGTGTTTTTTGTTCAGAGACTTCTACCTGTGCGTGTGTTGAGTGCTGCATTGTTGAGGACCTGTGGGGTGTGATGCACATGCAGAGCGTGGCTGTCACTCCACAGATTACATTAACAATTGCTKTTTGTTTTCTACGAAGGACAAGTCTGAGCAGATTGCAGTAAGATGTTTAACAACAGCATGTAGTAGATGCTTTCATAAGCAGGTCAAAATCTCATTTAGGCACCTTTTATCTGGTTTATCTGTCCTGAGTKCATGGTGCTTGCTGTGGAGCAGAGTGGTACCGAACACAAGAGGTGAAATGCTGCAGTACATTTCTCTCAACTTACAATGCTAAAGCAGAGGGAATCAGCTGTGAAAGAAGTCCAGGGCAAATCTCCTCAAACTGAGCTATAGGCCATAACAGCAGAGTCTCATCGATGCTAAAGTGGCTGATTTCAGGCAATGAAGTACTGCCTTTGATAAAAACAGCAGCAACTGCCTCAGTCTGCTTCATTTGCCCTTTCCAGAATTCAGGCTGGCAAAACGTGTAAACCTCCTGGCTCCTGGTGCTGATAAATCCCTAACAGAATAATAACAGAGGGCAATAATAAATTGAGGCCTTACTTAAGTCATTATCATAGTTACTCACATTCTGAAAAGGTGTAACATCACGAATATCTACAGTGATTTTTATCACAGAAAAAGCCATGGAATTTTTAAYTGCAGAGACCCTTTGTAGTAAGTCTAAGATCTGCTCCAGACTTGTTTTACTGCAGACACACACATAAAACTTCATTTGATTCACTAATAGTCATGCAATTATAAAGGGAAGGCATTTAATTACAGTGCCTGCAGCTTGTGAGGACTGATTCAAAGCCCTCCAAAGTCAAAGGATGCTTTAAAGCCAAAGAAAGAATTCTGAAAGACAACAAGGAGCACAAAGTGAGCTGTGACTACAGAATCAAGGATGGAACAGACTACAGAATCTTAGAATCAAAGTTGGAAGAGACCTCTAAAATCATCCAGTCCAACCTTTTGCCCAGCATTGCCACTGTAACCCCTGAAACCACAAAACCGCATCACCTGGGGACAGATCCAGATATCTCTTAAACACCACCAGGCATGGGGACTCCACCACCTTCCTGGAAAGCCTATTCCAATGTCTGTGCATTTTCCAAAACAGGAAAATTTTTCTGTAAAACAGTGCTTAGGGTTTGGAACCTTGTTTCTAATAATTTATGTTTAATGAGCTTCTTCATCCTGGACATAATTTTTGCTACTACAATACTGGTTCCTTGATCTGATACAGCAGTACTTTTAATTTATTCAAAAGTGAGARTGCTCACAAATATTCTGCACTGGGTATTGGTGGATTTCTTGTGCTTCTGAATGAAAACATGTTGCTTTTAGCAACGGAAAATTTAATTCCATGTATATATTCTAATTGAGTTTTGCTTACTCAGCAATGGAGCACAATGCTTATTTGCCTTCTGTTCTGTTGTAAATTCTGTCTATGTTTTATGTTTTCTCCAGGTTATCATGTTTCAATAATACAATATGATCATATAGCACATCAAAATGTGTTGTAAAACYCTTGTGCTTAACTCTTTTGAAAAGATGGCGAGGATGTAGGATAATGTTTATCAGTGAAACCCCAGTAAAATCAGTGGGGGAAGAGCATGTTATACTTCTGTTGTCTTTCAAACCTAAAGCCATAGCAATTGTATCATGTTTGAAACCTATAACTTAAATCATGACAGAGATACTGTGAATTATCACCTATTTCTAAGGACTGCAGTTAGATATTTTTAATAGAAAAACAAAGTAAAATTTAATTCATATTTGACAGTAACACCATCTTTTAGACAGTCTGTTTCATTGTCACTTGGGTATTTTGCATGTGGTCGTTACGTGGTCCATTTCCTTGCAGTGTCAAGGTACGTACTTAACATGACTGAGGTAACAGAGCCATCAACTTTTACATCAAATCATGAATTTACAGTATTTTTTTTTCAATACTGCCAAGGCTGAGACAAAGCTCAGTAAGTTTCAGTGAGTCTGGTATCAATGGTGCTGTTTTTTTTCAGAGATGTGCGTGTTCTTGTAGCTGTTTTTGGGGGTGAGAGCATGAAGAAGTTGTGCTCTGCTTGATTTCATCAAAACAGGGTTTGATTGAGGACTGGACCTCACGCTGTTTTGAGAGGTGTCACTGCAGCTGAGGCAATCTGGCTGTGCAGGGATCAGAGTTGTGAAATTAGATTCTACCTATTGATTGAGATTGTTCTGAATGCCACCAACATCATTAAGATAAATGACTTCTCTAACACTATGAAGAAAGGGGACTGGCATTGCTCTGAAATATTTAATAACTATTGATGTTTCCAATCTTCATATCATTGACTTACAGCACGGGTTGTAAAGAAAGAAGAAACATTTAAAAAGTCTGCCCTCAAATAGTGTATAGCAACTGAGAACTAAAGAAACTTTAGACTATAACTTCCTACCTGTTCTCTGCCCAAGAAATTTGAAATTATAAAAAGATGGGGTAATATTGCTGTACAATTTGACTGTGACATTGAAGTGTTCCTTTTCATTCAGAAGTTGAATGAAATTATAAGGATTAAYGTAGCTTCAGATGCAGTTAACCTGATGCTGTTTTTTAAACATTCTCAGGATACTTTCTCTGGGATCCATTAGTCTTTGGACTGAAATTAACTGATGTTTGGGCTTGTAATAAAAATAAGAATTTTTTAATCGCAGCGTTATGTCAAGATGCTCTTTAAGGATTACACTGTGTCCTGGTACATGAGCTGTAAGAGCACAAKTAGGAATGATCTAAGAGAGAAATGGAGTGGTATACCCAACAAAATGGGGTAATTACAATCCAGTGAAATAAGCTCCCTGTAAAATCAGAACTGCATTCAGSCAGGCAAAGTAAGCAGTGACATCTTCATAAAAAGCACTGGCATCCGGTATGAACTGACGTTAAAAGGCTGAGTGTCTGTACCCTCTTTCCTGAGCCACATTGTTGCAGTGAGGCTGCAATGCAGAAGCCTGTCCTTGGTGTGCCATTCATGTGCTTTCATCTGTCTCTGTGCAAGATGAGTCCCATTACAATGCTTTTCCTGCCAGGCCATTCTTGAAATGTTGGATGAGCATCCTGGAGCAGAGTGTGAGGAAAAGACGTGCTGTTCACACTTGCCTCTCCGCAGATCTAGGTTTGCAGTAATCAAAGGGARCTTTTAAAACCTAGTTTCTCATTTAGTCTGTTCACACAAGAAATGACAGACAGGCTCGGTCGCTAAGAGGAAAAACAGAGAAGAGTGAGCAAACACGTGCGTGCAGACCAGTCAGGAGCAGTGTGATGTATGGCTGCTGTGCGGGGAGCAGAGCCTCTGGAGAGGACATCTGGAGGTCTGAAATGGGAGGAGAAAGAGACCATCACGAATGATCATTATTGACCCCAAAGTCAGAAGCAGGAGCTATGAAAGTGATGAATTTAGGTGGGACTTACCCCGCTCACGTCACAATACGCTTGTACCAGCGCTGCTTGTCATCACAGCTGGTCGCAAAGTGAGGGCTCTGGAGACAGCAAGCATGAGAAAGAGAAAGGTATTTCTTCTTGAGAGACTAATTTGAGGACTCATGAAATGTGTTTTTCACACCACTAGAAAAGAAAARCTTTTGTGCTAAAATTAGCTAAGCAAAAACGGAAGATCTGTAATGGTTTATATGGGTAGTAAGAAATAAAGTATGACAACCTGGTATCACTACGTCATGCCTAGCTAGCACAAACTTATTATAGTCAGGGAGCTAGGGAGCTCTTTGTCTGCTTCTCTGCTCCACACCATTCTGCTCATCTGGTCACCAGGCCCTGAGAGAAGAGGTTCCTAATTCATCAGTCCAGTGGCACTTCCCTTGAAAATTTCCAGACGTGACTCATGGTGCAATTTTCTGGCAAAGTATTATTTGCTAATGCATTGAACTCTGGAAGGGAAAAAGCAGTTTTTTCCTACAAGCAGCTCACTGCTTGTGGGCCCCTTTTGGGAAACAGCCTTGATGAAAGGTGTGAAAACCTGGCCCTGTCCCCTCTGTCATCAGTGCAGAGAGACAATTTCTTTCACGTGCCTTCTTGTWACAGAGACCAGTGACAAATGTGCTGGTTGTGACATTCTGGGTTAGATCTCGTTCACAGCTCTCTTCTGTCTCTCCCAAATCTGAAGAAATGCAGTGATAATGCAGCTCATTTCTTCCTCACTGGTCCAAGGCTCAAAGGTTAAACTGGTCTAAATGCATAACCAGTCCCAAGACCTAAAGGCAGCTTCACACAATCAGCGTGAATGTGTATGGATGTGAGTTGTTTGCTCAGAGAATGCACTTACAGGTTTCAGCCTATGGACTTCCCTTAAGATAGACTGGAATGGGAATTTCCATGAGTAGAAACAGCTGGATCAAACTGTCTGTAAGTAATTAACACACAGGAGAGACAGTTGTGCTTGCATTTTATCAAGCCTCTTGGTAAGATTATGTACTCCAGATAATTAATCATTACATTTCCCTATACACATAATTACCTCCACTTTCTTGCTCTCCCACCTCCACACATATAAACAATTCATATGCATGTATTTACAGAGTAATTACAGAGTGCATATGCTGTGATTAAAGGCAATATAAACTGTGTTACCCTAATTATAAGAAAAAACACAAAAATACCCCAAACAAATGAAAGCACAAGCAGGAAACTACACCGCTACTTTAACTGGATYCAAACCCTTTCTCTTTAGACTATTAAAAAGAAAACCAGAAACTTAAATATTCTGTGCTATGAGCCTGGCACAAAACCTGAGAGTGTCAGCCAGCTCATCAGGTCTCTTGGTTGTAAATTATTTAATATATGAGACATAAATCAAAAAGCAATGTTATTTGAGACAAGATGAAAGAAATGCTGCATCTCAGAGTTGGAGCAGCATTTGAGTTTGGTTCACTTCCAGCAGATAAGAGAAGCTCTTTCAGGTACAACTTTGGTGGAAAACACCTGCATCCCACATGAAGTGAATACAGGCATGTTTGCCTTCTAAAAACATGTGCTGGCTTTGTTTACGTGAGGTGATCTAATGTGGCTCTTACACGAGAAGCAGAACTACTCTGTCCTCCTGAAGTCTCTCATTCCCCCACGATGTTTTGACTTATGACCTGTGTGCTTTCTATGGCAGACTGCTCTGATGCTTTCCTTCAGACATTTTGGGCTCAAAGTGCTCCACATGGCTGGCAAATGAAGTAATTCTGTGGCACAGGGAGAGCAGGATCAAATGGAGTAATTTTGCATCTTCTTGGACAATACTCTTGGGCATCCTGTGTCATTCTTGAAGACAGTCCTGTGCAGGGTCAGGAGTTAGACTTGATGATYCTTGTGTGTCCCTTCTAACTCAGTTTATTCTGTAATTCTTTTGTCTTGGCTTAATAAGGCAGTAAGAGTAGTCAACAACAAATAAGGAAGGTGACATTGAAAGGACATATTGCTTAGATTTATTTCATCTGTCACCAAATGGTTTACAAAGTTACCACTCACTTTTGCCTCTAAAAGTCAGTGGTGAGACCACATTTGCAGCTTTTGGCTGAAAAACACTGCTAAGAGCGACTCATCCTTARGTAAGTGGGGATAGAATGAGAGTTGGTTGTAGTTTTTAAGTATTAGTGGGGCAAAAAAAAAAATCGAGTAGGTGTGGGAGGTGTTAGAGGAGGGTCAAAAGCACAAAATCCTAGGGCCATTGTGAAAAAAATATACCCATAGCAGAGGATTGGCAGGGATGACAGGGAGGATACCAGACAGAGAAAGGGCAGGAATTAAGATAAGCAGGGACTGTCTAGTGGCACAGGAGTAGGGATAGYTTTGAGCTATTGTGATGTGCTTATTGCTAGAGACAATATGAAAACTCAGAGTCCCAGCATGCCTGTTGTGTCAAATAGCAGGGAGCTAACACCCCAGCACCTCAGTGTCTCATAGCAGCTGGCTGATGCTGATGGCAGAGCCTGCTACAGATTCCATCTTGTGTTCTATCAAAGTGAGTATGGGAAATAACTCTCCCAACCTTTGCACTGCTGGGGTCTCTGTAGRAACCCAGTGCATGACCATGAGATTAAATCACACATTTCTTACCGGAATAGTTTGCTCATAGTGGCAGGAATTTAGGGCTAATCATCCGGCTTTATTCAGGCATGTACTTTGTCTCTGCAGCCTTCAAAGTTAGTTAAAAGTAGGTATTACAGCACCATTTCCTGTCTAAGAAGAAAAGAATTACTTGTTCCCTGGTTGCCTGAAATTCAGATCCTGACTCAACTTTCCTGCAGACCATGCAGCTTTGGGTCACCACGGTGCCAACCCTAGCCCTTCAGTGTCTGGCCAGTGTCTCATTAATTAATACACAAGCTGTGAAACGGGACTGGAGCCAGGTGGCTTGAAATCCTGCAGCCTTTGAGGGGAAATTCTGCATTGTGCAAGGCTGTATATGTGGATGATCCCAGCAGAAGATAAAGTAAAGGTGTCTGTCTCCAGCTGAAACAATGCCTGGGATAAAACTGCTCTCTTTGAGCCAGAGAGGTGATTTGTGCCGGTACCGAGTGCCATTACCTAAAGCGCAATTTAGCCAGGAGAAAAACCTCCGCTCACAAAAAGCACTTGATGATCTTTAATTATCACAGCAGGTCTGGACCTCGGCTCTCAATCTCATCAGGTAAGTGTTTGCTCTTTGATACCAGGCTGAGTCACTGGCTGAATAAAGAGGTTGGAGGAAGAAGGTGTGCACTGTGTCAAAAGACAGAACCTCTTCTTACAATGATCCTTGGTCTGCAGGGAGATCGGGACCATGCACAATTAGAAGTCTGTATCACTTGAAAGCAAACTCACTGGTCAGGTACGGTCACTTGTAGCATTTCTAATGCTTTCAAAGTGTTCCATGATTGCTTATTTGTTCACCAAGAAAACACATATTGGACACTTCACATGTTGTTCAGTACATTTTTATTGCCAAGTCCTGTGTTAMAACACAGATTTTTATTATAGAAGTGTTATAAAGCTCTTTTGTTCCTCAGTGCTTAGGAGCAGTTGCCTGCGCTCACGTACCAATATCTCCTATAAGAAGTTCATAGTGAGTAAATTAAAAAGCAAGCAAGGTCACCTTCAGGCTTGGTACAGTATCTGGAGTGAACACTGCAGAATTTGTGTTGCCGGGTCTTTGCTGAGGTGGCGTCATCTCTTGCCAAATGGGTCACAGTGTGACAAAGGCCCAGGATTTCAGATTGAATGCAGCCTGAGCCTTGCCAGGCCAGCAGAGCAGGTTCAAGGTTAACAGCCTTGGTATGCAGAGGGAGCAAGAGCCTCAGGTGTCAGYCTGGCCAAATAGAAAACTTGTGCTCACAGCAATCCTCGTAGTCTAAATTACACAGGCATTCCGCAAAACTGAATATACTAACTGGGAATTATGTCAGCTGCAGACAAAGCAATTAGGCTAATTTTCTCAGTGCATATGGCATGTCAGCAGCTGGCAAACTGTTTGCAGGAGGGCTCCTAAAAGTGCTACCATTAGCCAAATTATTGTCATGGATAATCAGAGACCAGTTTGCTCACATTGCCAATGTAATGCACTGTTTAGTTAGGCTTTGAGATAGGGAATTTAATTGCAGCAAGAAACCTTTTCCATTTTACAGGGATACARTGATAAAATAATTTACCTATGATTGGTCAAAGTCTTCCTTGCCAGTGTTAAATCTGATATCTGGAAGTAATAACRAGAATTTATTTCACAATTGTCTAATCCCCTAATTTCTTCTGCAAAATACAATTTGCTCACTGTTTTATGACCTAAACTGTATGACTAAYGCTCTAAATTAAAACACTGCCCTGCTGTTCTACCAGCCAAAAATTCCATGACAGTTACATGTCTGATGCCAAAGGACTAAACCTAAAAATACCCCTTTCTTTCTCTTTCCTCTGAGATCTTCAGACTGCAGGGATGGGATCCCATATGACAAAAGGCAAGGGTTCAGCCTGGTTAAATCAAAATAGAGAGTAAGGCAAATGTGGGCGGGAGGCATTGGTGCATGTGTTGTGCTGTTATGTTTGAAAGGCATTGATGTGGAAAAAAGGAAGTTTGTGGGTTACTTAGAGCACAGTCTTGGTCAGGTACTCAATGGGATTGGGGTTGGGGAGCAGCATGGGAGGGTTCTGAGCAGCACCTGAGGGTTCTGAGTCACAGGAGCAAGGAGTGAAGGTTCCAGAGGGTTCCACCTCGCTTCAGGGATCCTTCCAGAAATGCTTTTTGGGTCTGTCTTCACRTCAAGACCTTCCTTGTTTGGCTTTCAAATGTAGTGTCCAGTGCTGCAGCTGTGGCACAGTCTGAGCAACAAACAGTWCTCACCTGTGCTGTGCCTTTACTGATGTTGGAAATTGCAAACGTGTGAGTTCATAACCAGAACAGGCAGGCTGAGCTCCTCTGTGTCTGTTTGATGGCATGACACTCTGTACATTTTGGGTGATCACTTGCTAGTCAGCTTGCCACCTCCTGGGCAGCGTTGTGTGACATCCTCACATGTGGGCTCTCGTTAAATGATGGGGTSATAAACAAAGAGGCATCCTGCAAGCCCCAGCCACATAAATTAGTTTTAAAGCCAAGTGGGGAGAGATCACAAAACACAAGCTCAGAAAACTTAAGACTGCAGTTTGTGCCTATAAGGGCAAGATAACATTGATAGAATAGGATTCGTGCATTGTTTTAAAGGACTTGTCCAGGATTTTACACASCAGGCCAAACTCAGCTGTGTTGTGACATTGATCTCAGTGCCRCTCTTACACAATAATAGCAGCTCCTTGAAATGGATTTGGGGAGGAAAATRCAACTACTACCACATGTTCAGCAAGTATACATTCATCTGCAACACTGTGTTTTAAATGGTCTGTTTTTCTCTCTGGCCCCTAGTTTTCTTGTGACTATTTTGATCTTCCAAGGACTTTGCAGGTATTGATTAATTTCAGAGTGGACAAGCAGATGCAGTGAGTTAGCATCACCTCTGCTGCAGAGGCTGAGAAATTGAAACAAAGGAGCTGYGGCTGCACAAGAACCTGAACTGGCCATGATGAGATCCTGGCTATCCATCCAGGCCTCAGACCTCTTGATCATATCTCTGTCAAATAAAGTATTGCCTTACATTCTATTCTGCTCCTTGCTCCCCTAGCAAGTATTTCTTTTCAATTAATTGTTGATCCTGCAGGACATGAATTCAATATCAATTTATTTTCAGTGRAAGAAACCCCATCTGGAGTCAGCTCAGAGTAACTGGCTAAAGTTATCTGACCCCGATTGCATTGTTCCTTCTCCATTTACAAGGAGAAGGGATGTGGGAAAGCACCTACACAACCAAACAGAAACTGATGAGGTTTATTYGGATTGCCATTTAAAATCATCTGCCAGCACTTTCTTTACTTTCTTTTTGTTGTATAAAATAAAACTGTCTGTACAAAGCTGTGAAATATGCACAGAATGGTTGCTCTCTGCTGAACTGTGCAGTCAGTTAYGTTGGGACAGATAACGAGAAACACTATGAAGCTCATCTGTGATCTGGTAAAGAACCACAAAAAATTAGCAGGCAGCTGTCTCTTGCTGAGAWACACTTTTGCAGTGATCTTAACTGAGTCAAATTCTTCAATGTGGATGAAGACAGGGGGAAGCGAAAAAACTATGAAAAGGAGTAGAAAAAAGAGTGTTTGGACTTGACATTTTCAGAAGAGCTGCTGTTTCAAAACATATATGGATTTTATTTAAAAGAGGAAAACACCGTAAAAATGGCCAATCTATGGCATTTTTAATTGTTTCCTGGAGAATTCTGCTGCCTGTGTGTTAGCCTTTCTGCAGTGGGGCAGACATGAGGACATCTCACTTTGGAAGTTTTGATGTTACAGAATGAAGATGCCAAGGGGTATCWTCCAAGATGAGCTTTTAGCTGGCAACTCATCTGTACATTTTGCCAGATAACCAAAGTTACAATTCCTGTTCCTGAGAAAGGCAGTTCTGGTGTAGGTGGTGTTAAAAAGTGATATTCCTTAAACTGGGGCATCCTACAGATGTTTATATTTCATTCTTCACCTAAACTAATGCCCAGAGGCAGCTAGAGCAAACCTTTCCTTTTGAATTCCCTTTTCAAGGCTCAGATAAGTGGCTTGCATTTGATGAGAGTGAGTGATCTTTTGCAGCCAGCATACTACATTGAGCACTTCATGTGCTTCTTGAGGATCCATGCTAATTATGGTACTGCAGAATTACCTAAAACTAATTTTAAGGAAGCACTTATATTTTAAAATAATTGGGGTAAGTCCTGAGYGGTCTGATAAAGGTGGAAAAATCTCTTGAAAAGTGAGATTTGGTGATTAAAACCACTTTTCTATAATCCATGAAAAACTTTGAAGTCAGAATTATTAAAAAGCTAAATTTAAGCTAYAAGTAATCCTATAAATCTTTTCAGGCTTTATAACTCACAGTAATCTGTGAGGTTTTGGCCATATTTACAGAAACTGAACTTGTTGGCAGGATATTATACAACTAAAAATATCTAAAGTTGTCACTCTAATACTTTCATTCAGATATGGTGATGAGATCTGTGGATTTAATAATTATATTCCCAGCAATCACAATTATAAAAGTTATGCTTGGAGATAATCATGTGAGGCAGATATAATTCCCTGTTGCTACCTGAATTTCAACTGGCTCTGTATAATTAAAGTTGAAAAATATTAATTAAATGCTTTTCCCTAACATTCATTTCTCTGAATACATTTTTTGTCCCCATTTTTCTTATCTTTTTAGGAAATATCAAATGCAATATATTAACACATGCAGAAATAAGAGTTTTAGTAAGGGTGTTAGGGATGGAGAGTATAACTGAATGTAATACCAGAGGGGGAAAAAAGGAAAACCAGGTTTTTTCTCTAATAAAAAAAAATCCTTTTTCCTTTTTCTTTTTTTCCCAAGAAAAATAAAGGTTTTTCCCTAAAGGAAAATAATGTCAAAGGGTATATGCATTTAAAAAGACTTTTAGATTAAGAAAGGGAAGAAATTACTCAGAGAACTGCTTAAAAATATGATGATGTGTTGGTAAAACTGAATGAAATGTAGCTTTTCTTTTAGTGCCTGTTCTCTTGTTTCTCAACAGGGCGAGAGATATGTGTATCTTCAAAAATGGTGATGTTCAATTGAATCAGAGCACATGCACCAGCTTTCTTCAAGAATCTAGTGAGTTAAGGGGTCAYTGTGCAGCAAATTTTTAGCATCTTATTCTTTTTCAGAGCTGATGGATATTTGATTTGTCCAATGTCCCACAAAAAGCTAGTGTCAGAGTTAACTTGCTCTGACCATTTGTAGGCAATTAAGGAAGGGTAAACGAGCAGCATATTAAAATAACCTTTCAGTGTGATTGAGCAACCTCTGGTATTGCACCCCTCTCAGCAGTGCCACTCACACACTTGATATTGAGTGAATTGCTAATGCTGAAATTTCAGTGGGTAGAGATGTTAATGATCTACAAAACCCGGAGTGCAGGGAGGCAGGGATGGATAAGGAAGATCTATATCTCTTGGAGCTCACAAGGAGCTCTTTTGGATGACTTCTTTCTTGCACAAAGTTTCTCATTTCTTATTCTCTACTATCCATCTTACTAACAATATTTGTTTCATCAGGATATTTTTTTTCTTTTATTTTCTCCAAGCAGAGGCTGCACTTGTGAGACTAAAATGATAAGATTAGGAACAAATACTGTTACTCTCAGAAAAAAAAAGACCCTAATCCAAACTCCCCAGCCATTGCAACTAACAGAAATCTCCTGTTGGTATAGAAACCTCTTTCTCTGATAGCATTTTGTCCTTCCTGCTGGGACTAATTTCAGAATCTAACTCAAGTTGAAAGAAAAGAAGAAGCTTCCCTCATTCATCTCAGGAAAACACTGYGACAATTTTTTATCAAAATGACCACAAATTTGAAAGGATCTTTCTCTCCATGATCCTTCTTCAACACCTGGTGTTTGGTCCCAGATGGAAGCTGATTCTGTGCTCACTACTTGGTTGCTAAGTGACCCATGCAAAAATCCCTGAGCTGATTTTCCTTCTCATGTATTTTGACCACAAATGATAGAGCCAGGTAGTCAGAAGATGGATTTCATTCATGTGCGAGACTTTTCAAAAAGCATGAGCATCTGAGAATCTTTTTAGATAYTCCTTACAGAACTGGGAAGGAGCCTGTCTGCAAATAGGGTTGATATGTGGCAAAGATAAGCAGACCTCACTGTCAGTGGTCTAACTTAATTTGAGAGGAAAGACAAGATCATAAAGYTTGGAGGAGAGTCAAAGCCCTATATTCTCTTTCTGGAGGGGTAGCTGGTTGATAAATGGCTGCTGATTTTGCCCATATGTGCCTGATTTTTAAATAAAGTCTTRCACCAGGGATAGCTACCGAGGCAGGAGAGCTAATTAGTTTTAGCTAATGACTTTATGAATTGGTTTGAGGCAGAAAAAAGTGGGTAAYGAAATCAACTGCTAGTATACAATCTGGTATTTTTCTTCAAAGTGGCTTTGACCTGTTCAAGAATTTGATCTGAGCAGGAGGGCAGTGACACAGAGAAGGGGTGGCAGAGAGGCAGCAACCTGTGGACACCCTTGTAACCGGGAGATGATGTGTGGTCATAGCCTCAAATGGTGCTGAACGGCTTGTAGCACTCAAACCAGCTGTTAGCAATGTTATGTTCCAGGAGGACCTGAGGATTAAAGAATCATCTGCAATGCAGATCAGACTCTTCAAGTGAATAGAAGAAGGCACAAAGTACAAGTAGATGTGAGGTCCAGTCAAGAGGGCTCTTCTGTGGTCTGGATATGAGAAAAAGCTCTCCACCTGAATTAATTCACTGAGCAGATTTATCATCACTGTTTTACCCCTATTTTATTAAAAAGGGCAATGAAGCAAAACACTGCCAAAATGCATTGTATTAAAAGAACATTGTCACAGCATTACCTTATAATGGGATTCAAAATCTGAGCCAAAGCACAATGCTTTTCTTCAATAATACATTRCCATCAGTACTTTTCCCTGCAGAGAAGCTGCATCTTCATGCATCCCATGACAAAGAAGATAGTCTGGCACAGAGACAGAGTCATCCTTTCTCTGAATCACACAGACCCTTTTAACCAACAGGAAAAAAAAAAGCTGGATTACTTTGTTTTTGTTCTTTTTAGATGTGGGGCACAGCTGTGTAGATTGTAGGCAACAACTGCCTGCTCTGATGCAGCCCCCTGCACAGCAAGGAAACTAAACACTGTCACTTCTCTCCTTCATTTTGAGCGTTGGCTTGTGCATTGGGAGCATCCATGTGCATCTGCCTGGTTGGGAAACACTCACTGGATCACGATGCAAGTCTGGCAGTAGCCCTGCAAAAGGGTTGGACTTGAGATTTACGATTGATATCTTTCACTACTGAATCCCTGGGCACTGCACATCTTCAAATTAAGACACATGCCTCAAGGTCTCCCAAAAATAATCACTAGCTCTGAAGAGGAAGTAACTTTTCAGTTTCAAAGTTTTATTGCCACTACAGCTTTCACGCTGCTGTCTGGCAGAGCCTGAATGGCCATAGATTAGGATGAGCCAGTTGCTATCTAACAGCCTTCACTGAGCARGTGTTTGGTGCAAATGCCTGTCTGAAGGTGGCAGAATGAGGCAGTGCTGCAGGGTGACAGATCCAGAGTTCATTCAATTCCCAAAGGAAGCTTATTGGTGAATTTGGCAGTCAGGAGTACACAAAAAATTGCTTGCATACTAAAGAGCTGTTCCAAGGAAGCAAAGAAAATTTTGTTGGTTTTTTTTTCTATGCTGCAAATTCTCCAGATGTTTTTCTGATTATACAAGATCCAGTGAAAGTGGAACCTTGATCCTTACTAGAAACAGAAAGGGTCGCAGGGCAACAAAGGGTTTGACATAATTTCTATACCGATATGAAGATAGGATTTCTAATATCAGCTTAGTTGTGTTTTCTTGCATATGGATTCTGATTCTCATTTAAATTGACACAGCACTTCTTTATTTGGCATCTGACACTTCTTCATAAGGATCAACAAACCTTGTTTATAATTTGCATACTATTTATTTTTAAAGAGTCTGACCCACTTTTTAGCATTACTCTGTTGTGCTAGGTCAGGCAAAGTGTATTATAACAACACAGAAACACTGTGAAGTGAATATAGGTATTCTTATGTTAACGTACACCTGTGTACAAAACTGACGGGAGATCCTGCACAAATTAAATTTCTAAATTCACTTTGCCACATTTGAGAAATTTGAAAAAGATTTGTAATTCTCTTGCATTCATTCAAACTCTTCCTGAGCTGTTTCTTATAGTTAAACAAACGAAAAACTACCCAAAAGATTGAAAAAGAAAGTAATGACATGAACTACTTGAAAATTAGTCTGGGTTGAAATTGGCACAGTAAGAACCAATCTCCCCAAGTATTAATGGATTATTTTCAAAGAAATCAATGGACATGAAGTATTTACCACTATGGTTCTGGGTATTAGATTTTGCMTTGCAGTGTCTTGTTTGTGATGTTTACACAGGTGTGGAACATCAGAGAAATAGGCTGATGGTGTACTAATTTTCATGCTGCATGAACAACAACAAAAGAAAAAATATTATTGAAGCATCTATTTACAGGTCTCTGAAGTGAAGGATTGAAAACCAATGGGAAAAGTGTGTGTATAAAACACAAAGTAGGTTCAGCTCAAGGCAAAGTGGATGAGAAATTTCAGCTGACTGTTGAAATTTAAAATTAATAAATAAGATAAAAATTCCACAACACTGGTGCATTCCTTCCTCTCTTCCTGCTTTTAGATCCAGGCTATGTAACAAAGTGCTTGTTACAATTAAATGAATATTAGTATTTTATATTCTCACATATATAAAAAAAATCATTGTTGTGTTATCTCTCAGGCTTSTTTGCATAATTTTGTCTGCAGGCAAAACGTGTGGCAGTCGCARGAGGCAGCTGGGTTTAGTGCCCAGCCTGAACACGTTTGTTTGGTCTGGCTGAGGATGGCAAAATGTCCTCCCCTGTGGTGCTGTTGGGAAAGAGCTGAGAGCACCCAACAACACACCAGGGAGTCGGAGCTGGGAACTGGGACAGCTGTTAACAGCCCCCTCTCCTGTTCCTGCAGCCTAGATAAGACCCTTGAAGCAGGAATGTGKTTTTTTTGCATCCCCTCTACAGCTCCTCTCCATTCCCAGAGTGGGCTCCAGAGGTGCTATTTACCCGAAGAGTAGAATGACCCCACCAGTGGGGGCTACTGGATGAAAAGCTGCCTACAACAGTGCTCCAGCCTGGAAAGATCCAACAAAAGCCCTCTAGTGCTCTTGGGTGTTTACTTGGCAGGAAGCAGTGGAGGATGTTAAGCAATCACCACTGTGCATATATGCATTATAAATGCAGAGTATTCAGAGCGCTGCCTGTGATGCCAGATGTTCACAGCTCTTCTCTTTACTTTTCAGTAAGGGCTTTCCATGCTGTACAACTGTTTATGGGCTTTGCTCCCTTGGTGTTTGGGGGTTCCTGCTGTGCCTAAATTCTGCTAAGGCATCAGGACAACACGAGTTCCTTGATGCCAGCAAATACCTTCCCAGTGTTTATAATAAGTGAAGTTAATTAAAAAAAAAAAAAAAAAAAAAAAAAAAAACAAAAAAAAAAGGAATATGGGAAAAAAGGAATAACAGTTTTTACTAATATATATATATATATATATAAATTAAAAAAAAAAAAAAAAAAAGAAATAACAATTTCGAAATCCCAAAACTTTTGATCACTGAAGAATCTGAGATCCTGTGGAACTAGAATGACTTATTTACAAAAGAGTAAAGAAAAGCTGCAAAAAATTGCTGGCAGTAACTGCAAGTGACAGGAAAGGGGAGCTTGGAGCTTAACTTGCCTCCGTTTTTCACTTCCTAGATTTTCTTCTKTGTAGAGCATTATGGGTCCTGCTTTATTATTATTTACAAATACTGGCATAATTTGTGCACTCACTGAATACAGGAGAGTGCAATCTTCTAACCATCACATTGATTCTGCAGGGTCATGAACCTCTTCTCTTCAGAGATTGAGAAATCCTTAAAGGAGGGTGGGCTGGGAAGGCTGGAATCCCTTCTGCAGCAAAGGCACAAGAGAAAACAAGCAGCTTTACTGTTTGTTTTGCTGACTGTCAGATTGGTGTCAGCTTCAAAAGCAGTTTCTGCTGGAAGGGACTATTCAGCTGGTGGGAAACACACTTAGAGGGTTGTAGGTGTGAGTGATTTGTGCTAAATTTATATTTAGTCCTTTAGCTTAACAAGCTTTCTAGTGTTAATTGAGCCTRTGATTTTTTTTCTGTGACAGGATGAGACAGCCATTCCTGCTTCATGTGGGGGCAAGAATCATGGGCAGGTAAAGGCATCCATTAAACTACTGAAGTCAATGGCTTAGTTTTCAAGGGTACCATTGCCTGTTGTGTGAAAGACAGGATGCTCTTCTGAAATTTCCTGTGTTCATTGTTGTCTCGGTTTGAAAGACAGGTGTTTGCCAATGAAGGCAGGGACCTTGGAGTGGTGGATATGACCCCCCCTTCCCTCCGAATTATTATACCTTTGGCAATCACGGGCTTTCAGGCAAGAATATGGGTAAAAGGGAATAACAGTTTTTACTAACATGTATAACAAGGTGAAACAAGTAACAATAACAATACCAACAACCAGCCCAGTCCCAAGCTCAGTGACAGCCTTACAGAGACACACCCTCCCCTTTGGTGCAGTTACAGTCCCAGTCGGCAGGGGCGCTGTTGGCTCCCGGCTGGGCAAGGGGGGTGCAGTGATTCTCCGGCGGCTGCAGAAGAAGCAGTGGTGCAGGGTCCCGGCTGGCTCAGATCTCCCGCTGCGCCAGTGATGGACACAAAATGACAGAGGTGGATGGAGAAAAGTTTCTCTGCAAAACTCACAGCGGAAACGC
>NW_026623416.1:10574-32389 GCF_030028575.1 Malurus melanocephalus | reverse complement strand
TTAGGGTGGGCCATAGGTATCATTGTCTTCGTTAATCACCCAGCCATCCAAAGGACAACTGGCAATTAGTGTATCCCAGCAACAAATGGGACAGAAAAAATTCCCAAAGAAAGGGAACAAAAAGGGAATAATTTTAACCCACAACAATTGTGTTATTTATTCGCACACATACACACACACACACACACACACACACACACACACATATCCATAGATATACATATATAAACAAAATCATAATGTTACATATATGTGCTTCCAGACAGCTTTGAAAACTCAGCCTGGGATATGAAAGTCCAGCCTGGTATAATGTGGCTTGCATTATGTATTATGCCTTCTCATAGGACAACATACAGGGATAGGTAGATTACCCACAAAAGGCCAGAACAAAGCTAAGGTTAAGCTGCTGATCTTTATTTAGCAATTTGCTAGCTTTCACAAACTATTTTTATTCACTAATTAGACTATTTTGTCAATATTATTATTTTCATTGTAAATACTTTCATAAAGTCTTACATAAATAGTTTTATAATGAAAAGACTTTGTTATGTCTATATCTTGAGTATTTAAGAGCACAGAAATTCTGTTCTTAGTAAACAAATGCATGTCTGGGCAATTCAGAGCAGTTTTAGGTTGTCAGAGGTAATGTAAGTAGAATAAAAGGCTTGGGATATAGGGCAGTCCCAGCCATGTACTACAAAAACCTGCAGAATTCAAATGAGCAGCTTGTATGGAAACTCTGGAGATCATCATCACTTACAGGACTGTAAAGCAGGATTAGCTCTGCTGCAGCCAATCCAATCTCATCAAGATAAAATGGATGTGTCGGGCTGGTAACTTCTGCATAGACAAATTACTGAACATGGCTTGCTCTGACACCACTAATTGGTATCATCTCAGAGTGCTCATTTTGATAAAAGTAAAACCCAATTATTTTTCATGATCTGTAAACAAATACATCCATAGGCAAATATCTTTCCTGGGTGTGGATACAGATATGAGAGAGATGTAATTGCAGCGATATGCAGTGCTTCTCAAGTCCTGCTGTTTCTGGTCAAGGCTGGTATTTATTGGAGCTATGTCTGCAACAGATTTCAACTCTGTTATTTACTATAATGAATGAAGCAGATCCATCCATTCAAACATGGGCCCAGAATTTTTCTCCATGGAAAAGGGTGAAAACTATGCCCAATGTGTTCCTGTAGCACCTTATCTCCAGCTTGCCACTGACATTAATGGCACAGGAAAGGAGGTAGCAGAGAAGCAGTTTCAAAGAAGCAGCTGGAACAATTAAACACACCTAGAAATATCTGCTTTCCTTCTTTCCTTCTTCCATCCCTCCATTCATTCCAGTTTGTCTTCAAACAGTGAGTACAGTCAGCCAGGGAACTGTGGGAAAATCAGTAATTGCCTGGTTAAACTGTCTRAAACCAGTGTCTCTGAAACCTGGTAAAGTGCTATCCCAGAGATTGTCTGGAGGCATTAAAGAGAGGGGAAATATAAGAATAATGTGCTTTCTTCTGCTTATAAGATTTAAAGTAGCTCAAGATTCCAGCTTCCAGGAGCAGAAGTCAAACAAGCCAGGCTTAGTGAAGAAAGCTTGTTATTTAGGGTAAAGGGATTTAGTTATGACATTACAGAGGTTGTGGTGGTTTTGGTCTCTGATCCCTTCATCTTTTACCAAAGGATGTTGGAATGAACTAGCTTTTAGAAAAAGCTCTTGCAGAATGCAGAAATTCCAGCAAAGAGAGACTTTCTTTCAAGGATGCAGTGTCCYAATTTAGCAGAGCAACAAATATGTTCTCAGTAATGGGTATTGTGTTGAACATTAATGTCAGAATTAGAATTCAGTTTTGATGTTTCTGTTTTTCAGCTTGATTCATAACACGGCTGCTCTCTAGGTTTGTTTTCTCAGTTTTTTTTTTTGTCGTTTTTGTTTTTAAATAAATTGTCATTCTTGTCAGAAGTTCTCTGGGGTATTTTTAGTATGTTCTTCAGATAGGAATGTTTTTTGCCAACAGTGACCCCATGGGTCCTTTCTGACCCCAGGCTTCTGAGCAGAAGAATCCGTTTTCATCCCCAGGGCAAGTCAAGGCTGATGACCCTGCTGCAGTCAAGCAGTCCTAGACAGCACTGAATAAAATACTGAATTGCCTTACCAAACTACTTTCATTCCTCTTGTTTATTCTTCCAAGTTCATCCCACACCCCAAGGTGTGCATGTGGCACAAATATGCCAGGGATTGGTGTCTCACTCYGGGTCACTCTTTCACATTCACAGAATGGCTTCCAAGTGTTTCTGCAGACCTGCTAAGCCGTGTGCTCTATGGGCTCAGCCCATCCTGTTCCCTAGTAGAGCCCTAGTGATCCTCAAGGACTTGAAGTGGTCTTTGAGATTTTTTTAACTGTGAAGGAAATAAACCAAGATTTTATACTGGCTAGTTGAGTTTTCCCTCATGATTGGTTAACATGTAGGACTAGACCCAGTTTCTGAGATAAAGGCTAAAGGCTTATTGGAAAACTCACTGTAGGGTTGGGACTCTTTTGGTACTGAGAAGGGCATCTAGTCTTGTTGTTTGGCAAGCAGATTCAAGCTGGGAGGAACTGCTGATTGCCAAAAAGAACTATTTATTTTGAGAGAAAGCCCATGAACACTGAGAGACAATTAATTACATCCCCTTGTMGATTTTCTGAGATTTACCCCTTTCTCCTAGAGGCCTTGAATACATTTAGTTTCATGGACATGCAAGGCCATAGCTATCAACGCTTGGTGGAACACTTAATCATTGGAAACAAGGTAAAATTCATTCATGCACAGCCTTCTAGAGTAAGGAAATCTCACAGGTTACYCTTTAACTAACTGTAATTTTCACTGATGTTTGGAAGCAGAGGAGGTATTCCCATTTTTCTCTGGTATAATTGTATCTCCTTCATGACTGTATATAGTTTATACCAAAAAGAATAAAAAAAAAGCCTCCTTAAAATTGATGCTTCAATTAAAAAGAAACCAAAAAACAAACCCCAAGAAATTAGGAAGAGCCACAAATCTGCAATTCAAATTTCTCAGCATACCAGAAAGTGCGATCATCTGCATACAAGGACTGCATCTGCTCTGCTTCATTCCCCCAGACAGCAAGCTGTCCGCAGAGACCACACATCCTCCCATTCCTTCTCCTGCTCAAATTGCTGAAATCCTGCCCAAAACCAACAAACAAAATTTGACTGAAGCGCTTTTACGCTGTTGTCCCATGACCCACTTCAAAAAGAGCACTTGTGGCCACATGGTTCTGGATTGCAGGACATCATCAGCAGTGTCTTTGGTTGTTTAACTAGTCTGTAGACTGGACAGAGCATTCACAAGACAGCTGACARCACCTTCACAGGTCTCCATTGTAGTTTAATCCCTCTTGTCCCTGTCATGGATGAAGATGAGAAAGGAATTAAAGAACTCCTGGGCAGGGAAGGGCAGGAAAACCACTCTTCTGTACAGGAGGCTTGTTTTTGTTGGTTCTGAAAAATCTATTACTTCTCTCTTCTTTTCTCTCATCTTCTGCAGAGATGTTATTTTAATAAAGCGCTGCAAAATGGCTGCAGCTAGAGGGAAAAGTATATATGTGAAGGTGGCCTCAAAGGGATATGCTTTTATTATGAGCTTTCCCTGGTCTCCCTCTGATTTAATTTTCTTTTGTGCTCTGGGTCACTCTTGGTTTATTTCTAAATTTATTGTCTTCCCCTCCTCCCCAGTGGAAAATAGATTTAATTCAGCATCCAATTTATTTTGAAACCTATTGTTTCAAGTGAAACCTGAACACAAATATCCTGGTACTTTATACTGGGGCTGTTTTGAGGAGGAAGGTGAAGACACATGGGATGTGACTCTTCGAACGTAAATCCACAGCCTGAAAGGTTCATTCGCCTCTTCTACCTGCCTTTTTAGCAATGTTAATATTTGTTGGTGGTGAGGATTGTGCATCTTCTAGTGGAGGTCCTGCTGTTCACCCTTGAGCTAGAAAGTGAGTGACCGTGAGACGCATTTTCCTTGGAAGTTGCACAGAGCAGGGAGTGGGYCCTGAACCTGATATATCTTTAGTTCTCTATTTGTTGAGCCAGCAGAGACTGCAGAATCTTGGCATCCCATGATCTCATGATTTAGCATATCAGCTCACTGGGTCTGGCTCGCTGACTTTTCCCTGTCACCACTGCATGAGAGCCGGCCATGCTGGAGCAGCTGGGCTGATAGCAGAAGAAACATCAAAGGAGTCATCYTTCAAGGAGTCTTCCTCTGAAGTGCTCTTCTAAGGAGTTTGTTCTGCTGCCCTTTTCTGAATGTGGAGAGCTTGAAATAGTAGTGGATGTGGCAGGATTTAGCATCCCCAACKGAGTTACTTGTCTTCTGCCACCCTGAAAAGATCACCTCTGGATCCATGGTGGCCCCTGTCTTACATTCCYGGCTATCCACGATGCTGGGACCAGTCTCTTCTTTGGCCAGAAATCTGTTGTGATCAGCAAGCATGTCAGTAGTCTTTATTCAGTGGTGGAGAAGGGTGGGAGGGATTAGCTGCAGGGAAGCTCTGTGTTTTGCTGAGCATTTTGAGTCTCCCATCCAGGAGAAATCAAAATGACAGCTTTTGCTCTACCCACGTGGAAGACTCTTAGCCATTTTTATGCTGCCTGCAGGGAGAAAGAGGCTGTAACAACAGCCAAAAAATCTGGTGTGGCTCTCCTGCTGCTCTCCCATTCTCCCTTGAGGGAAAGAGGATTTCACAGATATTAGCAAAAAAACCAAAACACCAAATCTTCTCCCAAATTTGACAGAAGCGGGAATAATGTTTCTGTTTGTGAAATACTGCCAGACTCACCTGCCATCTGCCCTCTGTGTGCTGCACCTCCAGGACTGCTCATTTTAAGGAGATCCCAGGACTCCCAGGCTAAGGGGCAGGSAGTGGCCAGAGGGGAGCCAGTGCACATCCCACTCACATGAAGCAGCTTAGTGARCTGGTCATGCAGCCTGTCAATGCATTTCAGAGGCCTGATGTGTCATGGCAAACATACATTTAAGCTAAGAAGTGTGGAATTGATATAAAAATTCATTTGCATCTTGATCAAACTCCCATTTTCCTCCATTTGCTTTCTAAATTTTTATGCATACTTCACTCAAGAAAGCTGAGTCTTCAATGCAAATAAAAATCTAAACCTGAGACAGCAGGCTGCCTTGTCTGAATCTGTAATTTGAGTTGCTGGTAAGGCATGGAGATGTCACAAGTTCTTTTTGACAAACCCTTTCTGCTCTGGGTAGTTCTACCACGATCCAGCTCTCCATAAATCTGTTCTCATCTGATCCTGTGGCAATTCAGGAATGACTGGCAACAAYAGGGCAAGCTGCAAAGCGTTTAGCAATGGAGTTTGCTTTGTGACCAGCTAACATGAGACATTTCAGAGTGCTACTGCAAGGCTGAACTTTGCAATGCAAGTTGTTGAGGCCAAACACTTAATGACCAYACATCCAGCTGCCTACAAGTGGGATTGGGAAAAACATCCCCTATGGTGCATCCCACAAGCTGCAGAACTTCAGGAAGGGTTAGGCTTAACTTATGAGATCTAAATGGGTTATTTCTTTTCATAAACATGAGGATTAGCAATTGCAGTGTTTATACAGTGTTTAGTAGGTAAAAATAACTAGTTCTGCTTGTGAAGCAAAACACCATGAACTGGGAGAGGCAGTGGTAGCAAARCCGAGAAAAAGCCACAACTGCACCTTCCTGATTCTGATTTGGGAGCTATTGAAGTGTAACTGGAGACAGGCAGGAACCAGACACAATTCACWTTTTTTTCTGTTCCAGCCAGGAATATCAATCTGTGTGCAAATGCAATAGGAGGAAAACACCTCAGGATGCATCACCTTGGTGTCCCAGCAGATCTGTKCAGCACAAGACCCAGTAGAAGAGACACCAGCGGGTGACATGTTGGAGAAACCTGAAGATGAGAATAGGAATAAAGACAAGACCATGGAATCTGAGTCAGAAGTCTTGTGGTGAAACTGAGAAAGAGGCGAGTTTTGGAGCTGCTGTGAGAGAAAAARTTATCTACGTGCATGGGGAATATCTCTGGATTGATGTCATGTGGCATGGGAATCATTCCTCCATTTTTTATTTTTTTAGCAGAGATAAATAGAGAGAGACCTTTTTTGCTTCCAGTAACTGGCTTCCCTGTTTATAAGTCTGGACTAGAATCCATTGACTACAGTCTCAAGCCCAATTTTCTTGAGACAGCAGAAATTTGTTTGTTTCCATTTACTTGTGAATGTGAGAGTAATCTGTAGAGAATTAACTTGTGATTGATGTAAAAGAAGCTTTGTCCATTTGTAGTTAACATCCTTCAGTGGGATCTCCAGGATATCCACAGGTACTAGGGTGCTAGTGTGACTAGGTCAAAGTAGGGAGCTTGGCTAAGGAAGCAGAACCATCATCTTTAGATCAAGGACTACACGGATRTGTATTTTAGTTGTCATCATCACGTTCATCAAGAAGTGATTATTTATAAGCTTTTGTAGAGTAAGCACAGCAAGATGATCAATAAGTTCCCTTATTAAAGTATCTTTAGAGTATTGTGGTAAAAAGAAAACAATTATTTGTTTCAAATAGTGAAGACATTTTTCTAGTTTCCAATACATTATTTGTAACATTTGTCCAAYGAAACTAAACAGTAGTAAAAAGGGTCTAGACTTTCATTACTTTTTGTTCCTTTCATAATATTAATGGCAAAATGTACTGAGCAGACATGAACATCCCCCTTCTCTCCTGCATTTGTTTTGGGCACGCAAATATGTAACTACCATTGTCTCAGTCTCCTTTTACTTTTATCGATCCTCAATCCTCTTACTTTTATCATGCATACATACATGTATATGCTTTTAAATAAAAACCACTTTTCCTCAGTATCCATCTTTTCTCCTTCCAGAAGCATCTTTCCATGGCTTCCTCCTAGGCAATTACCAGGTTGTCTCTAGGTTTTCACCACTTTTTCGTAGGAAGGTCTCTGTCTTAGAGATGTTTTTATTTTCCTAGCAAAAAARGAGCCAAATCCTTTGCAGAACTTCAGATCTCTGCGCTGAGAAGGCAAGGCCAGGCAAATGTTCCGATTAGCTRCTGGGGAGGCACCTGAAGGCAGCTGCAGCTTTGGTTTACACAGCTGTATCCACAGGAGACATGCATCCATGGATTGTTAACTCTGTGCCTTCACACCTTTGTCTCTTTGGTTGGTTGCTTTTACACAAGCAACTCATCATCCTGATCATCCTGATCTCATCAGGACTCTGCTGAATGCTCAACATTTTTCTCCTGCTAAGCCCATCAAGGTGCTTTRCTGCCATGAGAAGAAAAGAGCAGAGCCCCTACAGCAGGGCCTCAGTGCCAGTTTGAAGGTAATTATCTACATAMAAATGCACACCAGTACATTTCCAAAGCACTTTGTAAGGTTATCTAGTAGAAGTCCCACTTCTCAGTATTACCTCAATGCATTTGAGCCAATGTAATCAATTTCCTGCACTCACTGCCTATAAGTTATTTAAGTGCAGGATGCTATCTCATTATTTTGCATTTTCAACTGCTATTCAAGATACAATTCATTCAGACTGTTCCCAACTGCCTTCAGGAAATTAGTTATACGRTCTTATTTATTTTGGTGAAAGCATAGCGAAGATCAGCTATGATTCTCTTCCTGAGAATGCAGACATTTTCTTTAGCTACGAACGCGCCATCTCAAAAATATACATAGACCTAATTGAATTATATTTCCCTTAGGCTATTCAGACAATGCAAAGTGAATATTAATCCCCCTTCTCTCTCTTCACCCATCTCCACAGTCTAATCAAACAATTATTTTGTTGTAACACTGGGTTTGTATCCCAATAAGATACATGTTATGTTCTAATGCCCTGGGAGTCATTATTGTTTCTTGCAAAATGCAAAAATACGAAGCCCTCCTTCTAATGTTTTTTAATTATCTCATGTGTCATCTGAACTYGCCCAGCACTTGGCTATATCAAAGCTCCAAACCCAGATTAACCTGGCTGATCCTGATTTCCCTTATGATCCAGTCATGGGGTGATTCTTGTTTCCCATCGACTTTGTATTTTAATTGGTATGTTGTTATTAACAGCTGACAGTGCAATGTGCTGAACAGGAATATACTAGAAGGCAAATATTTATTCAGTTAAGAGGGGAAAGGAAAATAACTTAATCCTCAAACCTTGTCTGTCATCCCTATTATCTCACAGTTTCTAATCTTTCTTACTAAAAATATAAAAAAAAAAAATTTAAAAGAATATTTTTGATTATTCAAATCTGTAAGCTTCACATTCTTCCTTTTCTTTCATTTTAATTTAGAAGGCTCTTATTGAAGTAAAACTAATAAAAATAATATGAAGAGGTATTGCAAAGAGGTACGTTTTAATGTTTTGTGTTTCTTTGTTTGGGGTTTTTGTTTGTTTATTTTTGGTTTTGTTTATTGTTTTGTTTACTGGAACACATTTTTATTAAGTTAAATGCTTCTTAGAAATCTTGAGGAAAAATGAATGAATTTCCTTGTAATGATTCTATGTACAGAAAATAGTCACCTGCTCTCATATTTACAGCCTTTTAGAAACCTTTCACATTGACAAAAATGTCCCAATGAATTTGGATCACATGAAGAGCAACTGGGTAAGAAAGAAAACTAGCTTTTTCATGGTGTGTCTGAATAGGGTAAATTCTTATCACATTTGTAATATGTTTCCAGAGATGTGGTGTTGTCCACAGAATTATCATTATTAACACTAGAAATGAAGACCTTTATCAAAAATTGTAAATGYAAATTGCTGATCCTATCAAGGCCCGAGGATTTTGTGGTGTACTAGAAGGAGGAAGGAGTTACCTGTCATAACAAATTTCTGTCTGACTAGGTGCAAGCCATGTTGTGCAAGAAGATATCTTCCTCAGAATTACTCCAATAAGAGAGTAACATTGATAATGGTCTGATGAGAAAGTCTCCAGTCTCAACAATCATAATGTTGCAGCACTTTGCTCTCAAGCAGTTTTTTTAACTCCATACTTAAACTACAAAATAAGTTCCATTGAAGTATTTTTTTTTAATTTTGCAAGTAGGTATAATGAGCTTTTTGTTCATCCTTTCCCCAGAAACCTTTAACTCATTAAGGAACCTTGAGTTGACAGACACATGCTGGTACCAAAGAAAATATCTTAAGAAGCAGAAATAAAGGAAACAAACTTTTAAAGTGAAGATTGCACATAAAGGCCCAAGTGTCGTATAGAAACCCATAATACTACAAGGTTTAACCTAATTCTCAATTCATTCAGCTGTTAGTATGCTCATAGAAGATTCAAATTCAGAAAAGGCCATGCTTTGGCCCTCTGTGTGGATGGCAGTCAGCCCTGCACTGCTGAACTGTCTGTGTCTGTCTACTTTAAGTGGTTTTCTCACCTTAGATTTCCCATTCTGCTGTGTGAATAAGAACATATGGTGCTCTTTTCTGCTTTGTRTGATGAGTTCAGCGTGCAAACAGAAATCTTGAGCTTCACAGCTGCCTTTGTAAAGTGAGTGAGCTAAAGGGTATGCGAGAGGCAGCCATAAAGTTACACCTTGCCAGAGGGAAAAAAACTACAGTGGAATGGTGGGGAAAGTCATTGGTGCTTTCTACAAGCTGTCCATGTATAAGTAGAAGTGATGCTGAGAATCTTAAGTGTGTGTTTGAGAAGGAGAGCATCTGCTGAGGGAACAGGAAGGGTTCTGCCTGACTGGTTGTCAGGCCAGAGGTTCTACATAACTGTCAGAAAATCCAAGCTAGCAAAATGTCTGGTGATATTTACATTTTTTTTTTCTGCTCCTCTGTTTAAACTTTTTGTTTCTTARAAGAATAGGAAAGGAAGTCAGTTTTTCCTCTGTGTTTGCTGAGACTGTCTCACCTTATCCTTTTTTGCTTTTCCCCTGCCTCTCTCTCCTTTCCCCCTATCCAGGATCTGTCTCTAAAATGGATGCTGCTTTGAGGGAGCTAGACACGATGCCCTCCAGAGATCCCTTCCCATCCAGCTTGATGACTCTGTTATTCAGTGTCTTTGTGGTTCTGAGATCAGAAATAGGCTGGGTACACTGGGAAAAAAGCTGGGGAAGATGGAGTGGGCTACTGAGCTCCAGCCAAATACTTTAATGCCTTTGTAGCAGCAGGGGTAGTGAAAGCTTTTCCTTTAGGAATGTTTTGTAGAAGGCAGTTTCCTGGGAGTGGTGGAAAAGGAATCTCCTATCTGAAATGACAGCTTCTTTTTTTGGGGGAGAGAGATCTCCAGGGAACCATGTGWGGAGAGAGACCTAAAACATGAGCCATATGGTGCCTGCTGGGAATCCTCAGTAGACAGAGGGGGCTGGGGGGAATGGCCACCACGCTGTGAATCAGACACTGATAAATTCTCTCCCAGAGAGAGAGATGCTGGTGCATTCCCCCAACCCCTGGGCTGGAAATGTCACTGAGCTCTATGTGAAAGCAGCAGAGCAGAATTCTCACTCTGCAGGGAGTGGGAGGGCTTCAGTTTTCATAAAAGCAAGTAGGGGTTAGTGACTGAGAACTAGAGCAGTATTGAGAGGAATCACCTCTGATGTGTCATATGAAATGATGGTAATGTGGGGACAGTCATATAGAAATGATCTTTTATGTTTTTGGAAACTTGTCATAGGGACCCTGGGGGACTTAAAATAAGTAAGACTTCACCCTTACTCACACTGAAACATGCACTAAACCYCTTGTTGCCTGGAGTCCCCAGGAAAGCCCTTAGTAATGAATTGCAAAACTGTCACAAGAAAGTCCCTGACATGGACAAAGACTGCTCGTTACACATCCATATTGAATGCTACCTTTCAAAGAGCACCTTTATAGGTGGGAAAACACAGAAACCACCTTCCTTCTATTTTATGTTCATCTTGTTGTAGTAATGTATTGATCTCAACTTGCTGACTACAGGGAATTTACTTCAGAGAACATCTACAGGGTATTGCACTGGGAACAACTGTGACTTTTATTTCAAAAGCAGTAACARAAAATTCCATTCCTAGATCTTAAGAAACCGTTATGCTTCATGAAATTTTACAGATATGATCAGAGCATCACAGACAAAATTTCCTCCCATTCATTCCATGTATGTAAAGGGCTGAAAAGCAGGGTTTARGTTCACTGAACCATTAGCAGCCCCATCAGGCCCCTGTAGCCCCAGCAGTGTGTGTAAGTGCGTCTAGAGTGAAAACAGATCACTTGTGTATTCTGGTGTATGAATAGACTCAGAGCAACTGGGTTTAAGGTCATATGAAAGAGATATACACTGGGTGACACACACTGGGTTAGCCATCAGACTGGCTGAATGCTCCTGAAGTTGATGGTCTCATCAGCTCTTCTTCTGCATCCCCTTGGCCATGTCTAGAGGACACTTGTTTGTGCTGAGATGGGGCTGCGAAGGCATKGCCCCCAAAATCAATGTGTGAACCTGATGTCTTCCTGTACTAASCCTAAGAGTTGCTGTTCTACAGATTTCAATCTCAATGCCTTCCTTTCACATTTTCCCATGAAGCATCATTTAACTCATGCTTACACTTTAGTGGGAAAATGGAAAAGAGAAAAAATCCTACAACTTAATTTAAAAAAAAAAAAACCCTCAAACACTTGAAAAAATGCTAAATTATTCATCATTATTCTGCAGCAAACTCATGAYACTGTAGTTGTGAGCAGTTTTGCTTCCTCATCTTTGAGACTACAGAGTGCTCCCTACAAGTAGGTAAACTTACATCTGCTCCGAATTATGATCCTCTGATAGAAGGGAGGAAGAAAGCAGTAGCAATGGGGAGTATAAACCCTAAAATTCTCAGCCTCTTCTCTTTGATGGAAAAACATCTACAGAGCCCTCAGAGTTTATTTCCCTCTGTCCCTAATTTGAGCATAGTGTCAGCAAGACTGTGTCTGTGAATCTTGGCTTATATTTCTGTTCAAGCAGTCCTYTGTGACATGGCAGGATTCTTGTGTTGGACGCTGGTCTAATGTTCCCTGAAGAGCTGGAAATAATTTTCACAAAAATTCAGAGCTCTACGAGGTGGCTGCAAACCACCCTGATGCGTAGGATGTGGGTGTGAGCAAATGTGGCAAATAATTTGTTATTACAGTGTAATTTATGATCAGGTTGGTGAAACCAGTTTGGAAGGGCACTGCTACTAAATCCTTCTGCTAATGCTGGAAGCTGGCTGTGGGCTCAGCGGGAAACATCATGTGTGGTGTAATGCWGGAGTCTGGAGGGTGCAATATCATGTGATGTGTAGGAGAGATAGGCAGCTGARGAGAAACTGCCTTACCTGGACCAGCTGTGCCAGATTCAATACATCAGACCATGACTGGTAATTCTTCCAGGGTGGCTGGGAACTTCTTGGGAAAATCATGTTACTCTGACATCCGCTTGCATGACATAAAAATCTTTTAGCATCATCTATTTTAAAATATACCTCCTCTTTTATCTGTGTGTTCTCTCCTTGCCCCTTCCCTCCTCAGAAGTTCATTTCTTTAACTCTGTGGCTATGAGGAGACATCTTTCATGTTGGCAAGGATGGCAACTGCTAACGCGGAGTTTTTCTGAAGGGATAGAATCTTAATTGCTCATTCCCAGTTTGTCTTTTCCAGGTACAAAATAAATCAATCTCAAGCTGTATAGCTGTTGAGGGGAGACATTTCAGTCTCCCCTGATATATAGAATACAGAATGCAACTTTATGTGGGAAAATGGCATACCTTGAAAATCAATTTAATGTCAAAATGGAGCGTTGATTATTTTTACTTATTATATTTATAGGGCACTAAAAGGCAAACCACAGTATGTAATTTGGTCAACATTGGTCTATTGCATGTGCATTCAGCCAGTTAATTATACATTGCACTTTACAATGCTAAATGCACCATTCAGGTCACATAACTGCTGATAGATTGTGTTGTAGGCTGAAGAATGGATCTTGTATTACAAGATTAAGATTAATCCACAAAATTAAGACAGGTTCAGAACTGTGGCAATTGGTTTTGAAATGATTTATGGAGAATGTATTATGTAATTTTCCTCCGTAATGTTATTGTAGTTACTTCCTTTACTCCCTAAAACATTTCAGGACATGGATGTGTTACAGGATTGGTACCACTACTGTGCAGAATATCCTAAATAAAAGTGACCACCTTTCGTGGTCAGGATGGGGAACCCTCTTGTACACAACAAAAAAAGGASCCACATTCTTGGTACTCTTGAGGAAGAGGATAGAACTGTGCATTGAACTCTTTATAGACTTATTGGTATCAAAAGTGTAATGAAGGATTGCAGTATTTTAAACATGTATGGAACAAAACAGACATGAAGGAAAATATACATTTACCTCAATGCTTAGCAAAATCATCTTTAATCACTCTGTTTTGGTTTTGCAGCTGCGGKGGAAAATCAGTTACCTGGAAGAAGACTTAAACTAAACAGGACCTAAGTGACACCCATGTCTTCTTATGAACCTCTGTCTCTGTTTAGGTGCATGTTTTGCCTAAGAAATTGGAGAATGCAGTATTGGACAGAGTGATTAGGCTGAGAGTCTGAGAACAGGCGCTCTGTGAAGATAGGTACCCCATGTGCCTGTACAGTTTGCTTCTGCTCTGCTGATATACATAACTTGCTGATGCATGGTCTTGTTGATGCTCTCTCTCAAGAGCTGATGGGCTGTTTTTCTTGGTAAATAAAAATCTTTATTAAAAAGCCTGATTTATTTATCCTACGGCCATTTAAAATATTTTCTTGAGAACACAATGAATCTTTATACGTTTTATTGAGACATCAGACCTGATCTCTTTCTTTTATTACTTCCACTACAGCCCAAGTGCAAGTGTAGTCCGTGCCAGAATTAACTGATAGATACTTTGAATAAAAACTGTGAAAACTGAAGGACTGTTATGGCTCTGGTGCATTGGAGACAAGGAAAGCTGTCTGTTTGATTCTCCTGTCTGCTGGAAGAGGAGTGYTGTACCTGGAATATTTCACTTTACAGTCAAATGGCCCTGCTTACTCTCTTYTGGAGCACAAGGTTGCCTAAATGATTATTGTAGGTCTCAGCCATGCTATGAACTTCCCTATGGACTCCTTGTTTGACCATGGGCAGGTCACACAGGCTCAGTCCACTATTGTACAGGGTATTCATGGAGTATTTGTCTCCTGTGACTGCATTCCAAACAGCTTGGTTAGACCCTGGCACTGAATTCCTACCTCCATGAAATCCTTCTGTCTCATACAGTAACCCTAGCTTTTTATCTACTTTTTAGTGCTCTCTGGGTTCCAGCAGGAAGCAAAACCCATTCATAGTGCAACCTTCTGCGGTTCTGGCAGATTGAAGGCTGCTCACTCCCTCTCTAGCCTTAACTCCCTGCTCATTAAAAGGAGGTCAGAATACATACTTTAGAGGTATATGCTGTTTGTCACTGCAGTGCCTTCTCTGTGTTGCCTGCAGGTATTCATCACTTCACAAAGCTAGAAGCCTCAAACGAATGTCTTCAGAATATTAATGTGAAAAATCCTTAGAAGCCTCCTTGGGATTAACTGAATTTTAGTCTGCAGGTTTCTGTTTCAGTCTGTTCTTATTTTCTCTGCTGAATTTTATTTGGCCCTGGTGATTTATCTTTTTGTGATTATTGTTTGTACTTTTCCAAGTGTGAKGTTGTTTAGGAAACCTGTTTGTGATGCTAATTTCTGAAGGTGTGCTGGTGTGTGACTGCAGCATACCAGGTTGTGTCTCTGGCTCTGTTCCTTACCACTCTGACCTCCTTCCAGCAGTGACTTTGTTCCTTTTAAGATTTGGGAAATTGCTTTTTTTGTCTCTTGCCTATTATTACATAACTTGCTGATAGTCTGAGAGAGTTGATGTGCAGTTTTTCTGAGTAAATAAAAGCCTATACGACTATAAAAGCCAGAGATCCCACAGAGCATGGAATCCCCTTCTCCATTGCTTCTTGAATGTCATCTGCACACCCAGCACTCAGTTTCACAAAAAAACACTATGAGGAAGGTGTTTTTTTGGCTTGGGTTTTTTTTTTTTTTTTCCTTTTTTTAAACTTTGAATACAAGACAAAGTTTGATAAATTTAAGGATGAGCTTTACCGTAGTCAAACATGCCCAGTCCCTTTCATTTTAGCAGGTCTTCTTTCAGCCCCTGCAAATTTAACCATATTTTACACCCAGTCACCCTTTTGGTCCATTTGAGTAGTTTGATAAATTCTCACTGTCAGAGTCTCTCATCTTGGAATCATTACATGGGAGTACAAAAGATGCAGAACTGGTTCAGTGTCATTGGTCTGCTGGCCATCAMAAAATTGTGGGCAACTCTGTCCTTCTTTACCCAGAAAAAAATCTTGGGGAGCTGCTAGACATTTCTGCTGTCAGCTGATATTTTCTCTTTAAATTAAATGAAGCAGTGCTGCCCATAAAGACTTACTGCCACAGAGCAGTGACCTTGACAAACCTTGAGGTAACATTTTTAAGCCAGGACTGAGACATACGCTGCAASATCTGTAGTAAAGAGAGTGACCTTGTATCATGACCTGTGGCTACAGGCATTTGGAAGCACATCTCCAGCCTGTGAATTGAATGACAGCCTCCATGAGTACAAAATGGTCCTTGAGAGTTTTGGGACAGTATTGGCATAGAGTGGTTTGAAAGCACTGCTCCTGTTTTCTGTGTTCGTGTCCCTCCCACAGCAGTAAATAAATTTCCCCACAACAGCATCCAGCCTGCTCCTTGCCTGGTAGACTCCTTTTGGGGGAGAAGATTGCTAGTGTCAATTAAAAGTGACAACCACTGCCTTATTAATTCTGTTTCCTTGTGCTAGGACTTGGACTGCAGGGTGCTAAAAGCTGAAAGAAATCTGCACAAAAGCAGAGTGAAGCTGGAATTAGGGGGATTATGAAATCCACTGACTTTCTGCAATGAAATTGGCAGGTATGTTTTCTGACATAATTGCAGTACCACACTTACAAATCACGCTCATAGCAGACTTCTGAGGCTTTCAGATGTTCCATGTTCTAACTGCCCAATCTATTATGGTCTTCATGCCTTGGGAAAGTATGACCATTGTAATGGAAACTGTGGCTCTAGCACAGTCTTGACCAATGACTCCTTGTGGGATTTATTAACGCAGTCCAGATCTGGAAAGATTGGGTTAACSTTCTGGACGACAGAGTATCCACACAATACATGGATTACAAAAAGTACCAGGAGTACTCCCTATCACTCCCTTACAGACTTGTGGCCCTTTTCACTCCCTTCCTGAGYAGGAATGTACTTGAAAAACCATTGTATATCTGAGTCATGCCATGAGCTCCATTATTCACTCTTTGCTTGACCTTGGAAGGGCAGGTCACAGACCTCATTGTCAAACTCTGGGACGTGTGCCTGTCCYCAGTAACTTCCTGACCAAGAACATGAGGCAGTTGGAATGAAATTGATCCTTCACTAAGGGCTCTCTGAGCCTGAAAGGTCTCCTGGCTTCCATGTGCTTAAAGCAAGCATTTGACTGGTTAATTCTGCAGAATAGCAGCAGCATGTCTGGGCATTGGGGGCTCAAATCTGTTTGCTCTCCCCACAGCTAAGGAAAACATAATAACAGTATTGCTAAGGAAAGGATAACAGTATTGCATCTTGGAAATGTGTTGCTGTCTCGATGGTGAAGAAGCGAGTTACACTTAATTTCACTTGCAGAAWTACGTAAGAATGCCATATGCAGGCCAAACAATAATTTATCTCCTATGCCCCATTTCATGTACTGGCTGCTACCAGGAGCTCTGTGTTAATAATTTACCTGGAGGGGAATATCCTTCCTAAACACGTGGTTTAAGCTATTACTGAATGAAGGGATCTGAATAGCAAAGTGGCCAAACTTGTTGATGAAAAGTAGCTTGAGACAGTTGGGAAACATGACGGTGAATTACATTCATTGTTGATGGCTGCAAGGGAATACAAATCAGATGGAACAAATTAATCTCCTCATATACATCGATGGCTTCTGAATTAGTTGTCACCTCCCAGGGAAAAAAAGGCTATGGTTTGCATTGTAGAAGCTCAATGAAGATGTCTGCTCAATTTTCAGCATCAGTCAGAAATTAATAAGCTGTTGAACAGCTTTAAACTGAGGCTAGGGAACTCCACAGCAGCAATGTTCTGCACTACATATTTTCTGCTTTGAGTGTATGTGTATTTTAGACTCCTCTCATTGTTCTCTTAAAAAAAMCAGAAAAAGTCAAACTTCTGAGCAGAAATCAAGGACAGATCCCTGGACAAGCACAAAACTTGGCAAAATTGATAGTTGTCATCCAAGGAATAGTTATCCAATGGATAGCTGTTATCCAAGAAGCAGATTCTTGAAATGGTTTCCTTTTATCTATTTGAGGCTATTGGTTTATTGTTACTTTATGGAAAAGAGTTTTGATCAGTGGTTAGGTGAGGCACATTACTTGTAATAAAATATATAAGCACATATTTTGTTTTAGCATGATGTTTCTGTTCCCCTGAAGCAGTATTCTTCGGTTCTATTGTGAGACATTTTGACAATTCTTATGTTCATACGTTTCTGTGAGCTGTAGCTTAATTACAGTCTCTGTGGGAAGCWGATGGGCATTCATACAGGATATTTTCTTCCCGCTCTCAATCTTCACTTATTTTTTGGCTGTCAACCAAAAAGAATAGATTAATTTGATTTTTTAAGCTTTATTTTATTTAAACACAGAGAACACAAGGTATCAGATAAGAAAATATGAGATACCTAAAGGCAAAAGGTTGAAGTATTCCCACACTGGATTAAAGATTACAAGATTACAACAGTGCAATGACAAGTGAAGAAGGGGGAAAGTTAATGGACTGTGAGATTAAATTATGCATCTAGAGAGTGCTCATTTTATTACTGACRGGCATTGATTTCAGAGATAATTGTTCATTTTTAAAGGTGTTTCTTTGCTCCATACTGAACTGGTTAGCTTCCTGGAAGTGGTCATTTAAGAACATCAGCATATGAGTCACTTTTCTGCATACAAGATTAGTGATATAATAGGATAGTTGGTTTCCATGGATTTTTAGTAGTTGGGAAGAATGGCATCTTTGCTATCAGACACATTTTGAGAAGGTTATGCTAAATAAGTATTGAATTTCATGACTGATATCAAGAAGGCTGAATGCTCTCAAATCCACAGGATTTCAGGATGCTCATTCAGCCCTCTTAGGGAGAAGCTKTCAGTATTTTTCATAAAATCATAGATTTAGTGCTAGAAAGGAATCTCTGAAGGTCTACAGTGTAGCCAGTGCTCAAAGTGGGATTTCTGTCAGCATGTCTTGTCTTTGCCTAGTCAAGCCTTCAAAACTCCAAGAATGAGATGCCACAGCACCTCTGTGTAACACATTCCAGAGCTGTACTGCTTTCTCCTATCCTTTTTCTTTGGAAGGATTGGGCAAAATCAATATGGCCCATTTTAAAAGAGGGGTCTGYGTCTTCAATTTAATTCCTCTTTTGCTTGTTTAGGATGAAGAATCACTTTCTCACCTGATGTATCGATGTGTCCAGTTAATTCCTTTCAGGTACAATTCCTATTCTGGAGCCTGTTTCATTCTCACATGAGGCACTATTACCTTTTAGCAGGGTTTTGTGTTCATGAATAATGCAGAGATTGAGCATCTGATACAGGTGGCAGCTGGATTATTACCCTCACATGTCTGCATTTTGTAGAAAATGCAAAACCCTTCACCCATATAAAGATCTGTAGTGAATGCTGACTTACATGTACAGTCTGAAAGACCTGCAATAAACTTGCCTTTTCCATTAAATAACCTTTCAAGGTCCTCTTGAGCAAGTGACAAAGATTTGCCTCCRTGCTTCGAATTGCTCTGATGATTGAATGAGACCATGAACACGACTGTGGTACGTGACGGTTATAGGGAAATCTCCAGTGGTGTGCTCTTGATGTGGTCTTGTTGGACGTGGTTTGTCTGCTCCAAAGGACACTGCATTCCAGCATCTTGCAGGTCCCCTGGCATTCCAGGATGTGCTGGAAGTAAGGGCCACCTCAGTGCTCCTGCTGCAGAGACACCAGTGGCACAAACCTCCAGCTGGTGCTGTGACACAGGGACCATGYAGGTGCATCCTCTGTTGGTGCATCCACCTGCACTGGTTTCCAAGTGCTTGGGGCAGATGGGAAAGGTGCTTCCTCCTTTCGGGTTTAGTGGCTCGCTCTATCCCTGTGTAAAACCACCATCCCTCTTACTCTCTCCTCTTTGTCCTCTTCCCTGACTGTTATAGCTCCATCCAGGTAAAGTGTGTCCAGCGTTGCTGAGACAGAGGRAAGGCAGATGTAGAGCTATAGTGCTGCCTGTTCCTCCCTGCTCCTGGGAGGATGCATCTGGGCAGTGATACTGCCCAGCGGTCAGTGGCCTGACCATCTTCTCCTTTTTCCTTTGCCATCACAGTAGAGCTCTTATCAAAGTGCTTATACAGCCCTTCTAGCCAAAATGATGGATTATTCATTCGCAYCTCCTCAATCATAAAGTTTCTTAATCATCATTTAACTGGAACACCACCATGGCCTTATGGATGTACAAAACTGAGTGATTGACATGAGGGGAAAGCCAGCAARGATGGTAATACAGAGGCTCTCCTGACCCCTCCGCAGCCCTGCCTGAAGTAAATAATCCCTCAGCTGTGCCAGGCAGGGTGGAGACAGACAAAGCATGCATGGGTGCATCTAGAACTCCCTCCAGAAGGACAATGAGGAATGACTAGGGTTAGGAGTAAAGTGCGACAGCTGTATTTACTCTAGCTTGCTCTCAGTATTTGTTTTATCACTTGAAATTACAGGGCAACACTGCTGTGAGGAAAAGACGTCTGAAAAGCGAAGAGGGGCTCTTTTCAAAAACAGCTAACAGCAGGGGATGTTCATTGCTCTGTGCCTCTGTGTTTGCTCTGAAGATAAATTAGATATGCTAAAACTCTCAGACTGGGGGACACAGTTGCATTTTTAATGATAATTTTAAGCACACACTTACATATATATATATATATATATATATATATATATATAAACATGCATTTAAAGCTTTGTTTCTTCTCTCAAGATCATTCCCACTTCGGAGTGACAGCGATGTGGAAAGGCATGTGAAGGCTTGAGGGCAAAATTCTCTGCAATTAGGATGTGCTAGCATTGCTGTCACCTCTCCTTTCCTGCAGCTTTCCCATTACATTTTTATAACTTTTCTGCTTTGGAAGTCAACCGTGGTTGTACCTCCTGGTAGAGAAAGGCACTGGGTAGATCTGACAAGCTGTGCTCTCAGGGAGGAGACTGCAGGGTATCTATCTCACCATGAGGAGATCTCTCCCCTCTGCTGGTATATCATTATATATTTTATTGTGATGTTTTGGCACATTCTTACTACGCTCTCTGTCTGGCATGGCTGTGCCCTGCTCCCCACGGGAGGGACTGAGCCAGCGCTGTCCGTGTGCCTCTTCTGCAATCTGCAGTCTGGCCAGGGCACTTCACTGCTTGCTGCACTTCTGCTGCCTGGCAAAATCTGCCCTGTTAAGGTGCTGAGTTGCACAGTTTCATGGATTCAGTTGGCACAGATCAATTGGAAGAGGACAGCATTGTGCCCACCACAAACAATGGCAGCTTGACCTCTTTTTGGGAAGACTGGGAGTGAAATGTGTGCAGTGACAAAAAGAGGACCACAGACAAACTTTTTAGTCATTTTCTTAATTACCGTGTTTGAAACCATGTCTTTCAGAACCTAATAAGGCATGTCAAATGTATTACAAATATTGAAGGGGACATTGTGTCATTTTCTCTCACATGACAAAATGCTTTCTTTCCTAGCATGTTTGAATCTGTATTTGTAGAAAAAAAAGATGGTTTCCTAAACAGATCTTCTGTCTGCATTTTSTCAGATGTGGTGTAGGAAAGTAAGCTCAAATATAAACTGATCTAAATTATTTAAATATTTCTTCAATAACTTTTCAAAGATCCTGTTGAGAACTCTGCAGATTCAGCTGTATATGGTCACCTCTATTACAGTCATCACCTCAGGAAATACTAGTGCAGAAGCTATGGCAGAACTGGTATTGACTTAAGTGGAAAAGACCTGGATGAATACTGYTCCAGCCAGCCAGCTAATTTTTGAGATTTACTATATGACATTTTCCACCAAGCAAAGCCTCTAGAGGTTTCTGAAAACCTCTGTTCACTGGTCTCCATCCTGTCATCATTTTTATTTTACAGGCAGAAAGCTGAGACAGACCAGACAGGTGAACTGACCTCCCCAGTGCCATCTGATAGACAGTGGCAGGTTTGGGAGTCATCTCTCCCATGTTGCCTTATAAGCCTCAATATTTTTATGCAGGATTTCATAAAGAGGGCTRATGAAAACACAGCCTTTGTTACCAAATCTGGGCCTCCTCTTGGTTGGAAACAATTGTTATTTGGAAAATAGTATGGATGATAAAAGCTTAGTAAGGGAACAGAGGAGAGGCAGTTCCAAGAAACAGAAGCAGAAGAAAATCAAGAATGTAAATAATTCTGAACCARTTCCTGGGGAAGGAAAAGCTTGAGGCAAAACTTAGGAGAATTCTTTGTCCTGCTCATTAATTTGTCAGAGGAGAGTGATTGTTATACAAAGAACAAGTTCAGTGACGTTTGTTGGGGTTTTTTTGGTATGTGTGCAGTGCCAAAAAGAGGACCACAGACAAACTTCTAAGT
>NW_026623416.1:0-8820 GCF_030028575.1 Malurus melanocephalus | reverse complement strand
CTAATAATCACTAATACTGAACATTGGAACAGTCTGCTGCAATCCCAGGGTTTTACAAGGTGCATTTTTAGCATGAACCACTTTATCATAGTAAATTGTAATCTTGTCTCCCTGGCACATTGGGCAGGACCAGGTACAATGGCATGCCTAAGTAAAACATGAAATGGAAGAACTTGCAACTTTACATGGATTCCTCTTCTTATCAGAAGCAATTTCATTCTGGGATGAAGAATGTCAAGGGAAAAATGAGCACAAAAAATAAACTCCATGTCAAAGTTAAGCTCTCGCTAAACTCACTACTCTTAAACTCCAGTGGTCCTGATGCTCTTTCAACTTCTCTTATATCACTGAATTTTTACTGATTTAAATGTCATTAATTTTGATTTATAGCAATAGTGTAGGGACAGAGAACACCATTATCGRTTTGCAATATCAGGCTGCTCCGTGAATTTGCACCAATAATTATATTTTTTAGAAGCAAGTTAAAGTTTCCTATTATATCCACAGCAAGATCTATTTAAGAGATAGCAGTTGCACATCCCAAGACAATTTATACCACGGAGGAGTGAATCAGCTTAGAAAAAAGAGAGAGAAGATCTCTATCTCTTTTCATCCTTCACAGCTCCCAGAGACAATTTTTCAGGTTCCGGCAATGCTAAGAGCTTGATTGYTCTTTCTCTGTTCACGTAACAAAATTCCTCGCTTTTGTTCGGCATCACAATTCCGAAACATGGTGTCCTGGAGCCTGATGTTTTGGTTCTCTTGCAGAATGCAGTGGACCTAATCTTACCTGGCGAAATCCTCACCAGGAATTCCAGTGGAATACAACATCAGAGTAGGAGTGGATCAGAAAGAAGTGTCAGTGATGTGTGTGTGTGTGTGTGTGTGTGCCCACTCCATCTCAAAGGATGGGATGTTACTCTGGGATAGCTGATGGTGATAGACGAGCAGATGGACAGGGTACCCCAGCTTCCCTTACATCATCTGATAAATCTGCTTTGGAAAGGCTGTGCACAGACAATCTGAAACGATGCTGACTTCCCCTAACTTCAAATCATAGTTTTATTACTTGGGAAATAAAAGAAACCGCTTTTACTGATACTTCGATGATTTTCTTGAGGTTTCTTTTTTGCTGGAAACGAGTTCAAACACTAATATTATCTTCTATCTTTCTCCCATTTCTTCTGTTATCATTCTTCTTTTCTAAAATTGCCCATCACTGGCACCTTTTTTCATCCAGAAAAATGTGAATGCATAAAATGTTTGGGGCATCTATCCTTTAATGATATTCTACTTTGGGAATATTTCAGTGAAAGAGTCAGTGCAATTTCCACCCTTTTCTTGTAGAAAAAAAAGACTTTTCAACTCATTTAGTCTGGAAAAGAGAGAAATTTGCAATATGTATCACAAACAGCTTTGTGCTAAGGACATATTCTGTTGAGCAAGAACTAAAAAATCAGCTCAAGTTCTTTCTAAAGAGGGAGTCATGGTTTGTGGATGGACTGCTCTCCCAAAGATTACAGGTACTGAAATGTTGTTACATAACCTCTATAGCCTAAGAGTCTGGCATTTTCCAGAGGAGAATCTTTTTCTTAAGGTTTTCTGTCTGGTAGTGCTTTAACATGCAGTGTCTGACTTGAATCCAGGACAATTTTTATCTTATGTGAATCTGTGAAAATTAAGAGGTCCTAAACAGAGCAGTGTCTGGCAAAGGAATGCTCTTGCTTCTAGGAAAATTCAGCAGATCTGTATTCTCCTGATCCCTGTTCATCCCCTGGGAAGAACTGTCCCTGCTGTGGTGACAAGGGTTGTCTGAACAGTGAGGCCCATCTCTGTCTGTCTCAGGTTTGAAATGTCTGTGAGCACAGCCTGAATTCATCCCACTGTCCTGACAGTGGCTGGAGCTTTCAGGGTGTCAGCAGCTGGGTACAAACCTGCCTGGCCCTGCAGGTGTCAGCTGGGTTTCAGGGCTGCTTGTGTATTTGGCCTCAGTGGATGCATCATAGGATCAGCCAGGAAGACTTATGCTCTTTCACTGTCCTTAATATTCAAAAGGAATCTGATGATTAGCCAATCCTTTTTTTGATGTTCACTTGTGGGACATGTGTCAGCTCACAACAGGGACCTTCTCCATGTGCTTTTATCCCTTGGCTAATGCTCCAGGGATTCTGATCTGAATCTGTCTACATATAAAAGCAGGAAGCAAAGAGAGAGAGAGTGAGAATCCCTAGCTCCCATCACAGATGGTTGATAATTAGTGTACTGCTTCCATCTCCTTAAAAACACAGCAAAGATAGTTTTCTAGTGACAATGTGATGACTTCAAGCTGTTTTGCATCTCAGTGATGCTCTTSGAAAAACATAGAAAGAATTTCTACSTCTGAATAAAAATAAACACTTGAAAGTTTATTTTTACTTATTTATGCTGGGGCAAATATTACATGCCCTTCTTTATTGCATGGGAATTTTTTTTTCTGAATGAGATCTGAAGACTGTGGAAATGGAGTTATGTTGGGAATAACTGCCAAAACCTTTCAGACATGAATATCATAAAAATTCTCAAAGTAAATAAATGTTATATTAAAAGCCTAGATGGCTGAACCATGACCCAGTTTCAGTTTTTGGTGTAACACATCCTCTCAGGAATTATGTTCTACTGTGGTGTCTCCTCATTCAGCAGATTCACCCCTTGGCTCCAGGTGTGCACGGTCTGTCCCACCAAAACCCTCGTGAGTACAGAAGTGCTACTCATTGGCAATGCAGGGTGTGCAATCTTCTTCTAATGAAAAAGCTGTTATCAATTCTCAAATATCTACCTCCATCTTCAAAACTTCCCAGATAACTGAAAAATCCCCAAATACTCTACAGTTTATAAAATTTCTTTCATAGCCCCGAATTCTCCAGGGAGGCAAGACCTGAGATCCCATTCCATCGAGCTCTGTTTTCCTTTGCAATGCCATTCTTGATCACTTCCTTCAGTCACCTCTTCTTGTCCTCCTCTCTCCCCATGTTAAAATTGACATATCTAATTTATTTTTCTGTCTCCCATTCTTAATTATGTTTCTGCTAAAGGGAGATGGGGGCTGTCATCACCAGTAGCTCTGATGAGACTGAGGCCAGATCCTGTAGGATGTCTATGGCAGTCTGGGACTTTTACCACTTCTTAAGCCAGCATCTCACTGTTGGGAAATATTCCTTTTCCTCACTTGCTCCTTTTAACTGAGGAAGTTAAACAAAACAGTACAACTACAAAGATGAAAATGTTATTAAGATGATCTTCAGTATGCTCAAGAATGATCCAGGTGTTACTACAACTCTAAGGAAAATCTGACGTTTACTGTGGAAGCTGAATTGTAATTAACTGTGGGTCAGATTCTGACTTCACATCTATTGTGAGATCAGCTAATGCCAAGTGAGATTAAAAGCTGTCAGCCYGGTCTCCTTCAGCAAGGACAAGATGAAAAACAGCCAGGCCATGCTTCTACTGGGACCTGTGCATTAATCTTGCAACCTCAGTAATGAAGCATAGACTAGTGCTCTGTGTTGTGCAGGCATCACAAAACACAGTCTGACCATGCCAGGAGCAACCTTGGATCTTACCTCACTTCAGAAAGATCGCCTGTGTGCCTTTGGGCACCTGTGTGTCTCTGGGTTCAATGCATTTCCTTGACAATCCAAAAAGACTTGTGCTGAGGGTCAAGTAATATGCTTTGACCCTGTTGCTGTGCTTTAAACCCAGATGAAAAACTAAGCACCATGCAGCTGCTCGCTCAACCCCTCTTTCTCACCTCCACCCCACAGAGGAATGGGGAGGAGAATCAAAAGTAAAACCTGYACGTTGAGATAAGAACACTTTAATATTTGAAATCGAAGTAAAATACAATAACAATGGTAAATACTCCTCCTCCTCCTAGTACTATTAGGAAGGAAAAAGATCCCAAACAAGTGATGYACAATGCAACTGCTCCCCATGTTCTGACCAATGCCAGACTCCCATTCCCAAACCCAGACTGGCCGCCATTCTGGGTAACTCCCTCAGTTTATGTATTGGGCATGATGCCCCATGGTGTGGAATATCCMTTTTGACAGTTTGGTTCACCTGTCCCAGCTATGCTCCCTCCTAGTTTTGTTTGCATARCCCCKCTACCTCCTCCCTGGCAGAGYAYGAGACAGGGAAAAAAGAAGTTCTYGACTTAGGATAAACATGACTCAGCAAAACCCAAAACATCAGTGTGTTATCAACAATGTTCTCATTCTGAATCCAAAACACAGCACTGTAACAGATACTGAGAGGAAATTAATTCAGCTCTCCAGCTGAAACTAGGATGCCTATGCATGCACTGAGTAGGACTGAGGTATGATCAGGTTTTTCTGATGAAAGTACTATTGCCATACCAATTTCCTGCAGTGTCTTCATCCTTTCAGCTTTTTATAATTTGTGACAAGTGCAATTAAYGTCAGTTAAAAGCCCTCTTTTTATTGGCTTAATATTATCCTAAAATGCCTTTAACTCATTCTGTTCCAATCTTAAAGGTCTTTCCTGAATATAAAGTTTCAGTAACTAAGCGTGCAGTCAGCATCATCAGCTTTTAGAACTGAAAATCACTGAAGTTTAGAGGGATGGCAGTGGGTCATTCCCTTGCCTCTTCAAATGTTATGACTCTTGCTTCCATGCACCTATTTTACATCAACTAATGAGTAAAAACAAGATACAAGTTCTTGCTTCTTTGCAGAAAGACAGGAATGGCTGAAAAAAATTGTCACCTGGTACACCTGTATAACAACTTGCTGATAGTCTCAAAACCATTTTTACTTCTTAATTTATTCATCTGAAATAATGCTATTCTTACTTTGGTTGGCTATTTTTTCTCCCATTTTTTTTTTTTTTGTGAACCACCATGAGGGGAAAATAAATATATGTGAGAAAAACTCTTTGGTAAATTGAGCTGAATTCACTGGAAGTTGTCAAAACATGAACAAAACAATTAAAGCACTGCTTGGAAAAGGTTTTGGGGGACAGATTTCTGTAGTACACATTTTTAGAAATTGCAGTGAGGCAGTGGACTGAACAGAGATTATTACTGAAGAAGATGCTTTCTCAGTGTGGGTGTACATGGTTGTTTCTTTCCCTGAAAAAATCAGTGTTTGGAAAACTGCCTCCAGCAGGTGAAATGGCTGTGCAGCTCCAGTGTGACACTTCTGGAAGCCTGAACATGCAGGTTCACATTGCATCAATGAGTCCAGCAAACACTGAGCTCATTGGATATTAGAAGACCTTTTCCTGGCTTCGGACTACTTTTTGTTTCTATTGCAAATGTGTGGCAAAAAGGTGTCAGCCTGAAAGTTTTTGATTTCTTGTCTTGATTTATTGTTTTTGTAATTTTGGATGGTTCTGGCAAATAAATGAAGGGTAAGAACTATTTGCATACACATTTTGAGCAAGGGTGTTTAGCAGACGGAAGGGGGATTTGTTCAGTCAATGCAGTTTGAACACAAAGGGAGTATTCACCCTCAGCCTTTAACCATCCCTGCCATTTGCCTATGAAATCACAAAAAGCACCTTCTGAACATTTCTGTCAGACACTTATTTCATTGGACAGGAACTGAAGAGACTGAAGTAAATTATGACATTAAATAGAGTGAAAATAGGAAGCTCTCATGCTATCCATTTCCAGCTCCCTGTTTATAAACTTATCTGTTCTTGAGAACATAAAATATGTTTTGCGATGCAGCATTCTGAAGCTCCACTTTTCTGTGCATTGCAGTGCAGATAATTTCTATCGCTGCTTTTTACTGTGCAGCTTTATAGCTTAAGCTCGTTGGTTTAATGCAGCTCTTGGAAGACAACTGGCTTGCCTTCTGCTGGAACTGAACCTCTGCAGAGTGAGACCTCTGTCAGCTGCAGCAGGTAGAACTGGAATGATGAACTGTTTTTGAGGTGACAGTGTAGGTTTTTGTCTTGCAGTGCCTTGTAGGAAAGCTGAAAACCTTCCCATTTCCCTGCTGTGCTCCTAAAGGCTCCTCCAGGCCCTGTGCCACCAGCAAATAAAGCTGCAACTGCAGTGCAGCTCTGCAGTCAGACCTCTTAGAGGTGTTGGCCCACCATTAAGAACTCTGCAGTGTATTTGAACTTTTCTTCTGTAATGAAAGGAAAGGAAAGGTAAGAGTCACCTTTAGCTGACTTGAAAGCAGCAGAAGAAAGCTGGCTCACTTTTTCAAAAGCTATAATTGTGGCATTCTGCATGGAAAGCTCCACTTGCAAAGATGAATGTTTCATTAATTTTTAAGGATGTGAAACTGTTCTGGAACATTAACTAGAGCATTTGCTGTCTAGCCAATGCACTAATACCATGCAACAGTCATATTATTTTATTCTGTTAAAATAGTAATCAAAAAGCTAGCTAAACTTAAAATGGTGAAACATCAAAGTGCAGTTTTATTCTTATGAGTGATTACTTAGAAGAAATTACTAGTTTTCTCACTGGAAAATTACCATGAACTCTCCCTCAAAAAAAAAACCTTGAATAATGTAAATCTCAATCTAAAATGCTGCCTGAAAGAGATGGGGTAAATTCTATTATTCATAAAGAGCTTTCCATCTCTGGAAATTAATTATCTCTAAACCTCGTTTTTCTCTATTACTACACAATACCCTGTTGGCAGACAAACAACACCTGGTGGCTGGATCTGACCATTGTATTAATGCAGTGATGTCTCCTCTCTTTCTTTAAAACAAGTTTCTCAGATAATGTTAGAAATAACAGGAGGAAAGAGACCTGTTTTTCTTCTTCCTTACTTGAGGTGGTGTGTAGTCATCCATATTAGTCCAAAAAAGGCATGAAAATGTCTGACTCAAGGGAAATTATTATATAAGGCAGGAGGCAATCAAAAATGAACAGTGTTTGTAAAATTGGCTGGGAGCTGGTTATCTTCAAAAGTTTGCTGAGCATATCTGGTTTCACTAACAATAATTTTCCTAAATTTTGCCTGTGGCTTTCAGTTTTCAGTTAATGTGAATCTCCCCTTGGCCCAGCATAACCAGTTTGGAAGCGTGTATCCAAACAAAGACAGAGGCACTTGGCAAAAAGATTAATCCCAAAAGAATCCAGAATGCACACTGCTGTTGATATATTCAGGAGAAAAGGTCACTGAAAAATCTCAGGAAAGGATTTGTACCTTTTACTTGGGAAAATTTTCTCTTAAAACAAAGCTTGCTTTACTTTGATTTTGGTATTCAATCCTTTTCTAGAGTCCTAAAAATGAAGAAACACGCATGATTTCCATAAGGACACTTAGAATAGGATGGAAATAACATATTTCTGCAATGTATATTTTATATGCTGAATGCCAGTGCAAAAGGCAGTTTGGGTTTATGTTATACACTTACGTCTTGGGGACTGCTGAGATCCACTTAACTGTTAACTCATTCTGTTAAGCCTAGTGATCCCAAGAACATTAAGGCAAACGTTAAAAAAAAAAACAAAACAAAAACATATAAACAACAATAAAGCAACCCAAAACATCGCAGAACTGATGCCTTTAATCTCTAGGTTTGGAAAATGCAGGTGTGATGTACTGCATGCTGCAATCATAGTGTGAAGGTTAGAAATATTTCTGTGAAAGACCAGATGAGGATGTGGTTTGTATGTGCCAAGGTACAGTGTCTAAGTGTTGTGCAAAACTAATTCAAGAAGGTTTTGTGAATCAGGAAGTATCACAAAAGTGACACATTCTAATCTGCTATCTGAGGGAATTTGTTTTTAACCAATCTACAGCTTACTCAGCACAGCATAAAATAACTTCTGTTTCTTTAGTACATTTGATTTGCTTAATTGTGTCCTTATGTGTTAACCTCTTTTGTACTTATTGGCAGGTAGAAACCAATATTTATTAGACCTTCATAAAGCTAGATTTAAAATTCTGATTATCCTTCTTCAAATACAAGAATGCAGCCTGTGTAGGAGGAGAGAGTACAGCTGCACTGCAGGAAAACATGAAATGCGCTCAAGAAACATATAATACTACTTCATCCAAATCTACTTGTATTTTCCTTCCTTCCTATTACTTTCTGCATTTTAAATATATGTTATCCCTTTCCCAGAAGAACATTCTGGTGGTATTCTGAAATCCTCTCTTATTGAAATAGAAGCCTTAGAAGAAATCGTTGTTGTTGAAACATATTTTCTGGTTGGCTTAAAATATTATAAAATTTTCTGACCTCTAGTATGAGCATTGCAAATTCTCCAAAATAGATTCTGCCACTGCAAAGTTGCTAAGCAACTAATCCCGTCTGATCTATTGTAGTTCAAATGAATGAAACAGACATATAGAAGAGAGTTTATAAACTTAATGGGTTGTAAAAAACAAACAAACCTAAACCCATAAACAAATAGATCTATAATGTATTTAATAACAAAATAAATAACTGAAGAAAAAAAAAACCCAAAAACAACAAAACCAAACAAAAAAACCTCCAGCCCACAAGAAGTATTTGAAGACATTTTAAACAAAAGCAAAAAAGAGTCAGTCAGCATTGTCACTTCAAAGGTCCAGATGGGCTGTCACCACTGTGTTCCCTTTGATATCCTTAATGGTTACCTAATGTACTTTTTGCTGGGTGTTTTTCCTTGCATGATTTAATACATGTTACTTAGCTAGTTAAAAAAAAAATTCTTATTTATCTTTCAGATGAGCTGTCATGATTGGCTTTTTTTTTTTTTTTTTTTAATTTAGCTCTAGAGTCAGGGGAAAGCTCTGTGCTTCCATGCTCTGCTTCCTGCTGTCCATCCCATTGTCCTGTTGCAGTCTGCCTGTCGGAGCT
>NW_026623415.1:1481211-1497433 GCF_030028575.1 Malurus melanocephalus | reverse complement strand
CACATCTTTTAAAAGAGACTCCATCTCTTTTCTGGGTGACCTGTAGTGGTGGCCTAGAGAAAACTATTTTGCCATGATTTTAAGAGCATAGCAAGAAGAGCTCCTTGTAAAGAAACATATTCAGCTCCTTGTAAAGAAACATTTTGAGCTTATAAATGCCAAATGAACCCTTTAGATCCCTACTGAAATGCTCCAGAAAGGTCAGAGGTTCAGAGAAGTGTAAAAAGTGTAAGGTTTGGGATTGGAATTCACAATATGCTTGAAGGAGAAATGGAATGTTTGGTGGTGCCTGCTGGGTTTGTCACATGTAGGAATAGGATGATGGGTGACTGTTGCAGGTGTGCTAGCAAACTTGGGCAGACACTATTCTTGGTTTAGATTTTCAAGAAATGTTGCTGGGTTAGCGTTCTTGGTTAGAAGGTGTGAGCAAAACCAACATAAACCCAAGTCCTGAGTCTAACCAAGAAAGATGTGCAGAAATGTTCTCACCTCCTCTGTGCTGGGGTTCCACTGGCAGCACACCTATGGGGAGCTCTGCTGTGGCTTTTCCCTGGGACTGAACCTCCCTGGCATTATTCACTTTGTCACACACTGAGGGGATATCACTGTATGCAATATCAATCTCCCATTGCATGGAACACAAAAAAAAAAAAATAAAAGGAATTAATGGTACAAGCCTCGTGTTTCAAATCTGATACTTGACAGGGCTGTCTCTACCAGTTTGTCAGTGCCAGCAATGATTGGACTGTATAAATCAGCTTTGATTTTTCCCAGCTTGCCAAGGCTGGAATAACCTGTAACTCTGATTAGCTTGTGGGTGTTTTAAAGCCCTCCTAATGTATTCAGGGAGGGGTAGCCATAGCTTGGTAAACTGAGGCACAGGGAGGAGATGCTCACCGAGAGTTACAGTGCCACAGCCTGAGAGAGAAGCCAGTTCTCCTGACTGCTCAGAGCTTGCCTTTTAACCAGCAGACCATGAATCCTGTTTGCTTTGTTTCCTCGGGTTTTGGGCATGTTTGTTTTCCCCTTTCATGTACCTAATGATGCTGGTCCATGGCAGGCAGCTGACGGAATACAGGGAGCAGGCTTCACCAGCTCCAGGGCGATTTAACTCCCCTCCTAGGGTGCTGCTCCCTCCCATTCGTGCTCATATAACATCCCTGGGGCAAGGACAACAACTGCCTAAATGGAAAAAGGAAACATTTCCTGTGTCTTTAACTACTTTTAGTGCAGTTTGGCACCTTCAAAGGAAGCAGTGTGCTTAGCTAACTGTCAGCCAGCACTCAGTGGGTCTTCAGAAACCTGTGATTTTGGTGAGAAAATCCATCCAAAACTGCACATTTGGAGAAGAATTCAGCACTCCCACAGAGCTGGGAACTACCTGTGACCCCTCTGATACCCCTGAGCCCAAACTGCAGACCAAAGAGATTTTTAAACAGTATACCCCACTCAGACTGGTTTTCATTCTCCCTTCACAGAATTTCATTTTAGACTCCCTCCCCGTTGTTCTTCACAACCTCTGTGCCCAGGTACTGATGAATCATYTTTKCTTCTGCAYTTCTCCWTTCTTTCACTGAARGCTCTGGYTARCAGGYCAGGGAAAAAGAGAGACRCAGAGAGACACAGAGAGACAGGGCCACCAGTGAATGTCTGAGGAGCTGCTTGCCCCTCCTCTACCTCACAGCATCTGCAAACTGTGAAACCACAGTGCTGCCCAGTTTACTGGCAGAGAGGATTAGCCTAAGACAGTGAAGCAAAGTATTTTTGTTCAACTGCTTCAAACATATCTGCAGACATTATTTTTCAGCTTTTTTTTCCCTCTTTCCCCCCATTTTTCCAGCTGGATACTCAGATCCTGTTTCCAGTGTTATCATACCTGAAAACAAAACTGTAATAATTTTGTGTTCATAGGAAAATGAGTTGGATAGCATTTAAATCTTTATATGAGTTTTTGTTCATTTTTTTTTTTGTCTCATGCTGTGCATCTCACAACTGGCCTTGGTGCAGATTTGACTTCACTGGAAGTTAGACTGAGCCTTTGGGTTTTAAAAAAACTGAAATGCCTTAAAAGTAGTACTTTATCAGCCCAAAAAAGAAACCTCAGTACTTTTAAAATATTCCGGTAGTGTTTTCAGTACAGCAAAGGATAACTGGTTATTACTGGTGGTTGTAGTGTCTCCTACAGACCAAATCAGTGTCCAAAACTCCACTGCACTAAGTGTTGCCCAAAATCACCTCAGAGGTAAGTCCAAAACCTTGAGGGGAGAAAAAATTTTTTTTTTTTTTGTTCCAGGCTGTATAACAGTGTTCAACAAAGTGGTCTTTCCTTGGGGAACAGGACCTCTCTGCCATAAAACATTGATCCCAAAACTGGGGGCCCAGCCTTTCTGCAAAGCCAACAGAGAAAAAAACTTCTTCAGGGCTTCCTTCACTGATTCACCCCCGTCCATTCACTTCCAAAAATTAGGGAATGAGATACATGCCCATGACCATGCCTCTTCAGGGGAATGAACTCCTCTTATCGTGCTTACTTGCGAGGATATTGTTTATCAAATATAAGGACCTGTAGCTGATGCTGTAGGACAAAAAATCATAAAAAATGGATACAGACTAGGGAGCACCTGAAATGTCAGTATTATCTCCAATTGCCAGAGGCAAAGCACTTACTGGGATTATTCTCATATTATTTCACCATTAGAGTTTCTAATTAAAATGCAAGCCCTGACTTAGCTGGGCACTGCTAACACGTAGGCTCCAATCAAGACAAGCTATGATTTTAGTCTTAACGCATTAAGGAGGATTGTGCTGCACTTATGTGAGTATTACCAAAGCCAGACAGATGCAAAAAGGGAGAAAAACTATTTGTGAGTGCCAGAACACCTCCTTTGTCTGCTCCACCTCCCCCAAATGAAGCCAGAAGTTGTGTGAAACATTTTCTCTCTCCCTTTCTCTTCCCATTTCTTGGGGAAGGGTCAGTCAGGTGGTTCTTGGTGGCAAGGGATTTCATCATCCTGCGGAGCCAGGAATGTGTGCTAGCCCTGGGAATGATGTGAGGCATGTGAACGAGGGCACATGGGGAAGGTCACGGGAGGAGCGGGTGGGTGCCAAAGAGCCGGGGAGAGGACAGAGAAAGGGCATTCTGTGAGCGAGGAGTGAGGGGTGAGGGCAGAGAGAGGGCATCCTGTGAGTAAGGAGTGACCAATGTGCGGGGAGAGGACAGAGAAAGGGCATCCTGTGAGCGAGGAGTGCAGGGTGAGGATGGTGAAAGGGCATCCTGTGAGTGAGGAGTGAGGGATGAGGACAGAGAGAGGGCATCCCATGAACGAGGAGTGAGAGGTGAGGATGGTGAAAGGGCATCCTGTGAGTGAGGAGTGACCGATGTGCGATGTGTAGGGTGAGGACAGTGAAAGGGCATCCCATGAACGAGGAGTGACCAATGTGCAAGGTGAGGATGGTAAAAGGGCATTCTGTGAATGAGGTGTGACCAATGTGAGGGTGAGGACAGAGAAAGGGCATCCTGTGAGCGAGGAGTGAGGGGTGAGGGCAGAGAGAGGGCATCCTGTGAGAGGAGTAACCAATGTGTGGAGAGAGGACAGAGAAAGGGCATCCCATGAATGAGTAATGAGAGGTGAGGACAGTGAAAGGGCATCCTGCAAACAAGGAGTGACCAATATTCAGGGTGAGGACAGTGAAAGGGCATCCCATGAACGAGGAGTGACCAGTGTGCGAGGTGAGGATGGTGAAAGGGCATTCTGTGAATGAGGAGTGACCGATGTGCAGGGTGAGGATGGTGAAAGGGCATCCCATGAATGAGGAGTGACCAATGTCCTGGGTGGCCCCGTGGCAGCTCCTGCTGTTTAACAGGCAGCCAGGGTGATGAATGTGGCTCGCCGCTGCATCAGTGGTGTTCTGCTTCCTTCACAAGCTCAAGAGGGAATGACAGCTTTGGAAGAAGAAGAAGAAGAAGAAGAATCTTCTTGGAAGAATCACAGCTTTTGCAGAGCCCTCAGGCACTAGAGGAAGGTTTTTTCAGACCTGCCCTGCTCTGTGTCTCGCCAGGACTGTCTGGTGTCATGGAACCAGGGGCAGCATCCTGCTCGAGTAAGACACCTGGGTGTGTGTGCCATGTTTCTAAGGAGAGCTCTGTACAAACTTGTGATGGTTTTATCTATGACTTTGTTTAAAATCAATTCAGATATCAAGACTTGAATTTTATTTGAAGACACTTATTCATTCAAACTCATGTGCTTTTTGGGGGAAAAATCTGCAAAACCAAAACAACCCAAAAATCCACCCTTCCCCTGCAAAAAGCCAAGCTGTTTGCTTGAATTTCCTATTTCAAAATTTAAGAGAAAATCTTTCAGGAGAAATAATTTTGATCTTTCTTTTTCAAAAGATGTGTTAAAACAAAAGCACTCTTCAATTCATTTGTTTAACCCCAATAGTCCTTAAACAAATTAAAAATTTCTGGAAATGAATCCAGATCCTCAAAAGGACCCAAGTGCATCTCTGTCTTTTAGAAGGAGGGAGATGCCTCAAATTCCTGCCTAGCAGGGTTTCAGGGGTATCTGCCTATGACAGGAGCACATGCAAGACACCCACTGAACACATTTTGTACAGCCCATAATAATGCCCTGGACACCATCCACGTTTCCTGATGCCCAGGGGAGCACTGTGCCCGTGGTGGAAATGCCTGTGGCTGGCAGATGTGTGAGGAGGATATTTCCAGCTCAGGCTGAAGCCCCTGCTGTGCCCCAGAGCCCTCTGCACAAGACAGATGCCAGGAGGACCACAAATGTGATGATCCTCATCCAGAGAGGAAAATGGACCAGAGAGAAAAAAAAAATGAAGCTCATATGTGGTGTATGAGGCTTGTCAGGGCCTGTTCTGGGTAAAAAAAACTCCAAAGCTGATAAAAAACCCAGTATTTTCCAGAGCCAGGGATCCCACCCTTGTTTTCAGTGAGCAACCCTTTGCCGAGCTGCAGACTATTCCTCTTCTGCTCTGCTATGACCTGAGGATGTGCCTGAAGCTTCTGCTTGTGATAATTTTTTTTTTCAATTTTTCTTTTCATATTGAAGAAAAAGCAGAAATACTCCAATAAATATTTACCCCATCTCAAAAAAACTAACACCCAACCACCAACCCAGCTTTTGAAATAAGTCAGACAGCTCTAAAGCTGTGATTGAGAGAGGACAAGGGTGCTGCAGAAAGCACTGGTGGTGGGAGAATCTGATGATGTGGAGACTGGGGGTGGAAGCTGTGGCTGAAGAGAAGGTCATTTAGCAAAAGCAGGGGGCTCTTTGCACCATCTGAGTCTCTCACTGTCTACAAAGGCAGTGCTAAAGCTCACAAAGGGCACACAAGAGACCTGCTGCATGAAAACACTTTTCTTTCAATTACTCACCAAAGTAGAAAGTGAGAAAGAGAAACCAAGCCTGTTTTTTCTTTATTCAGCAGGCCTGCTGCACAGTCCATCTTCCTTGAACCCCCTGCTCTGATGATCCCTTCCTGAACTGTGATCTTTCCTTTTGCTCATGTCAAATGTGTGAAGAGCATGGTTTTAAATGAATACTACACGTGGTGGATTATCCCTCAACGGGAGGATGTAGAGTTTGGAAAGTGGAAGTTGAGCAGGAGCCAGGAGTGCTGTGCCCTCTCCTTTGCAGCTGGTGCTGAGTGATGGGGAGGAAATCCCTCAGCTGTGAAGATTGGCAGGGTTTATGAGCTCATGCTCAGGTGGTGGCAGGTGACTTTCCTCTGTGTGAGCCTGATTTCATCCGTGCACTCCCAAATTTGCCATCTAGGTAAGCTCTTTCCACCATGTAAAAGAAAGGTTCCAATCAAAACCCTGGCTGTGAGCACAGCTGGGATGCACAGGTGTGGGTTTACAAGGAGAGGGGAAAGGAAAGGGCTTTAACTCCCTCATTAGCCTCCACTTCTTTTCCTTTAGGGCCAAAGATGTTGTGCTCCCAACCTGGGGAGAAAGAGATGGTGAGGAGAGAGATGGAGAGAAGAGAAACAGGGAAAAGGAGCAGTTCATGTTGTGGTAATGCCAGGAAGGGAGGGCTCAGCCCTCTCCACTGACACTTGGGCTCTTTCTTTCCTTGTGTGTCGAGAACACAAGGCCTGACCTGTCCCCAGCCCCACTCCCCACACTTGTGCTTTCTGTGGCTCCTGGCAGGGACATTGGCTGTTTTTTCTCTTCATCTCTCCATCCCATCTCTCCATCTCCATGGAGGTGCTGCTGCTGTCCTGTTCCTGGCTCAACATTCCATCTTCTCCCTTAGCTCAACATCCCTGTTGCCAGAAGCCACCAACACATGGGGTCCAGCATTAAAAGTGGAACTTTTGGCACACTTATTTTCCTTTTCCCATTCTGATCTGTCCTTGGTGACATCCGCTCCTTTCTTGTCACCCCACAGTATGCATGTCAGCTTTTTAAAGTTAATATCTATGGCTTCATGCAAATTTAACTCCAGGGTTTGGTTTTTTTTCTTTTTTACTTTTATTTTTTTTGTCTCTGACTTTACCGAGCCGCTTTGTGTTGCAGCATAGCTTTGCATTGGAGCTGTGCTGCACTGCTCCTTTCAATGTCTAAGGATTGGATTTATTTAACTGCAATTCCTTAGAAAAATGCCCTTTTGCATTCAAAATTAATTTGGGGGCAGGATGAAGACTGGACATCTTCTTCCACTAAAGAATACTGGCTGTAGGTAATGCCTGCTAAATGAGCAAGAAGTTCCTGCCGTCTTACACAGCTATTCCCATGGAAGGAGTAAGTTAGATCAACATCTTGCTGGCATGGGAAAAGGCACCAGGGCATCAGGAGCTGCAGGCCAAGCCCTTGCCACTGTTCAGGATTTCCTCCTGAGACCTCTCAGGCTGACCCCTGTGGCCCTGGCTACTGCAGGTGACTCAAAGCACAAAGAAGGCTGAGCTGGGCAAGGGGAGGTGTTTGTGTTTGTCTTTCCTCTTCCTTAAAAACACATTGGGATTGCACATCAGGCGGGTCTGGGCACTGTTCATCTCTGTGCTTTGCCAGAGCAGCACCAAAAGGGAATTTCCCCTGTGCTTCAGTTGTTTCACTTCACATCCAAAATTGCCCTTGCTCTGTCTCCTGTGTGCACAAGAAATTTTGGCATGTTACCTACAAGTATGGGGGAGAGAAAAAAAAAAAAGCCAACCAAAAAGCACTATTAAACGCATTAGTTTCTTTGGCAAACGCTGTCACTGAAAACTGGGCTACTGCTTTTTTTTTTTTTGTTTTTCTTTTTCAGAGTGATTTTTGGGTTCCGATGGAGTCGGTTCACAGCACTAAGCTCCAGAGTTGTGGTTAATTAGTAGCCAGTTTAGGAAATTATGTTATCATTACCTCATCATTTCTTAGCTTAGCAGCTTTCCTCATCTGCCACCTCCTTCCTTTCTCCATCCCCTCCAGCCTTCCCTGTTCAGGGATATTATTTTTCTTGCTGGCAACTCAGTTGCACATGCAGACTCAAATTTCCTAAACACACCTCAGCATTTCAGTCTCCATGAGTTTGAAAATGCACATTAAATAATTTTTCTTTTTGCATTGAGACTGACCACAGAAAACCAGAATCCCACCCCCAAAAAAAACCAAACAAACAAACAAAAAAAAAACCCAAACAAAAAAACATTGTTTTGCTTCCCTTTCACCATGCTGGTTTTACTGTGGCTCTTGCCTCTGCAGTTCCATCCCAGGCTCCCAGTCTGACCTCCCTGTGCCCTGTGTTTGTTGATGATGTGCACGATTTCTTCCACCCTCTGCCATCCTCCCCCACGTGAAAAGCAAAGGGGAAAACAAACAGCAGGAAGAAGCAAAACAACCTGATCCCCCCAACAAGTGGTAGCAACGTGCAAAATTAAAAATAAAAACCATGGAGGGGAGATAAAACCCACAGCTTAAAAGGGTATTTTCTAGTAGCCTACTTTGAAATCAAATGTGTTAATAATGCCAGAGGAGGAAGGGGAGTGGGAGTGCAGAGATGGAGGTCTCTGTTCTACTCTGCACTCAGCCAGACTTTGGATCTGCAAAGGATCTCAGGATTAAAATCCAGGGTAGATGCATGAGAGGAACACTCACCTACCAGGTTTTGGCCCAGAAAAGTTTTAAATTGGTCTCTTTTTATTCCATTGATCCGTTTCCATTGATCTATCAGTTACAGGATCATTTTAGCAGTTTGTCCTTAATGTGATTGTGGTCTGTATTGTCACACACAGGGAGATTTGGCCACTTCAGGGAAGGATGGTTGCTGTGGAAACTTCTGGAAAACAAAGGTCTGAGCTGAAAAATCCTGAGCTGAAGCTCTGGATCATCTTATTGGTGCATCCTCTGTAACTGAGCACAGAAGAAAGAAACACTTGCATCGACCACCTGCCATTCAATTGCTCTTGCTGTGCACAATATAAGCATTTCACCAAAGGGTGTTCTTTTTCTTTTCTACCTTGGCTGTTTTGTTGATTTTTTTCCCCCTAGTTCCCTCTGTCTTGGTCTCTCACAAGGATCATGCTTGGGTTGATTTGCAGAATCACAGATTATCTCCACTGTCTCCTCTGAAAGGGTGCAGATGAGGATTGTGACCTCAAGATACACCTCACACATTTTTCTCCACTGATTCCTTCTCCTACCCCAGGCCAGTTCCCCCTTCTCTGCTGTGCTCACACCTCTCAGGCATTTTCAGACTGGGTGGGGTTGGCTCACAAGTCAGTACTTTTCTTCTGCAAGCTTCTCATGCTGTTTGTAGCTTTTACCAGCCCTAAAATGTTGAGCTGCTGTTCTCAGCACCCCTCCTACTCAACATGGATGTGAGGGGTCAGAAAATGCACGTGATCATCCACACACGCTGTCCCTGCAGCTTGTAGGGGAAAGGCTTTTACTTCCCAACAGTGATCACAATATTGAGACAGGCCAAAATCACCCCAGCTTTTGCCATATCACATTTCAAGGCAGAACTATCTGTTGCTTCTCAGGCAGTCTTCAGGCTGGGGAAATAGGTTGTGCCTGAAAATAAATAAACGCATTACTGAATTTTAAGCGGGACTTTGCACTGAGGAATAAATCAAGTTTCAAATCATATGAGCTGCTTGTAGCCAGCACCAGCAGTGGGCTGTGTGGGGAAGGCTAATAGTCAAATTTCTTCCTTACACTTGGCACTTATTTCCACTGAAAATTGCATGAGTTGAAACACACTAATATTTTTCTGGAAGTTTTCTGTGTCTCATTGAACATCTTCTCTCCCCAGGTTTGTTCTCACTGAACAGTGTATTTCAAAGGCTTTTATCAGGCATTTTGTTTGTGCCTGTTTTCTCAGGAGAAATCTCTTTTCCATGTCCTGCCCAGGTAATACATCTCTCAGGGCACCTTTCTGCTGTAGCTCTGTCCTCACTCACAGATCACAATTATGGTCATTCCAGAAAGGAGCTGTGGGGAAAAGTGGGGAAAAGCAGGAAGGAAAACATTTCTAGGAGATTTACACTGCTCTGCTTGGCCAGAACATGACATTGGAAACATCCATCCATCTCCTACTGATTCACCATTTGATGTTCTGTGGGTGTCAGGGTTCTGGGGTCCCTTTATGGCTGCAGGGCTTCATTCTGGTGTTCATTATGGTATAGATGCTCAGTAACTAGCCTAAAGTCCATTTTTTAAAGCCTTAATTTGGTGGGGTAGGCTGCCCAATAAAATTCACAAGATGTCTGCTCCTCTTTTCATCTGTTCATAAGGAAAAATGATTTTTGCTGGTCATTCTTTTCCACTGTAGGCAAACCTCCGTGCCATCCTGCCCTCCTGTCTGTCTGTCTGTCTGCAGGCTCTCTCCTACCTCTCGCAGAGCCATGAAAAGGCTTCAAACACTCCAAAATCTGGCATCCTGATACAAAGCAGAGCTATTTATTATCTCCCTGTTCAGCACAGGAATCTCTTCTGGGGGTGGTTATCGTTTCAGACTGACATTCAAGGGGTGCTGCACTGTGGTCTCAGCTTTATTCTCACCCAGCTGGATGCATTTCAGGGGTGCTGAGCATCAGGGCTTTGGGCAGCACTCGACTCCTCAGATAGCCACTCTGAAGTCAAAGGGCATCTTTGTTGAGTGAGATGTTATTTCCAGGGGGACAGACACATCTACACCCTGGCTCAGCCTATTTTGTTTTTAAATACATTATAAATACTCAGCTGCTGCAATAAGCTTATCATCTAATAATCTCCTCTTTTTTTTTTCCCTTTTATTTTTTACCTCTTCGATGTAAGTTGTTTTTAATCTTTGTGTCTGAGTGGAAACTGAAAAAAACAAACCTTAGCCACAGAAGGAAAATTAAAAGATCTTTGAATTTTATTTTTTGCCTTAGGACTTCTAGGTAAATTTGCACTTTTTAGCACCTGACAGTTACACCTTGAGGACAAACAGCTTAAAGCATCAATGCCCACTCCCCTGAGAGAGTCTAAAGCCTGGGCTTTGCAATGGACAGCTCTTTTCTACCCATGCCCTGAGGGATGATTTTAAATGAGTTTTGCTAAATCAGAGAAAAGTCTCCTCTGTTGGAGATGATACTCACAATCATAAAATAATAGAATGTCCTGAGTTGGAAGGGACCTGCAAGGATCATCAAAGTCCAGCTTCTGAAATAACCTGAAAGAAGTGCTTGGGATGGCTCCGTTTCATTCATTTAATTGAGCCTCTTGGTAAAATGCCTGAGTTTGGCTGACATGGGGCAAACACCAGCCCTTGGATTCTTCTCACTGTTCCCCGGGGTCACCTCTGGTCAAATATAAAAGTGACATAACTTGCTTGTCCCCATCAGCCAATATTACCGCAAGACTAGGGGGAAAAAAAAAGAAAAAAAAGGAAAAGAAAAAGAAAGGTGACATTAAACCAGCTAAAAAAATCTCGAGAGACCTGTCAATCAAGAAAGATATTTACCGAAGCTTCTATTGACCCATATATGCTCTTATCTAGAAACCTTTATCTTCTAAGACAATGTTGACTAACAGCTTTTCTTTTACTCTTGTTTCTATCTTAAAAGAATAACAAATAAGCTTAATTCTTCACAAAATCTTTAGCAAATGCCTTTTAAGCCTAACACAATGGTAGTTATTTTAAGAAGGACGGCTAAGCACTGCAACACTTTTCTATTTTTCTGACTTCGTTTTTCATATTGGAGCACTTAATCACAGTTAATCTTTGTGCACAAGGAAGACACATTAACTTTGTTTGCACAGGACTGATATAAAAGCTTTCAACTCCTCTGTTCCTGTATTCATCTCCCTGGTAAGCTTTACCATTTTAAATAACAGATAAAGGAAATGCTGAAGATTCAGTGATACTGCCTATCCTTGCTCAAGTAACTGCAGGAGCTAGACTTGTAAGAAAACTTGGAGCCAGCCTGAAGTTGAGCATCTGTAAATCCCGCTGGGAGGTTTTTTTTTGCAGAGGAGAAGGGCAGGGTTTATAAGGATGGATTAAAAAATAGAAACCTGAGAAGATGCCAGTGGTTAGGACAGGTGAAAGGAGACAACCTCTCTGCACAGCTGAGACTTTTAGGTGTCTCTGCTCTCTGCAGACAAAAAACCTCATTTCTGGCACTGCAGCCACCTCCTGACGTCTGAGTGTCCCCTCTCTGCGCTTGCTTCAAAGCAAACAGTAACCACAGAACCTYAGAATCACAGAATGTTTTAGGTTGGATGGGACCTTAAAAACCACCYAGTTCCAACCCTCTGCCATGGACAGGGACACCTTCCACTAGATCAGGTTGYTCCAAGCCTTGAACACTTCCAGGGATGAGGCAGCCGCAGTTTTACTGGGCAATTGCTTCGTAAAGAGCCTTGTTTTGATAGGGTTATATTCTCCAARGCTGTGAAACTGAGGGCTCCACTAAAATCAGTGAGCTTGAAATTAATAGAATTTCTTTTGGACTGACTTTGAATTTCACTGTAAAGYGTAATGGTAATTTAAATGCCTTTTATGGCCTCTTTACTCTGCCAGAGCAATAAAAGGGGGCTTAGTCCTTGCTTACACCCAAAATTGCCCTGCTTAATTATCTTGGAATAATAAAAGTAATAAACCCTTTGCCTTCTCTCTGTCCCACTCTCAGCTATCAGAGCAGACCTGCAGGTATAAATGTACCTGTGTGGGACAGGAAGGGAATTAGAATGCTGTGGCTTGGGGGTATTGGCTGGAAGGAGAAAGCTCTATGTTAATTYGTTAAGTTAGACCTGTTCCTGGGATTTTCTTTGGTCTGATTATATAGGTATGAGCTTAAACTACTGAACTCAGGAGAAATTCTCTTGGGTTCCTGGGGCTGGATGCATGCCATGGCCACATGATGATTCCATATTGGAGGAGTCTCAGAAGTGCACAGGGTCCTGTGTGTGTTTATTTACACAGGAAAGAAGCTTTGACTTGGGGACCAAAGGGAGCAATGGTTCCTTTTGGTGGCATTGGGAATTGGGGCTCTGGGACATAGCATGGAGCACATCCTTGGATTTCCCTAGGAAAACTCAGCAGGTAAAGAGAAATGAGAAATGGAGAGAAGAGATCCTATAGAAACTTCAGCAGATATTAAAGCACAGCTAGAAATACTCCTTTGCTGTCTTTTGCCAAGTCTGCATCCTGTTTTGTGTTTGCTAGGATCCAGCAAAACACGAGCAGTACAGGTTGCTCCAAAATTTCTCTGTGTCTGTCCAGACACTTCTGGGAGCTGTTCACAGAGACCAAACTGAAAAACAYTGTGCATATTTTGGCCAGGAGCCACTTTAGTTTGCTATGAAGTGCTGCAGTATAAATAAATATATATGTGCAAACAAATGCATAGAGAACAATTGTTTGGTGGTCAGGAGAAGCAAAGCTGCCCTTGCCCTTTCATCCCAAGATGAGAGGACATTMGATCAGACTGATAAGCAGGTAGACTTTACTTTCTGTTTAGTTTCAGCTGTACTATTTCATCCTAAGAGTAGTTAGGGCTGTGTAACCACTGACCAACCAGCTGGTAGGCTCAGAGGCCTGGGAGCCAAAAGATTACACTTAAAAGACATGCCTGTGATAAAAAAACTCTGCACTGTTCATTTCCCACATATGTCACAGAATCAGAGAAGATGCTGAACTGGAAGGGACCCACAAGGATCAACAGCTCCTGGCCCTGTCCTGGGAGGTGCTCTAAGACATCTTGCCTCTGGCTGTTGCTCAGAAGACCATAGGTCTTCCACAGATCCCAAATAATTTCTGACAGTCTGGTGCAAATGTTACAGATATTCCAGGGTTTTACTCCAGGTGCTGTAAGTGGCCAGAAGGATAAAGTTCCAAGAGAGAACAGACTCTGCTAACAAGAAAAGTGATCAGTGGCCCAAACAAAAGCATCTGCTTCAAGGTGAGCTGAGCAAAATTTAAAAAGTCACTGACAACACTGCTGGCTTCCCACCAGCTGCAGTGGGATTTCACAGGTCATCAAGTAAACACCTGAATTTGGATACCTTCATCTGTGAGCTAAATCTCATTCCAAATGCCTACTTGAATATCTAATACCACTTGAAATGCATGAGCTCTGACCACGGATATCTAAGGCTCTATATCTTACCCGCTTTGTAACAATAAAAGAGTAAATATCAGGAAAAAATCCTTAGAAATAAGCTTCTGAGGCAGCTTCATGTGCAGTGCAGATAAGGCAGAAGAACCACTTTTTGCTATATTCCTCTTTTCAGAGTACCCTGTTCTACTCCTCTAGGACAGGCAACTTTGTCTCCTGGGGAAGGAGGTAGGTAGGTGTAGAGATTTTTATTGCTGATACGCTCATTCCTCGCTCCCTGTCCTAATGACAGCAGATTGTGCGTCAATCGGTTTTGTTAAAAAAAAAAAAAAAAAAAAAAAAAATAAAAAACCAACAAAAAAACAAACCAAAACAGGCTCCTTGGGTTTCTACAGATTCCCAAAGGAAGTTTGAGTTCATTGGCTGCGGGTATCATCCTACAGTGTCTGAATACTGGTGCTACTGGTTGGGTCTTGGAAAGGATTCAAAGGCAACGTTGTACAAGAAAACTTCACAGGTCCTGGCACGTTCGGCAGTGGTGGGTAGTGGGGTTGCTTAATAAAGCAGTTCAGTTCAAAGTGAAGGCACAGGGAGTGTAGGCTCATAGATCATAGCACACATGCTGGCCCAGAAATGCCAGGGTATTTCAGTTGTCATTAAAACATGCAGGTACATGAATTATTGGTGGGACGAATCATCCTGTGATGCCTGAGCACGGAGCCAATAGAGGCAAAARCACTTCCAATATTTAGCAAGTTTGGCAAATTGTTTAGCTTGGAAGTTACTGAAAGCCATATTCATTTAATTAACCTTCCAGTGTTAATTAAACAGGTCTGGTTTATCTGTGCTCAGACCCCCTCCACAATCGGTGCTTTTCAGGTCTCACACACTGAATTCTGGAAGCAACTTCAGGAATTATGAAATGTAACTATGAGGGATGGACGTGACTTGTCTAAATCAGGCAAGATGTGGGTGGGCTCTTGCTCAGCTGTCGGGCACAGAGGGTTCTCAATAGTATCCCTCATATCCCACCTGCCATTCTAGGGCTGGKTTTTCAGTAGGGCACATTAAGGTGTTTGACACAAAATCTGGATGCCACAGATTTTGAATTCCATCACAGGAGTCCCATTTATAGCAGATGARACTTTCAGCAAGGGACAGACAGGAGTTCTGGGTGCTGTGTCCAGACCATCTCATTGTGGTCAAATGTGCCCATTTTCCTCAGGACCACAAACCTGGTTTGCCTTACCCTGATCTCCCCACCCTGAACCGTCAGTGCTGTAAATGCCTGCAGAACCCAAATGAGTCGCCCCAGCAGCAAGATGGGAGATTATTAGGACTGTATTCAAGTTCTTGAAAATAGGGATCAYGATTAAAAGACCTGGTTTGTTTTTCAGAGGGAAGCAGGGAGGACTTGGCATTTTCCCTGCTGTTATAATCTCCCTTCTCTACTTTGGGATGTTCATGAGATAGAAAACCTCGGTAAGRAACTCCCTCCAATGAAAAATAATTAATCTTTCATCATCCCTCATTTACATCTATCTCACTACCAGCCCAGGAATGCTGGTCTAAACAGAGACAATCTCAAAAAACAGACAGGTAGACAGGGGGAGTAGCAATGTGGACTTCATCTCAGACATCAAAGCCATTGTTAACTGAGTTCTATTTATAAAGTTGGTAAATTTTCAATGCACTTTCACAGAAYGAGATAGGCAATTAAAGAGTGGAGGTTTTATGTCGATGAGTAAGTAAACGCTTCATTTCTGAAATGATTTGTCTTAAATGAATTGCTCAAGGTTCTTGAGTCTTGGATTCAAGAGCACTATAGTCTTGGATTGCTAGAGCACTGTCACACCTCTGCTGGTAACATCTGTCCTCAGGGGCTTGAGGAAAGAGCATCTGGCCATGGGATTTTTCTCCAAAAACCTATTGACACCCTTTGCTTCCCAAAGCACACTGCTTTTTCTGACATAACATGAAAAAAAAGGAGTGACTTTAGGTCCTACATCTTTAGGCACTCTTGGCCACAAGACAAAATCCTGAATGACAAGCTTAAATATTTTATTTTTTTTTTTTTTTAATTTGATTGTTTATAAGAATTTTTAACACTGAACATTGAGGCTTGTGTTTGTGGGGGAAGTACAGAAACTGAGATTTCCTGGTCCAGCTATGGGCAAAGCAGGGAGAGGAAGGAGGTAGGACATGATGGGGAGAGAGAAGAGCTGCACACAGTAAAGCAGCTCATGGTCTCTCCAGTTCTGGAGAACAGGATTTTTCCTACAGGGGAAATGTAACTAGCCCCATCTGGGACTAATTAGTCACCTGGTGAAGGAAAACAGGAACTATAAACTGATTCAAGGGTTCTGCTTCTCTTGGTGTAACATTTATCCAGCGATGACTTCAGACCTGCTATGCAGAAAGGGGASAGCTGCTTGCAAGGAACACTTTTGCCATTGTTTATCCTTGGTGGCCTCAAGGAATGGATCAGACCAACTTAGAGCAGTACCCAAGCTTTACTTTTCCTCCCTGATACTCATTTCCATCAGGATAAGTAGCACCTGCTTCTATAACTCCTAAAGCAAAGAAAAGGTGCTTTTTTTTTTTTTTTTTTTTTTTTTTTTTTTTTTTTTTTTTTTTTTTTTTTTTTTTTTTTTTTTTTTTTTTTTTTTTTTTTTTTTTTTTT
>NW_026623415.1:1444323-1481186 GCF_030028575.1 Malurus melanocephalus | reverse complement strand
CATTTCTCAGAGTGGTGAAGATGAGTTTAATGATGTAGCTCCTCAAACACTCTAGATCAGTAAGTGAATAACCAAGAACACAGAATTGGCCCTTGATAAATTTTCACATTGTCCTTAAGGTAATCTCAGAGATGGATTCCATTTTTTGAGTGTTTGATTSCACCACCATCATCTCAAAGCCTTTCTGCTTGAAATTGTGATGCAGAACTGGGACTCTGGTTATTACAATGTCAGAAAGGAACTCAGATCAGGTGTACTGAGCCTTTTACGTTCAACACAAGACTCTTGACTGAGCAGAGGAATGGGTAAGGAGGGGAAGAACAGTGTGTTACAGCTAACTGCAAACAAAAGACACCTTGGAAAAAACCTGGGAACAATCATGCAGTGATACTTCCTCAAACACCCTCCCAGGTGTCACTAATTTGCATCTGAACCCAAGGAGCTCCCTTTGTGTTCAGCAGCAGCCCTTGGGGTTTTTAATTCCCTGAATTTCTCTAGCTGCCCAGTGGACCCAGGTAAATTATTGGTAGAGGTTTGTCTCTCTCACCTCTGGAGACAGCACCACAGCTCCTGTCCTGTATTTCCACCTGCCAGGTGCTTCTGGTGGGGCTGATTTGGTGAGCAGGAAGCAATGGCTTTGGGTGTGAAGAACTGTAGCAGTGGGAGAGGTTTGACTGCAGGGCTTTGCTGCAGCTGGGGTGTCACCTGGCAGCACCCCACACTCAGAAAAGKTTTGCTGGAAGGTATTTTCCCAATGGCACCTTGGATATGGGAAACCTGTGGAATATCTCTTTGGAGACAAGCATTACAGAACCAGTTGTAGAATTTCACATGCAGTTTGTTCACCATGGTGAATAAGGTGGGTGGTTTGAAGCTTGAGAGACGCTCAAATCTTGGGGAAGTGTCTGTGGCAGGTGACAGTCTGCTCTGCTCCTGTCTCCTCCTCTTGCCAGCCCCAGCTGTGCCCACACAGCTTTCAGGGTGTGCAGACAGCAATTTGAGCTCTGCTAGATAAAAAGCAGTCTGTCTCACACCTCTTCTTCCAAAAGCAGCACCAAAGCAGGAATGAGGAGTGAAGGACCTGGATGTAGATAAGGATGGGTTCTGCCTGTAAGAAAACATGTGCGGAATCACAAAGTTGTTTGCCTAATGYCTTTATGAATTTGGAAGGCACTCCCAAAACACTCCAGTCACACAACCCTGCCCCTCCCTCACCTCCTCAGCTTGGCAGATGTCTGACAGGAGGCTGGCGTGGACCCCAGCGATGCACAGACCTGTGTGGGGTGAWAATGCCAAAGAAACATTTTCACCCCTCTACACCTTTTGTGTATGTACGCCTCATATCCCAGCAGCCAGGGCAGCTGAGAAACCCTGTGTAGATCTGAAAGCACTCCCATTCCTCTCCCATCTACCYCTACCAGCCAAGCATCTTGCTGAGAAAGACAAGCAGCAAACTGAGGTGCCAACACAAAGGTTCTATCCCCACCTCCCCTCTTACAAACCCAAACAAAAATCCAGAACGCTCCCTAAACCCGAGAGGAAYGGGTTAACCTGGCAGGTAGTGAAAGCCACATGAGAACTACACAGGTGCAGCAACAGTTTTTTATTTGGTAAATATCACCTCCCCAGCCCAAGAGGAGGCCCATGAAAGAAGATGCCTCTTCTGCAAATAGGAAGAGTGTGGTTAGGAGCKCTTGCTGAGCTAATAAAGGCTGTTGAAGCTTCAGCTTCCGTTGGTGGTTAACCCCACGACACTGCTRTGCTCCCCTGGAAACAGCACCTGAGTGGTACACGGCTCAATTGAGTGTGATATCAACATGGCTTTTATCACAATACCCTGGCACTGGGAAAGCTACCAAAGGCACTGCTCAGTGGAGCAGGGGGTTTGGTACAGAACAAGCAGGGTTGAGCATTGCTGCAGGAATCAATCCTTGGTTTAGCCGGGGAAATTGGGGCTGCCCCTGCCCAGGGAGCTGCTGCTGGGATGGGTGCAGGGCAGAGAACCATGGTGCAAGAGCAGAACGATTGCCCTTGTGGTTAGAACMCAAAGCTCGACCTATTTCCTAGCAAAAGTATTCTTTTCTGGGTTTGTTGTTTTTCTCTGCCTCTCAGGGAGGAGTGCTTGGATCAAATGGATGAGATGTCCTGCTCTTTGTTTGTCTGAGGTGAAGGTTGGACCCTGGCTCTGCATCAGAGCCTCCTCAGTCTCCAACACCCATATTTCCTTCATGTTTCACAGAAGCTGCAGAGCAGGATGGAGCCTGAGCACTGAGCACTGATTCCTGCATTCTTTTGCATCTCCAGCTCAGAGTCCCTTTGCATCCACTGATTTTTGGGCAGGCACAARTATATTAGGAAAAAACCTACCCACAGCTTGTGTCTCAGCCCTAAAGCTGCTTCACAAGCTCAAGGACTTATTTTTTCCCTCCAGGAGTAAGTAATGTCAAAATCAGGAGGAGGATGTTACATGGAACTGGTATCACCCTACCCTGTGGTAACATCCAAAATTACCATCACATCCTCTCCTGAGCTGGGAATGGCTGTTCTCTCTCATCCACTCTGTAACCCCCAGCAGATATGTAAGGCATTTGCCAGGTTCACTGTCTTAAATACATCTCCATTTTTTCCATCCCTTAGCACTGCTAAACTGTATTTCAGACAGTGAGGAAGATGAGGGAAAAGAGTCTGAAACAGGCCTCTGTGAAGGTATTTTATTTAGGGTAAAATATGTAATTTTTTTTCCTTCTTCAGAATTTTCTTTGTCTGCAAAGCATCACACACACCCCTATGGCTCTGTAGGCACACTGCAATTTTAATATTGCTTCAGTTCATGTTTCACTCACTCCACATCAGTGAAGCGGYGAGTACAGGGTTGCAGCCCACTTCCAGGCTGGTAAACAGCTCCCTGGAGGTCTTCCTTCACCTGGGCCAGCTCTGCTCTGCAGAGGTCCAACACAAAATGATGGGGTTTAAGACTGCCCCCATGGCAACCCAGCAGAAATTTTCTCCTTGCTGCTCTAAGGCGGGTTTGGGGTATGATATGCTGCGAAAGATCAATGCTGACCCAATTTGACATCCCTGGATGTGTTCAAGGCCTGGTTGGAGGGGGCTTGGAGCAACCTGGTCCAGTGGAAATTGTCCCTGCCCATGGCAGGGGGGTTGGAACGAGATGATCTCTGAGATCCTTTGCAATGCAAACCATTCTGTGCTTCTGTGACTTTCATTCCTCACACCACTGCAGTGTCCATGGGCTGTGACAAACATCCTTTCCCCACCCCTTCTTCCTCTCTCCCCTGTCCTCCTCTTCCATCTGACATCTCCTTTGCACAGCTGGGCCCTTCACAGTGCTGGTTTCTACAGGCATTATGAATGGTACAGGCAGCACTTTGGAAATTTACCCTTATGTGCCAACTTCCTGCTATGTGAAACACCTGCATTTAACAGCAGAGAAAGAAAACAACCACCACAGTAAACCTTGGGTAAAACTGGTTTCAATTAGGAGCCTTAATTGCAATGAAACTGAAAGGAAACAAAATGGGATTCCTGCTTATAGGAGCTCTCCTCCTTTCTTTCCACCTCCCTTTTCATTCCACATCTCTTCAGTTCCCACCCACTTATCATCCCTTCAAGTGGGCCTAGTACCCAAATCTGTGCCTTTTTTCTTTTTTCTTTCTCACAGAGTGAGGTGAAAGTCCAGCCACAGTCTCTCATGTCTGCAATAGATCTTCAGACACTTTGGCACAACCCCTTCTTTACCCTGGGTGGATGCTCCTCACCCAGTTACTCTCACTATGAGCCCARTAACTTATTTTTAACTAAATGAAAGACCCAGAAAGTTCAGCTTTTTTTCCTTCTTTCCCCTCATCTTCCTCTGGTTTTGGGATGCCAGCCACCACTGTGTGACTGAACAGAGCACAACATGGGGCTGTGAACATCCAGACACATTTTTCCCTCCCCCTGCTGTAAATATTCTCCATGCAAGAAGACCAAAAGCTACAATTTCTCCATTTTAACCCAGATCTGCTCAAGGTGTGGCTATTTTCATATTTCCATCAACACAGTTTCGTGTCTCTTGGCACTGTGAGCATGTTGCCCTACGCAGTATCACATCCGCAGGTGTTTCRGCCGCTGCCACGCTGAGGAGGTGAGAGGAGATGGTTCGGACCTGTCACACCTACATTTCATCATAAAAAAATGTTAATGGTTCATTCCAGAAAGTCTCTGCAATCTTTTCAGTTGCTTTTACTAGATGTTGTGTTGGACATTCTTGGCACCAGCATGGCCCATTTCTGCCTCTGGAGAACTGGAGGTGGGTTATGTACAGTGTTTGTTCTCAGCTGMGAGGTTCTGCAGGCTCCAGTTTCCTCTGTCATTAAACATTAAACTGCTGGACTTTCCACTCTGCCAGCAGGAKATCCTGGTGATGATGGCCGTGGTGGCAGGTGGTCTTCCTCCTATTTCTCTGCAGAAATGTAGTAAATGACTACCAGACCCGTGTGGCAGTGGGACCCCCCACATGTGGAAATGTGAAATTCAAAACTGGGGGATGCCATCACTGTGTGTGAATCCAGGGTGCCTGGGTTTGTCTTTCTTTGCTTCTTATTATTTTGAACTATATAAAAATATATATACACAGTAATTTGAAAAAAATGCTACGTGATTGAGGTGTTATTGTAAGGTTGTATGGTTTGCTCAATAGTTGTGTTGCCCATGTCCTCCCTTTGGAAGGAACTGCTTCTTGTTGTCGTTGCTCCTTCGKGGCCTGTTCCATCCTGCTTGCTGGTGTTCATCAGCACAAACTGGTGAGTGTAAAAGTGAAGGTCGACACTTACCCCGAGGAACATTTCCCTGCAAGAAGAGTATCATTGCTGGAGTAAAACCGTGCTTTTCTTTAGCTGATTCCAGCGCAGGAGCTCAAAAACAGGTTTAAATCCCTTTCAGTAGAGATGAGTTTCAACAAAATTTTCAGCATGTAAGGAACGGTTGTTTACTTCCAGTGGGGTTSAGGAGAGAGCAAGTAAAATCCTGGGATTCATGCAGGCATTGAGGGAGCTGAAGGACCACCCATTCTCTGCTGTGGTATTGGGAATGGCTGTCTTGTAACTCAGGTGTTGCTGGTAGGCACTTAAAAATATGGGATGCAGGTGGATTCCCTATCCAGCAARCACACAAGACATTGGGTGGGTTGCAATTCCCAGCTGTGTTTCTTCATGTCTGTACCACCATCATTTAGAGGAAAGTAATGTTCCCCTCCTGTGTTAAGGAACTTTTTATTCAAGGAGGCAAAATGAGACTGGTGTGAGGTAGCCAGGACGAGAGTGCCACCTTTCTCACGGCAAAACCGCCTGTCAAAAYCTTCCTGCTCATGACACAGCCACGAAGGCAGCACAGCCAGGGCTCGATGGAGCCTTTGCCCAGGCAGAAAGTTTTATCAGCCATTCTCCTGCAGCGCGGGGCGTGTGTGGTAAAACCGAAATCTTTCTCTGCATAGCTGAAGGATGGAGCTGTGGTTGCTCTGCAGTGGCAGAAGGGATTGATGTGTGTTTGATCTGGGAGAGGTCCTGGTTTGAACCTGAAACTCCCACCCGTGCTGGGGCCAGGGCACACCGAGCACCAGCGTGTGGCAAACGGCAGCCACGGGGCACGTCCCTTCCTGGCTGTGCCCTGCTCTGGAGACGGGGAACTGCAGCTGGCGTGGTCTCAGACACCACCCCTGCTCACCACAGCTCCCTTCTCACTGCTGTTTCCTCGTTTGCTTTAGCAGAAGTGGGACATGCCACGCTGGTTTGTGAGCAGACAGCGGGGAGATGGGAGCCAGCCTGGCAAAAGGTTTGTTTGTGTGATTTTTTTTTGCAGTAGTGAGGAGGCAGTTTGRCACTGGGCACGGAAATGGAAACAAAATAAAATTTTATCCCACCCCTGCTCAAGATTTCTGTGGCAGCTTTGTCCTGCTCTTTCTCCTTGCTGTTAGACTTAGTTTCTCCACAAGAGAAATGAGGAAACATGCTTGTGTTTTCATCCAAACTACAGACAGCCACTCGCTGCAGTGGCTCAGGTTAAGATTAGGCTGTGCATGCCATGGAAATAGAGGAGAAAGGCAGAAGATGTTATCGCTGAGAGAGTGGGCCTTTGCACTCAGTTTTCAACCACCTTTCAGTGGGCACAACTTTCCTGTGAGGCTACATTGATGGGACTGGAAAGAAATTTTTGGCTCATCCAATTCAGCTCCTTGTTGTGTCTGCCAGTCATCTTTACCACTTCCTCTAACAAACTTTCAGATTTTCACCATATGCTCTGCTCTTACCAAAGCTCTTCCAGATTCAGATTACGTGTAGGATTTGCCATCTTTTTTCCACTATTACTTGGGAAGGGAATGAAAGCAAAGCAAAACAAGAAAGACTGAAAGTCAAATCGCTCTCCTTCTTGTGGTGTGAGATCCTTCACGTGGCTTGGAGCAATCCCAAGGACAAACACAGGCTGGGTAGAGAATGGGATTGAGAGCACTCCTGACTTGTGGGTGTTGATAGATCAGAAGCTTGAAATGACCCAGAATGTGCCCTCACAGCCCAGAAAGCTTTACCATGCCCTGGGCTGCATCACGAGAAGTGTGACCAGCAGGTCGAGGGAGAGGATTTTCCTCCTCAACTTCACTCTCATGGGATCACACATGGAGTGTTCCATCCCACTTTGGGGAAACCCAAAACAAGAAGGATGAGGACCTCCTGGAGTGAGTCAAAAAAATGCCACAAAGGTGCTCAGAGGTCTGGAACACCTCTGCTATGGAGATAGGCTGGGGGAGTTGGGATTGTTCAGCCTGGAGAAGGCTCCAGGGAGACTTTATAGCTCCTTCCAGTACCTAAAGAAGCTACAAAAGAGTTGGAGAGGGACTTCTTACACAGACATGTAGTGACAGGACAAGGAGAYATGGCTTTAAACTGAYARCAGGGAGATTTAGATCMGATATTAGGAAKAAATTCTTKAYTGTGAGAGTGTTGAGACCATGGAACAAGTTACCCAGCAACTCTGTGAGTGTCCCATTCCTGAGGGTGCTCAAGACAAGGCTTTGAGCAACCTKGGATAGGGAAAGTGTCCCTGCCCATGACAGGGGGTTGGAACTGCAGGATCTYTRAGGTCCTTTYCAACCCWAAYCATTCTGTGATTCCATGATTCTTATGAGTAAGGTGGTTTATATCTGAACAGAGAYGGCTGCACCATGAAAAGCAGAGCACAACGCTCAGAAAGCAAAACTGGATCAACCACATGAACTTCACTGCAATGCACTGAAGGAATCCCTTTGGATTATGCCAAAAGCCAAGCACATTTCTTTAACTGAGTATGCAAATGGGTGTACAACCATTTGAGAAGAAAGTCCTTCCTGTAGCCAGACTTTGGTGTGCAAAGCAACCTCGGGCCCAGCCCTGATCCCCCCTCATCCAGCTTTSGTCTCCCCCATTTTTGGCTCTTTGCAACCCATTATTCCCAGGCCATGAGTTTTCAGGGACCCTCAAGGAAGGTGAATGAGCTAAACTGGGAAGCCAACGTGCACCAGCTAAAAACATTTAGCCCTTGTGGGGATGCTCTCATTCAGGAATAAAGTCGCCTTACATTGCTGTAGCTAAATCCTCAGAGGAGGATTAAGMACTAAAGGCATTTTAATCCTAAATGAGAACATGCACATATGCTTTAATTTATGGGCACTGACTTCACACCTGTAGTTAGMTGACTTGCCCTCTCTTTCCTACACTTGCCCTGTGTAGGAAAGCTCTAATGAGACGCAACTGGAATTTGGGTGATGCTATTGCTATTAGCTCTTTTTTAAGGTTTTTGTAGTTTAGGTTTCAGTGCATTCCTTGTGGCTTGAGTTGGGGTCTTTTCCTCTTTTTGGTCTTTTCAGATACCCTTTCAGTTTTGGTATATAGCATGTTTGATTGGAAGAATTTCAGATGGAAGAATTTTACCTTCAGAGAAGCATATGCTTTTTGGCCATTAAAACTATTTTGAATCGAGATGGGAACTGATAGGAAGCAGCCTCCACCTGTGGCTTGGAATAATTATTTAAATGAGAGGGGACTCTTCCTTTAAGTGTACACTTCTCCTTCATAGAAATTCATAACTCTAAGTGCTCAGCCAAGTTACCCAGTTGGTTTCCTAATGCTCTGTGTACAAACACTGCAAAAAGTAATTTCCTCTGGGCTGCTTCATATTAATTTTTTTTTTTTTTTTTTGAGAAATCTCTTGCTTTGTTGGGTAAACACTTGAGTGCAGAGACCAGACAGGACAGATAGACACCTAAATTTCATTAGTGCAATGATTCCACCATACTGGGCTGCTTTTTTGCTTCCAAGGAGCTCAACCATGACATGTGCAAGGGGGAACCAAGACCACCTACGCTGTTCTTTCCTCAGCTGCAGCTCTTTAAGGTGACTGCACAGAATGAAATGTGGGCAGAATTAGGTCATGCTAATGCACYGATAACTTTCCTGGCTGGGAAATTCTGCATTAGCTTTCTAAGAACATCCAACAGCACCCATTATCCTGAAAGTTAATGTCTGTGGGGAGAGGGAAGTGGATTTGGTGTTGTCAGCCTGACAGAGGGTCTAAAGCACAAATCTTATGAGGAGTGGCTGAGGAAACTGGAGTTGTTTAGATYAGAGAAAAGGAGGCTCAGGGGGGACCTTATTGCTGTCTACAAATCCCTGGAAGGAGKTTGTATGGGGGAAATTGGTCTCTTCTCCCAAGTAACAAGCAATAGCACAAGAGAAAATGGCCTCAAGTTTCACTAGGACACATTTAGATTGAATATTGTGAAGAATTTTTTCACGGGAAGAGCTGTCAACACTGGAACAGGATGCCTGGGAAAGTGATGGGATCACTGTCCCTGTAAGTGTTGAAAAWACTTGCAGATGTGGTACTTAGGGAYATGGCTTAGGGGTGGGCATGGCARTGATGGGTTAATGGTTGGACTGGATGGTCTTGGAGGCCYTTTCCAGCCTTAGKGGTTCTTTCATTCTCTGAATTTACCAGAAGACAACTGTGGCTCCAGGTGCAGTGGTACCCAGCAGACAAGGATGTTGGGTTAGAAGAGGGCTGGGAACAAAAGCACAACCCCTGATCCTGCTGTTCTCTGGTTTTCTCAGCTGGTAAATAAATATCTGTTCTCTTTGCTTGGAAACTTCTATTGACCTTTGATGAATCTCAGGTATTTCAGGAGTGGTGATTTGAAACAGGAGTAATTTCGTCGCCTAGATAGATCTTTCTCCCTTTGTTGACTTGAGGAGCCAAAAGAGGCAACACTTTCCATTTAGACCACAAATTCGCTTAGTACTAAGCTCCTGGGGTTATAAAGCTGGGGCTCTGGGTTATAAAGTGAATATTATTATAGCAATAATAATAAAATTATTGTTATTATTATAGCATGCTCAACATGRTACTTCATTCTCCATGTAAGGTAAGTGGATACACCTTCCCATTTGTCGTTATCATTATTTACTAATTATTTCTATGGCCAAATGTGTTTATTGCTCCACAGAAACAAAGGAGAATGGGCTTAGATTGAAACTGCCTCTTGCTCATAATAGCTTTCATCCACTAAAAAGGAGGGAAAATAGCCAAGATTCTTTGTTCAAAGGATTGTTTGGTTTTGATTTTCCTGTTGTTGATTACTCTAAAGTCTTTATGGCAAATATAAAATGTTCTCACCTGCACCCTGATACCTGGAAATCAGTATAACCTGGTCAACGACTCCGAGCTTTTTCAGGAGCTGATCCTCTTCTTTGCAATGTATGAGCTGTTGCCAAATTTGAAGCATGTGAGTGGTAGTGCCAGAAACGGTAGACTTCATCTGCCCTTTGAGCAAAGTGCACCTTTTCAAGGAGTTTTTAAAATGGGTTGCTCTTTCTTTCTAAATAATCGGAAAATTTTAATTGTATTGTTCATCTGCAATTCTTACAAAGCTTTCTAAAAGAAACAGAAAAGCTCAATTTCCACATGAAAACATATTCAATTACACACCAGAGAAGCAGAAAAACAAACACTTTAAACCACTGCAAGATGTAAAAACACACACTCCCTTCATTAAGAGGTGCCAAAGTRCCTTTCAAGTGACCATCAGCATTTAGAGCTGAAAGCTTCCTAGGCCTTGAGGTATTTTTACACAGACTTCCCCTGACTTGAAAAGTCTGTCACTTTCATTTTAAAGTAATAATTAAATTAATACCTAAAGTGAATTTTGAAGTGACATGTTGTTATACTGCAGGACAAGCAGGTCAGTGTTGCAGGSAAATGAGAACATGCCGTTGCGAGCATCGCCTTTCTGCTCTTCCTTGCGTCAAACTTCACTCCCTCATGTAAATCATRCAGCTCAGCAGACCTCAAAACAATTTACAAAGGAATTACAATAAATTACRCTCATCCCTGTTTTCACAGAGAAGGAAACTGAGGCAGAGAGAAATGGAGTAACTCGTCAGGTTTCTGCAGCAGGGCTGTTGCAAAGGCAGGCAGGATCCAGGTCCTCGGGCTCGTCACGGGTGTCAGGGCACATTGTGCAACATTACGTGCAAARTGTGTGTTCTCTAATTGCTACAGACTAAATCCTAAAGGAAATAATGAAATGCACTAATCCAAACTAATTGTGCACTCTACCTTTCCAAGCAGTACGGGATCTTCAATCAARTAGAGTACCTATTAAACCATATCACAAATACATTTGAAAATARGAAAAAATTGGATGTTTTAAACATATTCTAGCTCTTTAAACAAAGTGACTTTAAAATATTTCCATACAAGTGTGGGGCTGGAAGTGTGCTGTCTTTTCTTTTGTCTGATCCCGATTTCATACAACGTCAGGGGCTCTCACTTTTTAAGGGATGCTGTGAGATTYATGCTACCATCAGACTGCAGGGCTTCTGTTGCTTTCAGCAGCACCAGTGATAAAACTTCTGATTTTAAGACCAACACAAATCTCTACTCCTTGACCAAATAAATCTAATGACAGTGCAATAAAAAATTCACAACTCCTATCTGCATGCTCTGTCTTTATTCCATCTCTGCCCTTCAAGGGGGTGAATTCTGCTCTAGCTTGAGCAGAGGAGTTTCATGGGGTAAAGATGTACWGAAAGGGAGGCACATTTTTTCATGCCGTGGTGAATTTGGCCTCTAGGTAGCAAATTCTTCCCTCTGTTACTACATTACACYCTCATGCACTTTTTCTGGGGCAGGGAATGTCTTTCTGCTCCGTGCATGTGAAGGGCTGGGTGCACTGCGGTTCTGGGCCACGGTTTGGGGCTCCTAGGCACTACCACATGCTGCATAATTAATATTAGTAATGAATAATAATAATAATAACAGCTATAATCATAACAATAATAACAGCTGAATAGGAGGGAGCCCCATAACCTTGCCCTTGGGTGCCTTGAGTAGGAAACACAAGCCAAGGCAATTCAAGAGAGACACCAACAACAGGGTTACAGCAGCCCCAGCAGCTGCTGGCTTTCCTAATAAGCATTATAAATGTGGCTGGGAGAGAGAGGCAGTGCACAGCAATTTCACATTACCAGGCTCCGTGTACAGGGCAGTGTACCATCACCGATGGAGTCATTTCAGTCTCGACTGGAAAACCAGTGGGAGTTACTGCTCTGGAACGTTTTTCATTGAAGGGAGAGCAGCCCCAGCAGCAAGCTCTGAGAGCAGCACTGGGGTGTAGAATGAATTGCAAACAACTCTTGCTTTTATGTCTTCTACAAAAATGCTTGAGTGGTGAGACTCAAGCAATTATGGAAGGTTGCTCCGTGGTGCCAGCCAGTTGGTTATCACTGGGATGATAAGCAGCTCTACCTGTCACCTCTTTATTCCAATGAATGGGGCCCACTTTGGTTCTGGCACATCCCCACTGACCCTTAATTTCTTGCAGGGCATCCCCACCTTCTAGTGGTGACAGCACTTCTATGAAAAAAACCCCATCCCTTGAGAAATGATAGCAAATGAATTATTGGAATTTGTATTTTTTGCTCCACTGTTACTGTTGTTATTCTGCCTTTATATCTAGTCATTCTCTAGTGATTCCAGAAGGCTGTTTGATACCTGGAGAGGAGGAACGTGATCTTTACGTCACTATTTCAGGTTCCTGGTGCAGAAAAGCTTTTGATAGCACAATCTGTCCTTCCACAAGCATAACCCAGGCATAGCATCGACAGCTATATGACAGCTTAGCACACATATTTAAGTCCTCTGGAAAACAAGARCAAACTGAAGCTTTGCACTCAGAAAGAAAACAGGATCTGTTTGGCCTCATGTCCCAGTGACAATGTTTCTCATGGTCTCCATTTAACCTTCCATTTATTGCCTCTCCCAGGAAGACCCTTGAGCAGCGGCAGCAAAACAATGGTTGGAGTGAGCAAATATTGTCTGAATAAAGGGGTTCAGCATGCCAAGCCAAATCCTGGACACTTCCAGTCTACTGCAAACCCAAAGAAACTCTCTTGATTTTTGTGGCATTATTGTGAAGCAAAGCCCAGCTCCTCAGGGCCCTTCCCAGTCATTCCTGGAAGGGTCAGTCTCTGCTCTTAAATCCACCACACCCTTGCTCTTGCCAGCAGCCAGCTCCTAGGTCACAGCCATTAACCTACTGCCCGTGCATTTCAATCGGTTTTTATGCCCCTGCTCCTCTCTCATGGAAGGCTTTTCCTGAATTTCACTCCTCTGATGTTTAGAAATCTTCRAATTTCCAGCCTTACGGCCAGTTTGTTCTTGTGCCAACATTGTCCTTGTGCTCAAATACCTCATTTCCCTCCATGGCACTTGCCCACCTCCCGTTCCCTAGGATGTATTTATAGAGAGCAATCATATTCASTGCTAACCAGTGCCTGCTCAGCACCTTCCAGTATAGAACCCTGGCATCTGTCTTACAGACACAGCTTAAAGTGCTTCCTCTGTGTCTGAACGCAAACAGAGTTCCCACCCTGTTCYAAACACGGTGCTTGCACACGCTGGATCTGGTCCAAACGGCCTCAGGATTGCCTATATACTTAATTTAAATGGCAACAAAAATAAATCTCAACCCAAGCCGTCTCATGGGATGGGCTCTTTGCAAACAATGGAGATCCGTGCCCTTCTCTCGGTTCCCTCTGCCTGAGAAAAAAAAAGGGCAACTCTGAGTTGCGGAGGCTGAATTCCCTTCCCACCTCGCCAGTGCTCTCCCCCTGCCCTGCTGCCGGGGTCTCACTGGGGAGGGAAGCCCCTGCAGTGGTGCTGATAGGACTGGAGTTGTCTGGCTGCCAGGGTGAATCAGAACAGCTCCGTCTCTAACATCCCACTGCCTGTTAATTAATGCATTAATGAATTGCCTTCTAATTCCTATAATCATCCTTATTTTTGGGGGTGAGCAGGCTTTCAAGGTTGCACAGCTTGCCCAAGGCCACATAAGAAGTCAGTGGCAGAGCCAAGAAAGGAACCTGGGTGCCCTGGCTCCTGGGCTGGGCCAAATTGTCTTCTTTTGGTAAAACACCCTATGCACCATTTCCTTCGCTCCTGCAAATGCGCTCAGTGCGACGAAGCACCTTTTTTTTTTTTTTTTTTTTTTTTTTGCCTTACAGCAAGGCTGCAGCAAAGCGTGTAACAAACTGAGATTTGAAGCTGCCTTCAGCAGTTCCTAATCTCTGCAAACGTTATACTCTTTGTGGTAAGGAGCTTGGGAAGCTCTCCCTGCCTCCTTTGTGAAGGCAGATACGTGGAACTGGCAGGGTATTGTTTTCACTTCTGAGTCAAGCTCGCCTTCTGTGCACAGATAAAACTTCCTTCAAAGTCAAGAAGAGTTTTGCTGAAGTGCATTAGCCCAATTTGTTTTTAACTTGTATGTTACTTCACTGACATAAACAAGTACAAACTGGTGCTGATGCTATAGGCAGCCAGTACAACTACTKCAGGGGGAACTGGTTTGTGATCTGTTCATGCATTGAAGGGAAAACTGTTCAGTTCTGGTGATCAAATATCTCTTTTCATGTAATTAATAAGATTTTTTTTTTCAATTCTCCATGGCAATGCTACTTTTACATGCCTAAATTAAAAATAACCTCTGTTAATTTCATGTRTAAACATGAATGGGATTATCTTCAGTATAGCTGATATTATCATTATTATTTTTTGTTATTTCACTATCATTATTATTCAGGGTTCATCACAGAGGTAATAATTCAAGACAAATTAGGCAGAATTTACACTGACCAAATCCATCCTAGAGCTGCTTCATCACCTTTAAGTGACTCACCTTGAGATGGTTTCATGGACTTTGTATATAAAGTGACATTTACCTTCTTTTCAATTTCCTGTGTAGTTGTTATTCACCAGGGCAGCCCATCAAAYGAGAATCTAACTAACAAAAATATGCATGTAATTTATTATACRGATTCATTCTTCCAACACACTATTATTTCCTGTTAGAGGTGGAGGASTCAATTTACATGTATGGTTATGGCTTTTGGGTGGGAAATTTTCACCAGAAAAAGAACCTTTTTTGGAACAGACCTGTATATTTTAGTACTTTTAAAATTTATTTTAAAACTTCAACTAATCTTGAGTGGCACCAGCATTGCTGAGGGTCTTGACTGTTTTCTGCTTATGACTAAAACTGAAAGTTATCTCAATTTTGTATTGAAGTTTCTATAACACACCAAAATTCAACCGTTTTCTTCTCTGTATTGCAGAATTGGGACTTTGAATGTCTTGTATTCAAGGGAAAAAACAGAACTGTAAAGTCCCACCTTCCAAATGCAGAGATTTTAATCAATCCAAGATCTGCTCAGCCTGCAGCTTCTTGCCCAGAAGAGGACCAGACTGGGGTGATGGGCTCAAACATTCTGCTCTCACTGCCATAAGAAAGCTGTTGGGGATTTATGGAGAAGAGTCCATGGAAGTCCTAAAGAAAGAGATCAGAGGAGGAGGCAGAAGGGAGGCTCCTGCCTGGTGGTGTGAAGATTGCTGATTCAGGGCTGCAGCCCTTGCAGGAGTTAGTGTGCTCTGCAGTGCGAAGGGAGCCAAGCCACTTATGCAATATTAATATTAATAACTGCTTTGCACTTCTATAGTGCCTTTCATCCGAGGATTTCAAAGCGCTTTACAAACATTAATTAATTAAGGCCCATAACACCCTGTGAGGTAATGCAAGTAGATATTACAGCTCATGCAGAGGCCAGAATTGCCAGCATTACAGGTATAATCCTCTAGCAAGAGTTAACTTATTCTTGAGCAAGCTTTCTTACTTATAGGCATAAACAGGCTTCCCTTTAACACTGAGCTTGTCTTTTTTTTTTTTTTCCTTCTTCCCCTTGATCCGTCAGTCTTCACACAAGCAAAACTCCCACTACGAGGCAGCCAAATGAGGTGAATGAGCAGTWCTTCCATCTCCTAGCTCACTGCTTCCTCTTTGATCGTCTGATAAAATTGTAGGATATTGAGAGGCTGAAGAGTTGTGTCACATATTAGTGTCCTGCTTCTGTGGGGTTTCCCTGTTCTAAATATACTTTGCACCAGGGAGATTAAAAAAGGAAGTGAACTAAAATATGTTTTATGGCACCTGCTTATCAGATGACCTCCCAACAACCTGCAGACATTAGCTAATGTAGCTCTCATGGCAGCTGGTCATAAATGTCATTAGTGCCATTGTAGCCAGGGATTTTTTAACCATTCCCAGCTCCTGTATTTCAGGGCTGAATTTRGGGCTGGTGAGGAAAGAGCTGACCTCTTAAATCTTCTGCCCTGTTCATTGCAGACCTTTATTTAGTTCTGCTCTTGCACTTTATCAGCTCAACGTTTGCACCCATCCYATTTCCAGCCCACCTTTTCCTCTATGGAAGGTATGGGATGCTTTTCCATCCATTCCTGTCTACTCCATGGAGGACTAGAGTAGGGTCAAGCTGAGTGAGGTCCATTCCAGGCAGCTCTGAGTGCACCTAAAAAGAGGTCCTGCTCCAAAATTCAGCATTGAGCACTCACTGGGACACTTCTGGCTACGCTGAGTCACGTTTTGCATTTAAAAATGCTGGCACATATCCCTTGGTCCATCCTGGCAGGAGCAGACCTGTCCAAGGGGAACCCATGTGGTTGGAAAAGCCATAGCTGTGCTTTTATTTTCCAGTGCTCACAGCTACTCTGCAATCCACAACAAGCAGAAAATTGCTGTTTATTTTACATGCCAAGAAATGCCCATTTCTCTGCCACTGGCCCATCTCCCACCATCTTCCCTCTCACTTTTGGGGTTGATGGAGCTGATCCCTCTGGCTCCAGGTTCTACAGACTCAAGGGAAGTGTTTTAGCTATCCCACCTGATAGGTGCAAAGGGACCTTTGGGGGAAATTAGTCCAGAGCACAACTTCTCCAGGATTTGCCCATTCAACTGCATTCTGAAACTGCACAGACATTAGCTAATTAATGTGGTGAGTTCATTAAACCAATTAATTGCATTTCTTTCTGTGAGTGGGCTGGGCCTATCAGTCATCTTCATAGAGTGCCGTTTAGGGCGTTAAAAATATTCTCTTCATCAAATTAAACTTTATTAAATAATAACTCCTTCCAAATTCTGGGCTAGGAATGAACAACGTCACTCTAACCACAAGAGCTGTTTATTGCGCATAAACTCCTTTTACTGCCCTGCCAGCTGTGATAAAACCAATTCAGATGCATATTCTTAGTGCAGTAAGCACTTTCTCCCCTTTCATAGTCTTGCATTAACCCAAAGACTCTGTCCTTTTGTGCAGAACTCCTGCTGAAGTCAACGGGAATTTTGTGTGCGCAAAGAATGCGAGGTTGAGAAGTTACACGTCTGTGTGTTTGCCAGCAAAGGCATTGTGCTTGCCACAAGGGGCTTTTTGGCAGGCAAGAGAGCATTTTGCATTTTTCAAAGACAAGCAGAACTGAAGAAACACTTGAAGGCAAGGGGGGAAAAAAAAAAAAAAAAAAGAAAGTTGTCTTTCGGCTTTGATTCTCCCCAATTCTAAAGTGAGTCTGAAAATATCTCTTTTTATTTTAAAAGAATTTTAAGATTTGTCTTTTAATAAAACCCTTTTTTTTTAAATTTAAAAAATATCTTCATTTTTTGGAACTTCTCAGAACTCATGGGCTTCTCTATTAGAAGACATCTTTACCAAGACTATTTTCTCCCTCAAGATTTTTTAGACAGTGAAGTTAAAACGTGCTAAAGTAATAACAATAAGCAAAAGGATGATTGTTTCTTAAAAATTCAACAAAAATATTTTGGTTTTAGGTTTTAATATCTAAATTTCTGCTTTTGAAATCTAATTAAAAAAATTAAAACATTTAGGGAACATATTTCTTTCCACTAAAGGTACACCAGAAAGTTTCTATTTTAAGATATGTTGAGCAYCATACATTGAACATCAGGTCTGATTCTTGACATTCAAAAAATCAGCCCATATTASAGTAATTTCTCTATYRTAATTTCATCCTTGAAGATCTACTYGATATTGATTTATGGCTGCTAGGAGCAAGTAAAAGCAGCATTTTGAAAACTTTAGTAATAAAAAAGGATACAAGTGTCTAAATGCCACTGCAGGTGTCTAAACCCACGGCCTAGATCTTCAGTTCCCACTCAGTGATCACTCTTTTGTGATCTTAAATTGTGGATACCCCATCACTGAAAGTGTTCAAGACCAGGTTGTATAGGACTCTGAGCAAACTGATGTATTGGATGGTGCTCCTGCCCGTGGAAAGCAGTTAGAATTAGATTATCTTTGAGATCCCTTCCAACCCAAACCATTCTATGACTCCATGATTCTGTGATTTTATGATTCTGCATCCTCTGGTGCACATAAGGYCCAAGAACAAGTCTCAGTGCCTCTGGCAGGATGTCACCTCACATGGGACTAAGCAAGGGGGGACACTTAGCWTTCTGTCTAGTTGAGGAAMCCCTTAGCYTAYTTCATGGGTAGTTGCTCCAACTACYTGGCAGCTGTCTCACACTRCTCAACTCCATATGCASGTACTCACTGAAAAAAAMAAAAMAAAMMCMAAMCCACCTTTTGACTTCTTGTAGCTTTTGAAGGAACTTAAGGGGAGAAATTTGTTGGAAAATTGTGACTTCCCCTCCTCCCACCCCTTTGTTTTCCACAGGAAGGCTTAAAGCTGCTCAGTGACTCAGTTTTTTTGGCTGGTCTACGTTCTGCCAAAAGTGCTTGACCTCCACAAGGAGAGCTGAGTAGCCAAACTCTGGCGTTTGGATTTCTTTTGCCATCCCAAGCACCTAAGATGCAGGCATTACAGCATTACACCTAGCTTGCACATACCTAAGTCTCCTCATTAGGTCTAGCTTTTAGTTTTGTGGCTCTTTCAGAAACATCAGCCTTAGATGGAAAAATCTGCCTTACTGCACATAGGATGTTTATGTCGAAACTTGATAACACGAAGATCCTGCGTCCCAGCTTCTTCAACTCATCATTCTTTTTCTTAATTAAATTAGGGCAATTTATATCAAACATGCTAAGATTAAATTGGAGACTCTTGGAAGAACTCCAACCAATTAGAATCAKAGTTAAAAATAAATTCATATCTAAAAGACAAAGAAACCTGAAAGACCACAGCAGACCACAAAACATTGTAAGAATTTGAAAATGAAGCTGCAGGGAAAAAAATCAATTGCATTGTGGCCAATATTAATCTCCCATCAATAAATTCCATATCTTTCACTGCTTATGGTAATTGCCCCAGTGATTCCCCTTAAAGTGGTTCTTGAGCACTTAGAGGGCCTGTTGATAGCATCTTATCAGTTCTYAAAGCAATGGTGTGAAAGCACAAATAGGAACAGCGGCCCAGGCTGAGAAAAAATGTGGTCTTTAAAATGTGYTGATTTGACAAAAGGTTGTTGTTTGTCACAGACATTAGTTTTTATCTGCTTAGTGGATAATTCTTCCAGAGGGGTCTTTGCAGTGTCTCTCTGACATTGCAGCTCAGCTTGACATGAGGGGGATTTTCCAGTAAAAGTAAGTATTGAAGAAAAGTAGGTCCTAATTCCAATTGCTTCCTCAAATGGACTTTTTTTGGAATTGTGGCTTGGATGCTTTGGGATGGCGTGTGACTTTTCATGGGTTCCTGCCTGAGGGCTTCTGCTTTCTTCAGCCTGAGAAATGACAGGAAGGAGCTCATGCTACCGTGAAAATGTTGTCGTAAAAATGGTTGTCACACCAAAGGGAAGTGGGCTTGGTGGTTTTGGTTCTTTTCTTTTGGAAAGTGTCTTGAGTCAGAACTAACGTCCATGAAAGCTGATTGCTGACCTTGATTGACTCTTGGGAAGCATGCACAATGTCACATTTGTTGTGTGCAAAACGGCATTCACAATTTCCATTTGTTGCCAGAGCCCATCAGCTTTCATGGACTTTAGGAAGTATCCAGCTGAATCTCTCTTCATGCTGCTTTTGCAGCCAGAACATGTAAATTGCACAGGCCAAACCATGCAGAAAATATCTAAGTGGCCRTCAGTGTCAGGGACACTGTTTGGGTCTAGAATATTTGCATATTTTCAAAACTGAGGAAACATTTTTCATGCACCTTTTGCCAATTCCTAGACGACCCTGGCTATTTTTTTTTTTTCTGTAGGGCTCACAATATTCTCAAAATGCCCAAAAATGATAAGTGGCAGAAGGGACTTGCCAAATAYGAAAAGATTTCTGGGATTCTGTTCAAATAATACCATAAAAAGGCAGCAGAAGAGAGGTACATAGGGATTTTCAGACAACATGTTTCAACAGGATATACTGAGCATGACCTTGTGATTATTATGTGTATCCATGTTACTCTTCCTGATGACCACACATGGAGATTGATGTCCTTGTGTTCGCTCACCAATGAATGTTATATTTTGCTTATTATTTAGATTTCCTTAGGCTTAAATGGCATTTTCTAGATTTTAYAGAAATGTTCCAGAATTTATCCCTTCCAAGGTGGCATGTGCTGTTKGAAATTAAACTAAAAGACATCTCTTTGATGTTACTTTTCATTCTAAACTTAGCCATCACATGCCAAAGCCCCACTTTTGATTGAACACAGCTTTCTTCGTTTTTGTAAGGTTTTTTTTTTAAGTAAAGATCTCATTAAAAATTAAATTTTCATTCCCCTGTAATGTATCAGCAAGATTACAGAACTCTGATTTACTGTTAGGATCGGAAATTAACTTCAAAAGACAAGAAATGGAAAGTGGTGGCTTATTCTCCCATGGCATATTACAGCAGTAAGAGASAGAGTGATATAGTGATATCAGAAATGTATTTTTCTCTCAAATGAGGAAAGCTATATTAATTCWTTTCACACCTGTATATTTATTTGCATTTAAGGACACTTTTCTACCCTAGGTAAACATCTGGGATAAGTCCCAGGCTGGTGTTACAATTGTAAAATATCCTGGCAGATAAGAAGTTTCACTTTTCTGACGCATCCCCTGCCAGACATATTCCCTATTATGTATTTATAAGCTAAATTAGGCAAAGCATGAGTGTTCTGGCTTGCATCCAGCTGCACATTTAAACCCACTCTGGACAGCAAGCAGGAGGGGTCCCACTGAACCTGGTTACATGCCATAAAGGAACTATGCACTGAATTGCCCAACTGGGTCTGAGCCAGGGTGCAGAATATTTTGAGGATCCAGGCCATCCCACAGYCACCTCTATGGTTTCTGAGTATCTGCCTTAAGTCATTCAGTTTTTTGAAATAGCATCTCTGTTGTGGTATGTTATCCCTCCTTCCTTCATAAAAATCTTTATTGAAGTTTCAACTCTGTCCTTAAGGCCTGATCCAGACCAGGATAGGAGGCACTGCATTCCCAGCTGTTCTTGGAGATGGCTGAAGTCACCCACATGGGTTGAGATATCCTGCTGGAAGAGGCCCTTTGCTTACCCTGCTTGTTTTTAGCTCTGTGGACTTTTTTGAAGGGTGACCTGGAGATGAAAACTCACAATCCTGGGAKATTCACCAGCAGAGAAAGTTTTGTCATTTGCAGAAAGTGCTAACAAAGGGGTTTTTAATACTCATTTCAAATGAGACAACCTTCATAGCAATACCTAACTCTTGAGGACCCGTGCCCAGAATGGATCCCCTACTCAGTGTTAAGACCTCACGTCAGTGTGTGATGCGCATTTAACACCTTACAAAAATATTTCCAAAGCCCCACACTGAGCAGTAAATGGCCAAGAAAGMAAACACGAAGTGGAAGTGCATGAACCAAGGCTGCAGGGAAGTATGGATGGTCCCAGGCTTYACCTGAGCAGGTCTTCAAAGGACTAAGCAAAGTCAGCTCTGCTTTGCTTCCTTCAAAAAACACAGTCACCAAAGGAAAAGGAGGAGCCTCTTACCGTTTATGTTGTAGTTCAGTGGTTWAAACCACTTGCCCAAGAAAAGCAAGACAAGTTTTGGGTTTGCCTCTGCCTGGGAGGTTCAAACCTACGTTTCCCAATTGCCATGGGAGTACCCCGACCACAAGACTGCAGGTGACGCTGGGTGGAGAAAGCATTTCTGCATTCCTTGGTCAAGATGTGGGACTGTGCAGGAAAGATGAAGAGATTCCCATGACCCTTTGTGAGGAGAAAGAGATGCTTCTGGGGCATTTCCCYTTCTGTGTCCTGATGCCTCTTTATCTAGACACAGTATGAGATTTGGATTTGGGAAGGGGGAGTGACAATTTCAAGAGTGAGTCAGAGAGGAATTTAATGAATAAAGTGTTTTCTTCTAGAGATTATGCCCTCTACATTCTCCAAATCTCAGTCCATAACTCTGTAGTGCAAAATACTCATGCAGGAAAAAAAAATTAAACTTAAAAAAAAAATAAACTTTAAAAAAAAAAAATTAAATTAACTTAAAGTTAAGACAATGCTCTTTTTAAACCCTAGGACATGGATGCATGTTCTGCTTGAAAGTCGCCTTGGGTTACCATTACTCCTTCATTGCTTTCTCTCTACTCATAGTTTGAAAGAGGAAATAAATACTTTCTCCTTCCCATGCCCTGGATCTCACCCTCACCCAATAACTCAGAGTTTAGGATGGTTTCATGGGAAACGTGAAGTCTGAACCCCTGGGGCTGAGGAGGGCCCAGGACCCACTGTCCCGGTTCCTGGGTGAGTGCTTTAATCCTGAGTTTATTACAGGAGCAGAGGGCACTGTCGCTGCTGCCTCCTCCCCTGCCAGCTGCATTTAAAAGAAGAAAGCAACTACGACTGCATTCTTGAAGGGTGTGATCTTGTGAGTGAGAGGAAGGTGTGTTYCCAGAATTTCTCCAGGATTGGGTCCCTCAGGGGACTCTGGTGCCACCTTGCCTTGCCATGCTGGATTGCAGTGGAGCCGAGCCAGGAGGCACAGAATGAGCTGAGGCACCTCCAGGGTGAGATGCTGGAAGGAGGGTTTTGGGGGCTGTGGTTTTTTTGGGTGTTGAGATTTCCCCCAGATCTTTTCAGTCAGATGTCATCAGCAGGCACTGAGGTCCTTYGGATGGGCAGCCTCCATGGAGCCCTTTAATGGACACCACCAGCAAGGTTTTAATCACACCTCATACCGGAATACCCCTTCCAGGACATGCTCTTCACAAACCACAGAGAGAAGCTACAGAGGTGCTTTAATGCACCTAAGTGCCTTAATGCCACTTAAAATGGCATTTGGTCTTGAGCACAGTGGCTTTACTCTGAAAAGGGTTGATTTAGATAAAACGTAAAAAGGAAATTCTTTGTGAATGGTGAGACACTGGAAGAGCTTGCCAAGAGGAGCTGTGGATGCCCCATGCCTGGAAGTGTTCCAGMCCATGCTGGATGGGGCTTGAGCAACCTGGCTCCATGGAAAGTGTTCCTGCCCATGGCAAGGATGTTGAAACTGGATGATCTTTGAGATCCCTTACAGCCCAAACTATTCCATATACTTAGACTAAAGTATATGGGCTTAAGCATTGAACTTAAGCCTGTACTTAAGTGATGTGCAGCAGGTAGGCTAAAGAAAGGTTACTGGGATCTGTCTCTCAGTATCGTGGTCATTTCTTTTAATTGTTTTCCTCTGTTACTCCCTGTGAAACAAAAACAGTTCAGCAAAAATGGTTTCCTGTGTGCACTAAAGCAACATGGGACATTAATCTGGAAAATAGGGCCATGTCTCCAGTGAGATCATAGGGGATCCTTTTTGTCTCACCTAACGCGATTTCCCAGTTTACAAGATGGAAATAGCTTTCCTGTGACTGAAGGCGTCTTTCACACACTGTTTCTTTAAATTATCATTTGCAATCCCTCAAAGAGAAAGAGGCAAAGGAAACTGGGTGGGAATTAGTTGCTCCTTCACGTACATTGCACTAGTTACTGTGTGGGAGGATCATTATTTCTAATGATGATGGATGGTTCCTATATGAAAGGGTTTTTGCCTCTGTTGTTCCCCAAGTTGGAGCAAGAAAGGGTTACTATTTTAATGAGAGAAGTTGAAATACAATTTGTTGAGACGGATGAAAAAGAAAAACCATAAAAGCTGAATCAAAACAAATGGAATGCTTTACCTGATCACTTTTACGGTGTTGCTGCTTTCATAAGGTGTACACACACACACACACACACACACACACACACACACACACTGACATGAGCCTTGACTTCAGCTGTTTTGTACAACATCTTTTTTGCCCTCGTATCTTCAGAAGACAGTTTTCTCCAAATAAATATTTTCCAATGCCTATTTTTACCCAAAACACAAAGCAGGGAAAATGTGACTACAGAAAGCTTATACGCCGGCAATTCGTTCTTCTTTTTTTAGCAGCCCCCAACAGAGACCGTCTCYATTGCATAAGGACAGGAACCCGACACCTTATCACACCTATGTGCCACTATTACTCAGAGCCCTGAGGGTGCTGCCCAAAACAATGGCAAAAAAATCAGCTGAACGGGGACCCTCATGCAAACACGGCATAAAAGCATCCGTTTATTCCAATCCCTACTCAGCTGATTAAAGTGGGGAGTTGTCATGAAGATAGGTAGATAAATAGATTGATCTTATCTTTTTTTTTTTTTTTATTTTTAATAATTGGAGCCTTCCAACTTAACATATTTTGACAGTGGAGTATATTAAAAGCCATTAAAACAGCTGTTTTGCTGTAGGGAATATTACTTGTGGGTTGAATGCAGAGATATGTGTAGGTATTTATTCAGTAATCAATCATAGAGAGAAAAGACCTCGAATTTCAGTTGGAAGTTTTTATTTTTATCCTTTTCCTTACTACTGGTCTTTAAACCTGCTCTGAGGAAAGCTATACATGCCCGGCTGGTGCTCATCAAAAGCAAGCAATCACAGCTAAATCAGCATGCAAAATGCCACTCAACCTTGGGCCTTTATTAAAATTTGCTGGGACTCAATTTGAGATAGCGATCGTTCTTATTAAAAAGCAAAATGTAAGATAGTTTTTTTATATAAATCTCTGGATGGAATGGAATTGTTAATCAGCATAGGCTGATGTGATTTCTCTGTTGCAAATCCTGCCGAGGGCTCAGAAGTGGCACATTACCATAATTCCTAGGCTAGAGCTGGCAGCTTGAAAAAGACCTGCAAGAATCTTTAAAATGCTTAAGCAAAGCTGTAAGTCACAGCAAACAACACACACTGGGGATGGTTACCACAGGTTCGCCGTGTTATATAACAAAGTTTCTTCCTTCGGTCTGTTTGCTCTTACCACAATTTRCTGCTTTGTTGGGTAATTGTTTATGTTTTCTTGAGGAAAAGGACAACAACAACAAAATCCTAAATCTAACCAAAGCTCTGTTATTTCCACTAAAACCCAATCTATTTTTATACAAACCCCTCTTGCTGTGTTATGAATTTGATATGTGGCATTGCTCCACTAAGTACATATACACATATGTATTTTTACCTTTAAACTAGCACCAATTATTTCAGGGTCAGTTTATCACCTTTTATTCTCCTGGTCCTTTCCTGCTCTTACGCTGGTGCATTTCAGCCCTACAGTGTCTGCAGGTCAGCACTAAACATATCCCCACGACTATTTTGTGTATTAATTTAAAAATATTGTTGAGCTATTTGTTATCCCAGGCACTAATAAATTTGAACTACTATTACAGTTAATAAGGAACACTTAGTAATGCAAATGGMAATTATTTTGTATGATTGAAAACATGATGCCAATCTCTGCAGATAGAAAACTCTGCAGCTGAACTCTGCATGACCAGTACGATTATGTTTTATCTTTAATATTATTACAACATTCAAAGTCTGTTGTTGTGGCTATGCTAGACACTGCACAAATGTACAACAAAGAAGAACTGTTTTTCTATGTATGTTTTATTCCATCTGTAAATATAAAGAGCCAGGGATAATAACCAGTAAAACACAGTCCATACAAATGTCATAGTAGCTCACTGGCAGTACATCCTGGAGGCTGCRGCATCAATAAGGAATATTTTCATTGACTTGGATGCTTTTGGCTCAGGATCCAGCACCGACGGTTGGTTGGCTGCTTTCTTCTGGTCTTTAATCAGGAATGCACAAGAGGGAAAGGAAACAAAGAGCCTTAATGAGGTACTTCTACCTTTATATTGCTGGTCCAAATTTCATCCAGGCCAGTAATGGACAAAAGCATTTTTTTTTTCTTTTTTTTTTTTTGTTTAGTCTAGTTTAGTTTAGTTTTGTTTTGTTTTGTTTTAGGGTCTGGGAAATAAAGATGTTACTCACGGTCCAGTTCTCATGGGAGATGTATCCACCAAAAAAAAAGCAACTCCTCCCAGGACTTTGTTGAGGTGTTCTGCACTAAGACACTGAAAACTCATGGCATAAAAGGTGAGCTACCTGTTGACCTATGGGAAAGCCTTTGCAAACTGATGCATATGGAAAGAGAAAACTTGTTCCAATGTTGGTTCTTCCGTACCTGCCTTGAAGATTGTGAGAACAAATCGGTCATAGATTGCTGTCTGATAGTCATGAGTAAATTTTAATTCCAGCAAGCAGGCACTCCCTTTGGAAGGCAAAGACAGGCTCAATAGCACATGGAGAGACAGAATTGCAACCTTGCAAAAATCAGAGACTTTGTTTCGAGAGCCAAACAAAATTGAATGTGTTCCCCCCACACACATACATACACTATCATCAAATATTATCAATTTAATTGCTCGGCTCCTGCAGCTGTGAGCACAATATATCAGCTTGACTGGAATGGAATTCGTAATTCTCTAAGACACGTTCGAAAGTAAAATRTTGAGCTAAATTTTCAGCTAATGAGAATCAGCATAGTTCCACTAACCTCAGATAAGCTACTGAGCAAGCAGGAATCGTTCGAGTTCCTCTGACTTAGTTGGAATGCCTTCACTCGATTCAGCAGAGGAATATAAATTTACTCCAAGAATTTGTRTTTCTGCACCTTTTGGGGGATCTGATATAGCCAGTGCTTGGAACGAGCCAGCACGATGTGATACACCCCAGCAGATCTTCTCCAAACACCAGCGGCTCTGCCGTGGAGCTGTGCTGGCGAACCCGCTGCCACGGGATGCTGTCGACGCTTAAAATCTACACRGCTTAGGGGGCCACTGGAGAAGTTAATGGAAGAGAAAGCTGTTTAAAGTTGTTAAATATAGGGATGTGATCTCTGGCTCAAAAACCCTCCATCTGCAAATTTCTGGCATATTTGAGAAGTGCCATCATGTGCCTGCAATTTTCCTATGTTCTGTGCGTGTTTGTTTTTTGGCCTTTATTAAAACAGAATCCTAACTTGAGAGGACCTTTGCCCTTGACAAATATTGCTGATTTTAGGTTCACAAAAAATGGGTTATGAACCAGGACTTTTTTCTTTCTTKTCAGGGATTTTGCCTCCTTTTCCTTCACTCTTACACACACTTTCCCCTTTATTTTAAACATCTAAATAAATAAAAGGACAGTTAAGACAATAAATAGAAGAACATAAACTTCACATGTCCATTTTTAACTATTCTAGGAACAAGACGAGAATAGGAATATTTACCCTGGGTAAATTTCCCACTCCGTACCATCCTACCAGCTCAGAGCATAGTAATGGCAATTTTATGAATTAGGTAGAACATTTGTCTTCCATGCTTTAGTCAAATTATTATCACTAAAGATGAAGTCTAAATKGTCTATAACTGATATAGATATGCACACACAGATATGTATACRTATATAAGTATACATATATACTTACATGTATATATATTACTAGAAAAAKGAATTCTTTCATCTCACAGGTAGTAATTTGTGCCTGCACAAAGGAGATGAAAATAATAACACCTTTCCCTTGTTTTGCTGAGCTATTATTGATTTACTTAGGTGCAAAACCATGGAGAATTGGGCCCTTTGCATTTAATTCTGTGTGTTTCCCARCTATCGCCATGTGACCTATTTGAATGAAAGTTTAGCATTCTTGAAGGGTTATGTAAATGTATACATTAGTGAATAAACAGATGTTTTTTAATGAAAAACATATTTTCATGAGCYGTGTCACACTGATTTCTTTATTTACAGTATCAGATTTTTGATCTAATGGAAAAATGTGTAGAGCTGAGTTTACAAAGCCCAAATTCAAGTGGACATCCTTTAGAAAGGTTGGAAAATTTACACTGCATCAACTAGTGGTAGGTGAACTACTACAGATGATTTTTTTATTGTTAATGCTGAGAACAAGAAAGATGYGAGTTCTGATCCAAGGATCTTTGGCTGCCCAGCAGATCTGTTTTACRAGCATCAGAAATGCTCCGGCAGATCGAGGAAAACAGCCTCATTTTTCAATTTGAAACAACAATCAGATTGGAGGAGACAAAAATTATCTCTCAGGAAAAAAAAAAAAGAAGAAAGAAAACAAAACAAAACAAAAACCCCCAAACAAACAACAACAACAACAACAACAACAACAAAAAAAAGCCAAAGGAAAAAAACAAAAAAAAAAACCCCAACCTAAAAACTTAAAGAGGTATTCTGTTTATTTCCATTCTCATCAAGTCAAAATGGAGCAGGAGTTTAGATGCCTGTGCTGCATTTATTTATTTTTTTGAATGACTGGATTTTTTAGAATCAGGTTACGCAGCTGGACTTCACATTGCATTTGCTGCGGCTGCTTCATCAGAAATGCTGGTAGTATTTGTCAGCCTGGAAGTGTCTTGAGGCTGCTTCTGAGAGATACAAGGAGGCAACTGATAAGGAGAGCATCAGAAGGGCAGTTAATTGCCTCCAGTCTCTCGGTGCCGGGGAATATTTAAAATCTATGGGATTAAAGGCAGATTAAAAACTGTGGAAGCAGGAGCCCAATAGCGCTGAAAGATCATAATCAGCAAGGGTAATGGCAGAGCAAAAATGAATGTGGCAAATAAAATGACAGATAGGAAATTCAGATCCGCTTCTAATGCTCGAAGTTCCATCTTGTAAGCACAATTCATCTACGTGTAAATCATTTTTTGGCTTCAAGCTTATCAGCCAATCGGTGAATTAAAAATGCTCTTTCCTTGGAGGATTAAAGAGGTTGATTGAAGTCAGTGTGAAAACTGGCTAATAAGTCTGGAAATGTCAGGAGGGTGCTTCATAGGAACTCAGTGTACTTTTTCTATCAGGGCTATGAAACAGGAAGTTTGAAAAGCTCTGTAGTTCTGTTACTTTGAGAAATGCTTTTGTCCTTTTTTTTTTTTTTTTCTCTCCCTCCTGTGTGTCAGAGTGTCATGCAGAAATATTTTAATTTGCAAGATGAATGGCGATAGATGCAAATGCTGAAAAATGAGATTGGGAAAATTCACTAAAATATGCAGAGAAGTACGAGAAATTTCATTTCAGAAAGCACAGTGAATGCATATCACGGCCATGGGAAGTTCTAGGTTCCAGGCCATGAACTGCTTAGACATGTCCCACCTTGGAGAGGATGTTTAAATTTTGCTTCTTTTCCATGCCTAAAAAATCTAGTGTAGGTGGTGAGGTCAGGGATTGTGTTAAGGCAGCCTCTCTGCTAAACAGGGGCTCCCAGGGCATCTCCAGACTGTGCGTATACAAAAACATACACTCCCATGTGAAGTGAAGGCTTTCCATCAGTGCTGTTAAAAATTGAACAAGTTTTTCAGAGCTTTACGTGTGAGAGCTGTACTGTTAGTATTTCCACAGGCAATATTTCCATCTGCAATGCCCTCACTGGCAAATGCAAATACACTTCCTTGAGTGTATTTGGAGATTTGGACCACATTTGTCTGAAATGATTAGTCATATACATTTGTGGACTAATACCCTTCCTTTGTTTCAGCCCAAAATCACAAAGGGATTCAAAAATGTCCTCAAACAAGAGAATTTTCTGGAGGAAAAGCTGCCACCTGGGCGTACCAGTTTCTCTGCTCCTGGGCTCCCATCAGAAAGAAGTCGAGRGATGAGTATGTGGGAGAACCCACTGATTAATCCTATCTTTCATTAGTGTAGGGAGAATTAACCCTTGGGGGTTTTAGAGCCATGAAAAACAGAGAATGAATGAGGATGCAAATGGGGTGAGAAAGGAACTGATCATTAAAGTCACAAGGACTGAGACTAAGSAWTCTCCAGCTCACTCTCACCTCCTGSTCCACACASACCACTGGTGTCCTACAAAAGAGCAACAGGGCCATGTCCTTTCTCAKGAGCCMGATATGGCTGGTTGGCCCWGTCTCTTGGTGGACAGTTACTGCTTTAGCAGCAGCTTTTAATGGAGTCCTACATTATTTCCCAAATATATGACCCATTTCATCATCTCAGCAGGATCAGAATGTCCTTTCTCTCTCTCCCATGTGATTCCAGAGATTATAAACTCACACAGAATTTAAAGAAAAACAAAGAAAAGATCATTTGCTGTTAGGAAATATTGCTTATGGTTAGGTTACAGGGCCCAGAAAATGTAAAAAAAATGTGGATGGGTCTTTACCTGCTTTTTAGTCTCTARAATTGTTCCATACATCCCATCCTTGAGTTTGGAACACCAAACTGGTGAGCTGGCCCRTATATTCATGCATTGTTTTGCTTATAACCACCACCAAAGATACAACAAAGAAGCCCACAGATTCAAAAATGTTATCTCACAGCTCTCAGCAGCTCCCTGATTCCCGACTCTTTGATACAGGCACCTCCGGCGAGGAGAAGCAATGGAGACACTGAATTCCTCTCCCCGCTGCGAGATGCAGCTCTGCTCTCTTTCGCCCTACCACTGATTTTCATATGAAAGGCTCYAACTGGAGCAACTCTAACCCAGAGCCCACGCTGGCCAGCTGAGAGCGTAACCACGAGACTGTGAGCAGTGGTCTACGTGCGTCTGGGTTCCGGGAGGTTCCTTTGATCTCCGTTTGCCCCCCGGAATGCGCTTCTGTGCGGCTCCAAGAAGAAGAGACGGCTGCGCGTCCTATCTCCCCAATCTCAACCTCATTTTACCCCCGTTGGTTTGGGCCCTCTCTTGGGAGGTGGGAAATGTGGTTTGGATCCCTCCAGGCTGAAGAAAAGCACTGAAGCCAGGTTTCTCACTTCATGGGCCAGCGATTTCGCTAACTTGTCTCCTGATTAAAAAAAAAAAAAAAAGAAAAAGGTGTGCGCACCCCAGTCTTGGTCCGTGTTTAAAAAGAGTGAGCAAAGCTTTGCTCGGCTCTGTGTGCTTCCAGATGTCTCCCCTCAGGAGTGGGCTCGGCCCTCTGRAACCTAAGTGGAGGGAGATATTTTACTTTGCAGACCTGATTCATGTACTTTAGGACGGGTTGGAGTTTGGGCACACCCTTTGTGCTCAGCATTTCCAAATTGGCTTCCGAAGCTCCGCATGGAGTCTCGCCCCAGGGCTGCTCCCTGCTGTGGCAGACTTCCTGGTTCTTGAGGCTTGAGGCTGTAGCAGGACCAGAGAGGAGGTGTAAGGAAAAGCTCCMCTCTTTGGGATTCCTCACACTCCCTGTGCATTAGGCAGGGAGAGCCCAGAGCCCTAACGCTGTGCTTTGGGCTTCTTTCTGCTTCARGGCCAGACATCAACAAAAATTAGCACTTCAGTCCTTTGCTTGGATCTGCTGTGTAGGTTTTTAATTTGGGAGAATGCTGTTGAGTACAGTTTCCTCTGACTACCAGGGCTAAAGTACTAAACATATTTAGATTTCTTAAAATGGAGAAGAGAGCTTGGAAGGCTTTCCAAAATCTCATGGATGTAGGAACTCATTCCTTGATCTTCAACAGCACTGAGATGAGCAGGATATTAGGTCCCTCATTCCCTCACAGCACTCCTGARAACCCCACTGGGGGCCTGTGCAGAGCTGATGGCACACAAGAACCTTTGTGAATGTGATCCTCAGTGTCCCTGGTCACATCTCCCTGGTTTTACACCTTCCTTGGCCCAATCGTGCTTTGTGTCCAAGCCTGTGTTAATTTTTGGGTATGAACCCTACCATGGGGACCAGTCATATCATGACTGATATGACCATACTGTCATCTGGTGTGGCCTAGTGGTGGCATCTGCCGTCTTGGGCTTCTCTTGAACAGTTTTGTGCCTGCCACCCATGACAGCAGATAGAAATTTTTGATTCTGTGTTGCTTGGCAGTCTCTGTGCAGTGTGAATGTCCATGGCTGGACTATGAGCTTCTTACTTGCAGAAAACCCTTAAAAAGACATGATTTTTCAAATGTTTCAGCAGTTTTTGGAGTTGGCCTATCATGTGTCTGACAATATCATGTGTCTGGTTAAACGCTGTCTCAGTTCCCAGAGCACCCCTTGAAAAAAGATTTGTCTAGCAGCATCAGAGACAGTGAAGAGATAGGAGCATTTTSCTAGATCTACATGAGGAAAAATAAAAAAGGTGTTTTGATACCAGCCTTCTCCAGCAGGACACCTGCTGAGTTTTTAATGGTGTATCCCATGAAGGAGACCAAATCAGAAATACTGAGGACTACCAAGGTGGAGATAAGTAGCTTATGTGTGATGTGACAGAACCAGAGAAAGGATGCACAGAGCAGGGTTATGTGGCCAAAAAAGCACACAAAGGAAAGAGTCTTTGCAGCTGGGTTTGGGGATGAGGACTGGGGTAGAAATGCGTGGCTGGGAGAGCCTTTTCCACTCTTTGCGTGGTGGAGCTCAGCTCCTGAGAGTCACAATCAAAGCATCCAAGGTCTGCTTCACTGCACAAAAATCATCCTCAACAGCAAAGTCTTGTAGACTTTAGAGAGAGTGAAAATAAAAATCTTTAATTGTGGATGATACTAGAGTAAATTATCCCAACACACCACTGCCTGCAAGTGCACACAAAAATCTACTGCTTCAGCAAACATCTACAGCTTCAACTAGAGGGAACTTGATTTGTACCATGAGAAGTAAGCTAGAGGAACCTCAGGGTTACCTCAGGGTACCTGTGACCTTAAAATAAGCTGAGCTCCAAAAGGTATAAATAATAATAATAACAATAATAATAATAATAAACAATAATTACAACTCCCTGGATGCAGCTGGACTTACGTGTCAGGAGTCATCCTTAATAATGGTGTGCATTGGTGAAATTATTATCTAATAACAGTGATTTTCCATACACCTATTAAAGTAAGTAATCACAAAAGCCAGAAATCTGAGGTTTTTAAGCCCACCAGACAAACAGGAACTCCTCACTCTTTATCTTTGTAATCACAGCCCCACTAACAGCTCTCTGGGGCTGTATTTTCGAAGAGGAATACCAGGCTCTGGAAAACTAGAAGGAATTCTGCTGGAGTGACAGTTAGGCTGATGTTATCCCAACCAGGTTATGCTCACAGGGTTCAAATCCACCTGTGGATGCCATGAGAGTGTATTGAGTGTGGAATTTGGAGAGTAAATTGGAATTTCTGTCTGCTGTTCTGAGAAGGAGATAAGCCAATGAAGCTCTCAGTGACCTGTACATGTCTGTGAGCTTCCTGGGGTTTGGTGGGCAAATGTTTCATGGGTTACTTGGTAAAGAAGGTTGGTAAATGTTTCAGTGCATAAATGCTGAGTGACACAGCCTTCAGATTCATTTCATTAACTAATGCTGACTTTTCTATAAATATGGGGCTGCTGCTACATTTATGTTTTATATTTTTTTTTTGTCATAACTCAGGCAATGTGGCGTGAAGGTGGCAGCTTTTCACAAAGACAGTAATGAACTTTTGGGGAAAGTGCTGTGGCAGGTGAATTCTGCACAATTCCCTGTTGTTTAGCTTTCCCTCCCTTCTCTTCTTTATGCTTTCCTCCTCACCGTGGGGAGATGCTCTTCTTCTGATTTCTGGGTTTGTATTTCAGCCTCCATTCATCTCCCTGAAGAAAATAAACTGCAGTGGGGCTGATTGCAGCAGCAAAACCCATAAAGAGATTCCCCTGCTCCTCCTCTTGTGAGGGTTTTCCTCGCTCAGTCTGTCCCAGGGGATTGAACGCCTTCTGCCACCTCACTCTTGAGACATTAAGACCTTGAAATTTGAAAGAGGACTGGTGTAGTCTGGAGAAAAATGGACCTGTGTTCTAACCCATGCAGCTTGTGATACGCACATTGTCGGGTGATAACAAAGGATTTACATAGGATTTACATTTTTCTTAGGGGACGTTCAGTGGAAAGGGAGCAATCAGTAGCAATGACAGATGAATCCATTTGGCGGCAAAGGCTGCCTCTTTCACACAAATAACAGGCTTTTTCTTAATCTACAATTTGTCACTGTTTATTCGGCGCTGCAAGCCTTTTAATTGCCCTGCGGCATCCTGGGTTTCTGCTTCCTGGGAAGCAAGGGAGGAGTTTGGGGGAGTTAGAGGGCATTTGTGCCTCTGGTATAAGCCTAGAAACCTGAATGAGGCTCTCCAGATCTCAGGTAGTTTTTGTGGGTGAGAATATAGGTGGAACGTGATCTGATCTGTCGTGATTCATTCCTGGGCATGGTGGGGGAGGAGAACACCTGGCTCCCACCAGCAGTGGCATTGGTGCTGCTCAGCTCTTGCATTGCTGGGACTGATGCTGAAGGGGGTTCACAGCTTTTTATTTGTCTTCTTGGCTCCAGTTCAGGTCTTGACATGAGAACTACAAAAATCTGTCGAGTCACCTACTTCTCCAGGGAGGCAGAGAGGACAAGGGAGGAACTCCAAACTCCCCATCAACATTTATGCACCATGTTTGCTCACAGTTTGTTCCCTGGTGGTTGAGCTGCTTTCATCCTGGCTTCTGTTCCCTGCTCTGAGTATTATTTCTGCTCCAGGTATTTGTAGTCTCTATTCCTACAAAGTACTGATCCAAAGAGTGGGAATAGTGAACCCTGCCTTGGAGCTGTGGGTAAACTATGTGAAATCTCCACCATCTTTCGAGAGCAGAGCAGTGTGGTCCTGCTGAACACAGTGGATCTAATGCTGTGTAGCTCTGGATATTTATGATGTTTGCCTCAGAGTCAAATCTAAAAAAATCTCAAGTCATGAAATCAGTATAAGAACTAYGCTTGCTTTATTTTAATGACCACTGCTTGGTTTTGGCCTCTCCCTGCTCCCCTGCCAGCTTGATCACACAATTCTATTTTTGGGGTGTCTCTGGAAGTTGACAAATACTATTCAGGAGATGGTGCATAATAAATAAATTGAGTTGTGCATCCATATGGAAGCTGATATTTATTCTGAGCAAGCAACAAGCTGCAATGTAGTTCAGGTTGGGTGGCCAAGCATTCAGAAAGCAAGAAATGCAATATTAAGGTTGGGAAGTCATACACTTCATAGAATCAWAGAAARGTTTGGCTTGGAARGGACCTTAGAGATCATCTAACCCTCTGCCATGGACAGGAACACCTTCCACAAAACCAGGCTGCTCAAAGCCCCTTCCCTATAGATGCATCTGTACAGAATTAGATAAACTTTCTTCTGCTTTATTTCAAATTAGAACAATTTCAGCAAATGTAGAATATTTCAGATTAATGAGAAATGAAAATTCCCTTCAGAGAAAAACTGCCATAAGAATATCCTTTCAATGTATATGCAAAATAGTAACTCAATTGCAAATTGGGTAACCCCAGTAGATGTCAATTTTTGCAATGGGTGGGCTCCAGATACTCGTCCTATCCAATGCCTGGGTCAAAACATACATCAGCCACTGCAGTGGATAAAATTGTTCTATCATGGCAGTGGTTAATTGTCTATATAAAATTAGAACTATCATTAGCTTTGTCAAAAGTTGTATGTGGCTGGAAACCATCCATAGAACTGATGGTAATGGCACAAAGTAGTTCATTGCTACAACAGGGACCACAAAGGCCTTTTTTTTTCCTGTATAAAAACAGAAAATAAGCCCAGATTTCACCAGGATATTTGTTTCATATCCTGATATATAGGRATGCTTACACTCCCCTATTTTTGGGATGTTTCCAGGAGCAGAGGCAATGGGCACAAACTGAAACACAGATTTCCTCTCAGCATCAGGAGCTCTTTTTCACTGACAGCACTGGCACAGGTCACCCAGAGAGAYTGTGGAGTCTCCTTCCTTGGAGATGTTCAAAAGCCATCAGGACATCTGGGCAACCATCTCCAGGCTGAGCAGGCCTAGGTGACCTCCAGCGGTCCCTTCCAACCTCAACMATTCCATAATTCTGTGTTCAAAGACAGGGTTAAAGCCCTGCTCCCCTCTCCCTGGTCGCCACACCAAGGACTCTTGTCCTTTTGCATTGGGGTTCCAAAGGGAGTTGGGGTCAAGCCAGGACATCCCACATGTGCGTGTGGAGAGTTGTTCTGCAGCTGCTCTTCCTTTGGCTTTGGGGATCTGAGAAAAAGCTGTGGCACCRGGCAGGGCAGTTGCTGGTCCTTTGTGAATCACTGAGTGCCTGGGGGCAGAGGAGGGACCTAACGGTGGCACCTGAAGCTTCCTTGAGCTCCTCCTTGAAACTGCACCTGGAGAAGATGGATGTGGGAATGATGGTCCCATTTTTTAAATAATTAATTTTTGGTCATAGGTGAAGTTTCCTGATATTCCTTGAACATTTTAGGTTGAATCTCCTGGTTACTTGATTCCAGAGTATTTTTTTTTTTTTAGTAACCAGAATCTGAAGGTGATATAAAAGTAGGATAAATATGTTCTGTGAGTGATTGTTCAGCTACTGGCATTTTTGTGCAGSAAGAGAGAAACTCAGCTTCAGTATTTCTTTTTACTTAGAGAGTGTCTATACTACTGGTTGTGAGGAACGGTGAATGTGTTCAACTCTCCCATCTAAAAAGTCTTATTTCAGGTGAATGTGCARTCACAGAGAACTCACAGACTCGGGAATTAGTCCGTTTGCTTTCTGCATTGACTACTATTAATTTTTTTTTTTTTTTTTTGAGATTGGAACAGATTCCAAGAGAGGAATTAAAGGCAGCATGCTCCCATAGCACACCCCAGGGAGATGAGGAGGAAATTTGGTGAGGAGGCAGCTGAATCAGGAAGAAAGYTGATTTGAGCAGATGTTTCCCAACCAGCTGCTGAGTGGTCTCGCCTCTGGGCTGGAGGGTATCTGAGGGCAGCAGGATCTGGAAGGCTCTGGAGCTCTTCCACCTGGCAGGCAATAATTCAGAGCTCACACAAAGAGCCAGGTGAGTCACCAGTCTGCTGATTAGGCTGCTCTCCTGGGAGGGAGGCACCTGGATCCCAGACCTGGGCTAGGGCTGCAAYGTGGGACAGCATCAACTGGGAGGGATTGGAAATACTTCATGCTGCCTGGTTAGGAGGCTCTTCATGCGTGGGAGGCATGAGTTTGAATCCACTTGCAGAGGGTAGAGAGTTTAATACAGGTCTCCTAAAACCCAAAGGAAAGGTCTTATCACTGCCTTATAGTTATGGGAATGGGATGGTTCTTCTTCAGTCATTGGGTATTGAGCTGGACATTTGACTTTGTTTCCTTAAAAGTGATGTGTTTTGATTCTGCAGACTCCTACTTTTTTTTTTTTT
>NW_026623415.1:1441181-1444199 GCF_030028575.1 Malurus melanocephalus | reverse complement strand
GTGCCAAGAGCATGCTTGTATGTGCAACTGGGAGCATTATCTCTGGGAATGGTCTGGAGGACCGTGAGTCAGGGATGGCCACAGGAAAGCTTGATAGGTCTGGCAGAACTTGCAGCTGTGGAAAGAGAATGACGAATTTTACTATCTTAGGAAAGTCGGCACAATTTTCCCTTGAATGGATGTGTTAGTGGTAGGCAGTAGAGATTTAGAATCCTAGGGATTAATTCATCTTCATTTACCCCAGATTAAAGCTGAGGATGGTTCAATTGAAACTTAGAATGTTATTCCGAATTGGCTCTTCCACAAAAGAGWTAAGAAAAATGGACAAAATTATTTATTTGTGCCAATTGCATAAAATGTGTAAAGGGGAGTCTCCCTGCCTTTACTAGTAGCATTCTGAAAGATTCTATCTGGTCTACCTCTGTCAGCTTGGCATCTTTGCAGCAGTCGGTGGTTGCACAAAACTGGCCAATTTTTCCAGATATAGGGTTGCTAAATTACCCTTTCTGGTTTGGTTTTATTACCCCCTTGGAGCAATGATCTCACCCATCAGTGTTGTGTTGCTCTTCGGGAGTGGCAGGGGTGGAGTGGGGTGGGATGAGCAAAGCCCTGAGCTTTTTCCAGAGTTCCCTGCATATGCAGAACATTTCATTGTCTTCTCTAACACGCCCTCACCTTTCACACAGACTGGAATTTGACACACCAGGTTAGAGAAAGAAAGCAAGGTGGGGGAAAGCAAAAAAAAAAAAAAAAAGCACAACACAAGAAAAAACCCAACAAACAAGATCTTATCGTGCAAAATATCCATCCACCCTCCTGATAATAAAAAAGCCTCAGGTTAGGAAAATAAAAAAATGACTCTAATGAACACTCAAAATTAGCATGCAAATACATCCATGGTTCCTGGCAGAGAYGGGAAGACKGAACATAGCCYTYTTCCAAAGAAGCACTTTTTACACTTCTTGCAAAAGGGAAGTTTTATCCCAATCGTTGCTGTTTTTGCATTGTCTTGAGAAGGTTTTCTTCTCTGTTGAGGAAAGCTCTCCTTCCCTTACCCCACCCCATACCCCACATTCATTTCACCAGGTGGCATGACGAAACCCTCCAGATCAAGGCAGGTTTCATCAACAAGGCTTCATGCCATGCCACCCATAATTCATCCCAGCCTGCTGTGGCTTTCTCCCAACAAGCAGCACCTCTTGCAAAACCAGCCCCTGTCTCACACTCCTTCCTAACTCGTGTTCCTGAGCACCAACAATAGAAGAGCATGAATCATTAACAGAGCGTACAGACCTTCGCTCCACTCCGGCCAGTTTGTGTCATTGCCTTAATGTTAATTACACGCCATAATGTGTGCATTTAATTTCCGTGGTGTTTCAATTAAATTAATCAGGCAATTAAAATTAATTAAAATTACAGAAATCACCTGCAGAAGTGCTTGGAACATGGGGGAGGGGAAGGGAGGGGTTGGGAGGGAGCTGGGAACGTAGATGGCTGTGTTTTCACAGACCTTCCTTCCCTTGATTAATTTTGGGGATAGACTCTTTCAGAGCAGGTTATTTGAGGATTTAAAAACTGTTCCAAGACCCAYTGAAGCCAATGGAAATCTTTCTATTGGCAGTGATAGGCTTGGGACCAGTCCACTAGCCCCAAGTGCTCAGGATGCACACTCAGGGGGTAGGTGATGAAAGACCTGATGCTGAGCAGATATTCCTCAATCCCTTCAGGGAACAAGGCCAAAGGCCTTGAAGTACCAAACCAGGGTCAGGTTTTGAAAGGCTGGTTAAAGATGAGGATGATGTCCGTGGGAGTTAAGAGCATAATTCCTTCCAAGGATTTGGTCTGGAGAGGTATTCTAAGAAACTTAACACGGTTTTGAAGTGTCAAAGGGGTTTTAAAATATGACTAAATGGATCCTGCCCTGAGATCTCACTGCAGTCACTGAGAGGGGGTCCTAATTTCCCATAGGTGCTTCATTACTCCTGAATTCTTGAGTGAGTTACGAAGCGTTTCCAGCACTTCCCTTCCATTAGACAGGGATTAGTGCATTCARTTGCTTCCCAGAGGGGTTTTATCCTGCTCTGTGGTAGGGTTTGGAGGCATCAAGTCAACCTGGACAGCTCTCTTACTGTGCATGCCAGTTTTACAAAGCAAGCACAGCCCCACACTCACCTTTTAGCCAACTCATAACTTTTAACCCGGCACGGAAAGGTCATTTTTAGTTCTGAGCATCTACTTCCTCCACAACCTCCTACCAGTCAGCCAGCCCATGCCCAACTGGTTCCTGTGTCTGGGAGACAGGCTGGTTCCTTCCACGCTTTCCTGGAAAGACTTTGCCTGGCACACTCCTGTCTTAGCCTGTGAGTCACCCATTCTTTGCTCCCATTCTTTGCCCCACAGTTGGGGATGTTTATACCACAGTCGCTGAAGTTTGTGCAGGTATCCCCAAGCTGCCTTTAAATTAATTTGCTGGAGTGCCATCGTTAGGATYGCTGCAGTTTCAGGGAACACTGTGTGGGCTGAAAAACCAGGGGATGAAGCAAAGTAAACGTTCATAATTAGGATGAGTTGCTCTGCGCTGCGCTGGCCACTGGAACCTGAGCTCGCTGTTTAAAGACATAACTGCTTTTTTGCACATTATAATTTCACTCACACTGCCAGRTAATCCCTCAGAGTTCCATAGGCAATTACCCATGCTTCTGGTGTCCAAGAGGGAGTAAAACCTTATCACCTCTGCCCCAATGGAACCTGCTTTTGCTCTTCATTCGTGAGCCACCTTTTTCTCTCCAGTTGTTTTGGTAATTAACATAATTAAGTTATGCACAGAGTAAATGTTTAAGGCTTCTAGTTAGAGTGAAGTGTACTCCCAGCTTCAGATCTGAAAGACTTAAGTATGCTAAATCTCGTTATTTTTTTCAACTGTATCAGTAGATATTTTCACTTTCTGTAAATAATGAGTCTTTTACACTTTCAGTTGATTGCATCACAATCTTCCCATTATTAACAACTTCAGCATAG